>NC_080794.1:77626781-77956781 GCF_028018385.1 Neofelis nebulosa
AAGACAGGGGCTGTCTCTTTGACAATGCAATGATGATGGCATTCCATAAATCAAAGAGGATGACTAACCGGTCTAATGATAATATTACTATTAATAATAATAGCAATGATAATAACAACAATAACTTTCTTGCTGGCTCTGTATTTTATTTAGGAACCATAAAAAGAAAATATGTCTTAAATGTTCAGTTAAAGAGCAAATCTGTTTTAAGTGGCAGAGTTTGGATGGAACATTGCTCTGTCTGTAATCACTCCCTTACTCCCAACCCCCAGAAGTCAGAAGCCTAATTAAACAAGCACTTTGGAAAGTTGCTTAGTAAGCAGATCCGGAGAGCTCTTGATTCTGTGGCCAGTAGCATTCACTGAACTACATTCAGGAGGCCCCCGGATGCTAAGGCCGGTTCCAAAACAGATCAAGCTGTCCCCCCATCTTCTGAACTAGAGACAACCCAGAAGCAGCCCAAAAGTTGCCTCGGTGAGCCAACAAACCATCATTTACCTCACATCCCACTTCTGAGAGCGCTAGCAACCCCACTCATCCCTCTTCCAAGGATCACGAAAGGAAAGAAATGCGAAGGACCTGTCACTACCACTTTGCCAGTCCTGAGAGACACCCCGGGCCCACGCTTGGAGGGGCGGCAGGAAGTAAGTGTTGGTTGTGAGAGTCGCCATCACTAAGCTAGCAGGTAAATATCCACCTTCACACCTCCCCGGGAGCTGAGCGCTCCTGGAACACATTTCACAACAGTCTTGAGATCCTGGTTTCCCCATGCTTGCGGCCGAAAGCAGCGCAGTAGTTTGTGATGGCCCAGCGCTGTGCAATTTATCTTTCAGAAACAAGAGCACCCAAGGGCCTTCCCAAATATCTGCCTGGACGAATTTTGCCCTCTTCATTTTTCTCCCACTTCCTGACTTTTCCCAAGCCTTGAGTGTTAAAGGGAAAAATGCACTCTTTTCCTCTGAGTGAACAAGCACAGGTTTTGTTGATCCGTCCGCTTTTGTTTAACCATTTCAAAACCATCTCATCAGTGCACTTCAGGAAGAGGAGGAGAAAGGAAATTTTGCTCACTGGGCCTGGGGCTCAAGGCTGATCACCTGAGGTCAGCTGAGGCCTGGTGGGTGAGGACAACACTACACACTAGGAGGTTACCCGCCATTCAGGGAGCACCCCAATGGGTCCGATCCAATTCTAATGGCTTATACTCCTGGGCTGCAGTGAGTGACACATACCAATGTCTGCTAAGGGCTTTAAATGCTTTATGTCATGGAACTGTCTCAGTAGCCCCATGAACTTCCCTTTATTATCATAAAGGTTCAGAGAGGTTAACTTGCTCAAGATCAAGAGGGTGGATGTAAACACTGGTCACTCTGACTCATGCTTTTTCACCCCATTCCAACCCCTCACTTGTTTTCAGCATCAAGAGGGCAGACCCCAACGGACAGAGGCCAAGGCACTCATCATGTCAACCAATAAGGGCAAGAGAGGTGAGTAAAAACATTGTACCCACCGCCCCCGCCCCCCCCCCCCCCCCGGGCTCTCCCATTTCCCAGGCTCCTCCTCTTGGGACAAAGGCCCAGGGCTCTTGCAGGCTGGGTGAGATGTCCAGCTTTTGGTCCTCCCTGTTCTTTATGTCCTCCTCTTCTTTGACTTTTGCTCCCTCACCCACTCTTCCTTTATATCCACCGGGTCTCTTAAAGAAGGCAACAGAAGCTGATGCTGCTTAATAAAACATTCTGGTGCCAGGCACCTGTGTGTTTGGTAGCACACCCGGGCCGCTGGCCTGAGCATCACTGCCCACCTATCAGCCCCGGTTTCTTTTCAAACTCCCTGAAGGCTAGAAGAGTGTTTGCTCCATTTCGGCATCCCCAGAGACATGCTCTTTCACTATCTGGGCCTGGGAGAGATTGCCAGATCACCAGATGAATGCTCTTTGCGTCACCCCACTGCCTCCCCTGGGAAATTTACTAGAGTGAAGGTCACTGCCTTGGCCAGTGCTTGGGAGCATCCCAGGGTGCTGGGTGCTAAAAGTGCTTCTTGAGGTTGCATGGGGCATTTTCACAAGATGTGGCACCCACCCCACCTGGAAGCCTGCACTGGCTTCTGCATAAGCCCCATTGCTCATGAAACACACACTGGTTACAGACTCTGATTCTCCCTACACTGTAAAGATAGCAGCTTTCCTGACCATTAAGTAACCAATTCATGGACTCTCCAGGCATACAGAGGAATTGCCTGCCAAAGCCCCCAGATGACTTGGGGATCCCCTGCAAATCCTGGGTGGCCAGAACCAGTCGCCTCCTGGCTGGCTACCGGAGGAGAGGTCCACACAAGCTTGGAGGAGGCTGGATAAGCAGACTTCTCTCTGAGCCTACCCGCCAGCATCCACTGGCTTTCCTGGTTCTCAGAAATGCCCTCACTTACCAAGCTGATGATGAATGGCAGCATTTCCTCAGAAGAGTGACATGTTTGGTATGGGGACTGGCAGGGACCCGCAGCTCTAGGTACAACCTCAAACCAACCCCCCAGCAGGCTAGGGTTGGAGTCTGGCCACCAGTGAAGGCCCGTCTCTGGCCAGGCCCTGATCTCCAAGAGGACATGGCACCACAGCTGGGCTCCATGGCTGGCTGCTCCAGCTCTAACTGAAATGTCTCCTTAGAGGTCACAGCAGAGACATGAAGCCTTCTCCGCGCATCCTCCCTGCCCTAACGTGAGGCTGGATCAAGTTCTCAAAGCAGGGAGCCCAGGGAAAAATTGGCCGCATCAGTCACCCCAGGTTCCTGGCTGTTTAACCAGAGCCCTGGCCATGGGGAACTGGGACCTTCTTGCCCTTGGAGACAGGACCAAGGCAGAGAGCCTCCTACAGGACGCGTCTTTCAGCAACAGACCACATGCCTCCAAGAGGCTTTCATCTGCATCTGTATTGGCTTCTTCCACCTCCCTGTCCTCATTCCCCTGCTCCCTTACTAGTTTCTTCAGGGAGCTCTTCCTTAAGACATCGTTTGCACACACAGTCTCATCTCACAGTCTGCTGAACATGAGGCAACATGATAAAAGGCTGGGGGCCATTGTTACTGTTGCTATTCTACCTATCGTTGTGCCCTTCACAATGTCCCACAAATGTCCCAAGAAACCCACCCCACAACTGGATTCCCCTAGCCAATATCTAGACATGGACTCTGTGCCTCCAGAAAAGCTGCAGTTTTTATCTTTTTTATTTTCTTTCACTTCGTTCTTCTTTAGGGGGCGGGGGGGGGGGGGCGTTGTTGAGAGAGGAGGAACCAAGGGGAACCCATTCCTAGGGCCTCAGAACACAGGGGTCAGCCAGCAGCAGCCGTACTGTGGCTTGACCAGGCCTTCAGCACAAGACCTGGAAATGGCACCAGAGCTATGAAAGCCTCCTGTGCTAACCCAAGATGGCAGCAGGCACTACTGTCCCAGTGACAGTCCCTGAGAAAGGAAGATACTTCTGAGGGTTCCGATGCAGCGAAAACAATCCTGGACCACCTTTCCATGTTCCAAATAGGTTTGTATTTTACCAGTGATGAAATGTGACTCCCACTACAACCCCCAAAGGAACTAAGTGACAAGATAAAAAAGCCACATTACTTCACGCAGAGGTGATGACAGTTCCTAATTACTGATGCACCACTAAGCAAGGGCTTGCCAGCAGCGAAATGAGCGGGTGCCCTTATAAAATGAGGGCATGTGGCACAATGGATTGGTTTACACACACGTCTGTGACATTGCACGATTCCGAAAGGCCAATCTTTCTTTATCTACAGAAGTCAAAGGGGAAAGGCTCTGTTAAAGGAACCCACATTTAAATACCATATTGTTTCCCATCCAATTATCTCTGTAGTCTGTACACAGAGAAAAATGCTGAATGTTCATTTTAAGTGCCATCTATCATCTGCTTAATTAATCGCCAGCAAACTCCTACGAGCGTTTCAGGTGAACAGAACATAAAAGAAATGAGATTTTCCCTGGCAAATGAAAGTACTGCATTTATAAGGAATCTGACTCTTCTTCCCCCAAAGAAACAGAACAGCTGTAAGTGCTAATCATGTCTCAAGCCCCTGTGAGCTTTTTAAGCAAACTTCAAGAGTTTCGTCCCCTCCCCAGGCTCAAACTAACAGTCCCTTCAAGCTGTGACCCCCAAAGCCAGAAGGTGACCTGCTGACCAAGGGACACATCTCAGTCCTTTCCCCAAGAACCAGTGATGTTCTGGGGAACTTTAATGTTAAGCCTCAATGGAGGAGTCTGGGAGGTTTTTCACAGGTGTGTTCAGATAACTGTACCATTTAAATGATGAAAGCATTGCGTTTAAATGGAGATAGGGTTCTAAAGGCAACAAGGTATAAAAAACAATGACTGTAATACTTGCCTGAGTTAATAAAAGCACCATTTCCGAAAAAGGCTTAACTCTTCCTGAATGCAAATATCCTGTGAACATTCAGTATTTACATATTGTTTTTTTATTCAGAAATGCCCACCTTGGGGTCTTGCGCCCTGAGTTCCAGCCCCTCCTGGGCCAGCATCTCTGGAGAACTCTGGGTGTCCCCTGTTGTCCCCGCCTGAAATTTCTTCTCTTTCACACCGTGAGTCAATTGTCCTAGGTGCTCAATGAGGCCCCTCTAAGACTTCAGCCTTATTCAAGGAGTATGTTCTAATTCCCCAGGCCTAAAAACTGCTCTCTTATTTTTAATATTAATAAAGTCTAATTAACATAATAATCTAGGAGTTAGTGGCTTGGATAATGCAATGAAGGAGCTCATCCATAAGGCATTTTCTCTGGCACAAGAATGTAGGGATTGCCTGTTCTGTAGCAGGTTTTAGCTTTTAATTGCGCCTTACGGGGTTGGTATTAAGTTTGTTTACCTTCTCTGAGCATACATGCATGGAGGGACTAGAGCAGAGCAGTCCAGAACCTTACTAAGCTACAAAAAGGAGTGGTCTGAGATATAAACATTTGCCACGGAAAATCTACGTGAAGGCAATGCAGACCAGTAAGAAAGGCAACAGCAAGTTGGTATTCAACTCGGAGGCACTCAAAACACAGCCACATGTACACTCTCATGATGGTTCTTGGCCAAGACTAGAGACAGAAATGCATTCTCCCATCCCTCCCTCCACCCTGTGTTTACTGAGCACTTCCCATGTGATAAGCACTGGGTTACACTCCAGGTACACATTTAGAAGGTAGATGCCCCACCTTTCTCAGATCTTAAAATCTGGAAGACCAGTTAGCCAATGACAAAGAAACCATAAACCTATATATACTCACACACTGAAATAGGAGAAACAGGGCAAGAAGCAGAACACAGGGACCAAGAAGAAGGGACCTCTTAGGATAGGATGGGTGGGGTGGGGGTCTCCTTGAGGCACCACCATTTAAACCGAGGACTTCAAGATTAGGGGTCCAGCCATATGCAGAGGTCCCCACGGGAGCTGAGGTTCAGAAGAATGAATACTATTGCCCCTGCTACATAGGCTCCTGGAGATGGGAACCCAGTCTTCAAACAGGAGAGAGAGAGTGAAAGTTGTCAGACGCAAAAGGAAAATAACTGCATGATCGCACTTACATGTGCTACCTGGAATAGTCAAAATCTCGGAGACAGAAAGTAGAATGGTGTCACCAAGGTTGGGGGAGGAGAGGAATTGAGGACTTGGCATTTGATGGGGGCAGAGTTTCAGGCTGGGATGATGAAACAGTGCTGGAGATAGATAGTGGTGATGGTCACGCAACAATGTAAATATACTTAACGCCACAGAACTGTCTACTCCAAAGTGATTAAAATGGCAAACTTTATGTTAGCACAATTTTTAACAGGGGGAGGGGCTGGCAGCTGGGCATTCTTATGCATCTGAGCATGCTCCCTGGGCCAGGTAATGAATCCACCTTCAGCCAGAGGACTGGTTCTGCCTCTTCCTTGATTTAAAGGCAGAATAAATGTCTGGCCCCCGCAAAGGGCAACTGTTTGAAAGGGTGGGTCTTCTCACGCAATGGTTCTGCTCCTTCAAATCGTAGTTCGAGAAACACTTCCCTCAAGGAGTTTCCTCGATGAACGCATCTTGTTCACCAAAGGAATAGCACCCCTCGCTCCCAGCATGCTGGCTGGAGCACTCATTTATACTTGTCTCCCTCTCCATATTCCACTCTCTCCCCTCCAACCCAAACTCCAGCTACACTCCAAGCACATTTTACCCTTTGGGGCAACATTTACATTTGCAATTAGATACATTAACTTTCCTTTTTAAAAAAAAATTTTTTTAATGTTTATTTATTTTTGAGAGAGAGAAAGAGAGAGAGACAGAGTGTGAGCAGGAGAGGGGCAGAGAGAGAGAGGCAGACACAGAATCTGAAGCAAGCTCCAGGCTCTGAACTGTCAGCACAAAGCCTGACACAGGGCTGGAAGCCACAAACTGAGATCGTGACCTGAGCCAAAGTCAGACGCTTAACCGACTGAGCCACCCAGGAGCCCCAGATACATTAACTTTCTTAAGTTTAATTCTCTTTAAGCGTCAATCAAAGCGGAATTATTACACCAACAAGTTCATTCATTCACTCATTCATTCTTATTGAATGAAACATCTCTTAGGCAACAGAAACAAGGAAAGTAGTTTGAAAACCATTACTTCCGCAATTTTATTCAACCCTTCAAGTTTGATTTTCTATTACCGTTTATATTTCCAATTTTATCTAGTACAATGCTTTTTTTCTAAGCGAAAGACAGGATTTTCTATGAACCACAGATATATAATAGTTATCCATTTTTCCATTTATAGCACTCATCATTGCAGAAGGTCAAGGCAAATGCATTAGGCCAGAGGTTTTTTTAAGGTCTCCCTTCCTGATGAAAGTAAAGATGGGCATAGCTCTCTAGGAGAAGACAAATGCCCCCCAGGGAGGCATTTCAAGCCTGATGGGAGCCCCAGGCAAGGCAGAGAGGGGGACCAGAGCTCAGGAAGGGCAGTGCAGCACAGCAACTGGGAAGCAGCTGAAAGAAGCACTCGTGAGTCAGGCACACACAGAGCTGGTGCGGCACACGAATGCAACAGCATACCCCCCCAGAAAGGCAAGAGAATCACCCATTCAACAGAACAACTGAGCTGCGTTTCTATGAAATGCTCAGTGTCCGCTGAGACGCAGAGCAGGTGAACTCAAAACTTGAGTGGTGTTTGCAATCAAACTTCTAGAACTAAACCCAGTCACCAGACTGCTCCTTCCTCGACCTAGACAGGCGAGGTGAGCCGTGTGCTCTCCTGCTGAAGTTCAAGAAGCGCAGTGGGCTCTGAGGAAGTCAGGTGCGCCCCAGGCCGGCACTCTGCGGACGGGAGATGGAAGGAAGCCAGACCCACAGACCTCTCCAGAGCTCCCATAAAGATGCGGCGCAGGAGCTCTGGTTCCTGAAGAGACATCAGCGATGCTGCCCAGATCCCACCCTCTGCCGGACCTCCTCCGCAGGGCAAGTACACCACAAATCCCTCCCCAAACAGAATTATGATCTACCAATCCCCCAAAAGCCATTTACAGGAGGTTCTGAAAGAGAGAAGGAAAGGAGGAGGGGGAAGAGAGAGACAAGGAAGGAAGCTAGATCTGACTTTGCCTGGGGGGGAGTGGGGGGTGGGGGGAAGCCACAAAGCCTTTCCTTTCCTTCCCCTTTGTGCCACTGATGTGTGTCATTTATTTGGTGACAAAGCTCTGAATGTTAATTGAATGCATTAAAGGCATAATAACACAATCCAGAAAATTGTTTTGCTATATTTTTAAACTTCCCGTGTGCCCGGCTACCTACAGCTGAACAAGAACAGGTAAAAAAGATCTCCTTGAAATAAAAACAAGGGAGTGGGAGGGAGGAAGCCGGCACCTACTTGAGAGTTCACCAGGTTCCCGTGGAGAAAAGGGCAACTGCCTGGTGCAAGGCAGTTTGGTACCAATGCAATAGTTTCTGGATAGCTGCCAGCACTAAGGTTAAAAAGCAATATTACAAGGCTTCTATGATGACAGCCTACTGGGAGACATTTGTTGAAAATTGCTTTGCCTATCATTTAGTCAGCAAAAAACCCCACAGTACTAGTTATGCTAGAACTCTGTTGAGTGTGCATCTATAAATGATTCAAATTGTAAGCACATAAAACCCCCACACAGGTAGATGTAATCACCATAAAAGCCTGGAGCCTCAGCTCTGTTCTTTCACATTGATAGGCCGTATAAATTTTCACCATATGTTGCCAAATAAGAAGCATAATTATAAAGAAAGTATATTCTGAGTTTTCAATTCAACTTTCAAAAATGAAATCAGAATGACTTTTTTTTGGCACAAGGCAATAAACTTTTCAGCAGCCACGTTGTGAAAACCTGACATTCTAAACCTTACAGCATCCTACAGCTTGACTTAATTTTCACTGCACCTTTTCACCCTATTAGAAGCGGTGACTTACAAGTGGCCAGGGGAGAATTATGAGGTTTTACTGGACTGTCTCTTTGAGTCTCCAAATACCTGAAAACATTTTAACGTGAGCTAAAGCACTTAAAGGAAAAATAAAGGTATTTTTGCCCCGGTATTTCAGTGATCGGGGCAGTGTGAACAAATCAAAGTTAGTTTGTAGTTCACAGAAGGTTGGGAGCTGCCTGCCTAACACTGCAGAGTCCGAATGAATTCCTTCTTTGGGTCCTCAGGGTGATTGAAGGAGTAATTTCATTTCTTAGTGGTTTGGGGCTTTTTGCCGGCCCTGATGTCAAATGCCCTTGCTTTGAATGGGCACCTCACTCCTTGCCCTCTTGGACCAGGAATATCTACATTAAAACAAAACAAAACAAAACAAAACAAAACAAAACAAAACAACAACAACAACAACAAAAACCACAAATCCTCGTTCCTACCACAGACCAGGAGTTTGGGTTTGTAGGTTCGGTATCTTGAGGCCTCTTGCCTATGAAAGTGGCTGGGGTCGGCCTGTGCTTGTAGCTTTGCCCCGGGCCCCCAAATGTGAGGGGCAGGCCTGTCCAGGAGCTTCCATCCCATGAGCTGCTCTGGCCTCTGGCACTGTTCCTAGCCTTTGCCTTTGCAAACTCAAGTGAGATGGTTCTACCCCTGACAGTCCAGATGACATCAACATCATGGTCTGTGAAAGGTGAAGGAATCCTCCAAGGCGAACACAGAGCTGGCTTTCTTTGCAGGCTGAATTCACAAAGAGTCAAACTGCAGAATGTTGAGCGTCAGAAAAGGCTGCCTCCTGCCTGCTCGCCCAGCAGGAGTCCTCTCTCTCAAAGCTGAGAGGCTCTGTCCCTCCCTCTGGCCTCAGCCTGAGCACACCCCCTTAGGAGCACGATTCAGAAAAATACAGAAAACCATGAGAGTGTGGTTGGGCCCTCCATGGCGCTGAAGTTCCAAACTGGCCAGCCCAGCAAAGAATTATGGGCACCAAAGATAAACATGGAATAAAAGATGCTTCTCATTGTCAACCAAGCCTGGGAAACAGAGGCATTCCCAGGGGAATGCTGAAAAGTGCATCTTCTTTTCTTTTTTTTTTTTAAATGTTTATTTATTTATTTATTTTGAGAGAGACAGAGACAGCATGAGTGGAGTAGGGCAGAGAGGGAATCCCAGGCAGGCTCCACGCTGTCAGTGCAGCATCCGACGCGGGGTTCGAACCCCATGAAACCATGATGACATCATGACCTGAGCCAAAGCCAAGAGTTGGACACTTAACCGACTGGGTCACCCAGGCACCCCAAGTGCATTTTCTATCCACGCATGCTTTGAAGCAGTCAAGTGAAGGCAGACACAGCCGCCATCTTGGAATCAAATCTATATACTCTTTGGACCCCTCCACCCCCTCTATTTCTCCCCAGCTCTCTTCCACACACATAGCTACGTACCCTCCATTCCCACCCCATGACAAAGAGCTATTCCCTAATCAAGCTAGGAAACCCGATTTGTCAGGCTAATTTTCAGAAGTTACTAAAGTGGCCTAGAAAATGGGAGCCAAGGAGTGTCAAGATTACAAAATAAAAATAGATTTTTTTTATTATCCAGGCATTTTAAGAGCAATTATGTTGCTGCAGTCATAACAGCCACTTGTGCAAACAGTGGGTTTAGAAAAAGTACAAAAGATTCCTACCACCTCCACACCCACTCCAGGGGCTATTAAAGTTTGGGGAGGGGAAGGAAACAGAAAGGATTTTTTAAGACTTTGGGGTTTTTTGAGTTGATTCTTAAAAATCTATTAACATATTCTTTACCATCCAAAGGAAAATAAAGCCAAACCTACTTTGGGGAGATGAAGTGAAAAAAAAAAAAAAAAAACTACATCTGAGAATAAAAGATAAAAGGTTTCATCAAGCCCCAAGTTCACAGAAATGTCACTAATCCCTCACCATCAATCATATCTGTTTTATATTTTCTTTTTAAAAAAACTTTTTAAATGCTTACTTATTTTTGAGAGAGAGAGAGAGACACAGAGTGTGAACAGGAGAGGGTCAGAGAGAGAGGGAGACACAGAATCTGAAGCAGGCTCCAGGCTGTAAGCTATCAGCACAGAGCCCGATGTGGGGCTTGAACTCACTCCTGAACAGTGAGATCAGACCTGAGCCGAAGTTGAACGCTCAACCGACTGAGTCACCTAGGCACCCCTTATATTTTCTGATACAGCTAGCAGAGAAGGACTGGTCTCCCAAGAGACACAAACCTGCTTTTGTTGGGAAAATTTTGTGCTCTGCTACCTGAGAAGACAGGCAAAGGGGTACAGACAGTCTCTAAGCCAACTGCAGTTGGGATATTCCTGCATTCAGATCTGCTTTCACACGGTCCTTCCCCTCCCCCCACTCCATTTATCTGTGCCAGTCCTGTCCCAAAGCCAATCCAGAGTCAACAATCTATAAAAAGCAAGCTCATTATAAAGCTTCCAATGAAGAGCCTTAGAATGGCTAGCGAGCTACTAACAATTTGCTCTCTCTCAACCTGCTGTATATGCAGAAAGTAGTTGCTAAATATTCCCATGAATTTGTTTTACTATTTACAAGTTGGGTCTGTTAGGTAAATCGATGTTGCTGAAGTTGAATGATAAATGAGAGTAGAATACCTAAAAATAACCACAAATTCTTTCCCACCAGAAAGTCAAGAAAACAAAGCCATTTCCAATGAATCATTCCTGACCCAGCTCACCTTTCCAGGTCAGCTTTAAACTACCCCTCTCTGTGGCTGAACCCAGTAGACACTATGTTTTCTAATTTATCTTGAAGAAATCGAAAGGGAGTTTGAAAGGTTAATTAAAATTTCTGGTAGAGCTGTTGTAGATATCTACCTAAGGACACAATATTTAGCTGGATCAAGGACTGGAGTTCTGAATAATTAAGTATTCTGGTTGATACAGAATTACCTTATATCCATGGATTACCAATGCTCAATAGTTAGAATAGAAACAAAACCACAGAGAAACTTTTTTTTTTTTTTTTTTTTTTGATGATCAACCCTTAGCCTACGGATTCACACATAGCAGGACATCAGTAATTGTTTGCTGCATGACCAAATTAAGAAGATACTTCAGGGGCACCTCGGTGGCTCAGTTGGTTAAGCTTCTGACTTGGGCTCAGGTCATGATTTCGTGGTCCTTGAGTTCAAGTCGTACGTTGGGTTTTGCGCTGACAGCTCGGAGCCTGGGGCCTGCTTTGGATTCTGTGTCTCCCTCTCTCTCTGCCCTTCCGCTACTGGTGCTCTGTTTCTCTCTCTCTCAAAAATAAATAAACATTAAAACATTTTTTAAAAATTAAAAGGAAGATACTTCAGCATTTAGGAGCACCCCTGAGCCAATGGTAGTCTGATATCCTCTCTCTGTCAATGTCTTCATCTTAATTCCCCAAACAGCCTGAGAACCACTTCTGAAACTCCTGATTCACTATGGCTTCTGCCCAAATACCCACGACGGAGACGCAGAAAAGCAGGGGTCGGCAAACTCTTTCTGTAAAGGGGCACATAATGAATGTTCCCAGTTTGCAGTTCACCCAGGCTTTGTGGAAACCATTTAACGTGGCCACCGTAGTGCAGAAGCAGCCATAAACAATATTTAAATAAATGGGCGTGGTTGTATTCTAATATAACTTTATTTATAAAAGTAGGTGGCCAGCCAGCAGGCCACAGTTCGTCAACTCCTGCAATGAAATAATATTTTCTTTTCCTTCATGGCCAAGTTTAGAAAACACCTCCCCCATGGAGCCTTCTTCAGCGCATTCTGGAGGAACTCTTTTTTACTTTAAATCTCCCTACTGATTCTGTTCCATCTTTTTTTGTTATACCTTATAGTCAGTCTGAGATATGTGGCCTGCTAGGCACACTGCTCATGTCGTGCTCTCCAAATTGACAGCCCTGTTTGGCATTCTTACAGAGAGCAGCCTGACTGCCATGTCAGGGGAGCATCAGTGAGGCACTCAGACTCCTCTGCCTGGTTCCCAGCAATTCAGCTCAGACCCCAACTTGCAAACCCTATTCAGGAAAACCCACGTCTTACCAAAAAAGAAGGTTCCTCTGGGTTCCAATCCTTATTCCCAACTACTTGTCAAACAATTTTCCCCATACATACCCCATACTCTTTTCCAGAAGCGTCTGTACAGTCTTTTCTAAGCCATATTTGGTGATGTTTAGCAGCCCACCTCCCCTGATAGATAAGTGCCCTAACCAGCTGCTTGGTTGGCCTGCCCACCATTTATCTACAGACCATTTACAGCCTTGTGGTATTATTCTTTTTTAAAATTTATTCATTGATTCTTGAGAGAGAGAGAGAGAGAGAGAGAGAGAGAGAGAGAGAGAGAGAGAGAGAAGCACAAGTGGGAGGGGGGCAGAGACAGAGGGAGAGAGAGAATCCCAAGCAGGTTCTGCACTGTCAGCACAGACCCTGAAGCAGGGCTCAAACCCACAAATCACAAGAACATGACCTGAGCTGACATCAAGAGTCAGAAGCTTAACTAACTAAGCTACCCAGGTGCCCCTATTCTTATACTTTTCTTATCTTCCTCATAGAACTGTAAACTCCTTGAGGGTCAGGTCAGTGTTTGACTTCCTTTTTCTTAACATAGCACTCCCACGTTGTGCCTCACACAGTGCCTGGCACATAACAGATGCTCCATAACATTAAATGGATGAATGAATACGTAATCATCTTGCCCAAGTAACCTGCCTTCCCTTAGTATTTTTAATCTAACAGGAAAGGCCTCCCTCTCTCTATTCGTTTCTTATTATTACTATAACAAATTACCACCTTACTGGTGTAAAACAACACAAATTTATTATCTTATAGTTTTAGGGCTCAGGAGTCCTCAAATCCAAGTGTCAGCAAGGCTGTGTTCCTTCTAGATTTTCTAGGAGAGAATCCTTTCTCAGCTTCTAGAGGCCACCTGGATTCCTTGGTCTGTGGTCTTGGCTGGATCTTCAAGGCCAGAGGCACAGCATCTTCAAAGCTCTCTCTCTCTCTCTCTCTCTCTCTCTCTCTCCTGTCATTGCATCTACTTCCCTCTCTTTGACCCTTCTGCGTCCCCATTATAAGGATCTCTGTGACCGCATGCAGCCCACCCAGATGATTCAGGATAATCTTCCCAAATCAAGATCCTTAACTCCCTCACATCTGCAAAATCCCTCTTCCCATGCAACATACTTGCAAGTTGCAGGGATTAGTATGCACACACCTTTGGGGGGGCCCTTATTATGCCAACCACACTTACATTTAAGGAATGGGGGATGGGGTGGACACAAACAGACAGACATTACAGTTTCTGAAGAAGAGGTGCACCAAATCCGAGCCAATCCCAACTGGGGATCCCTACCAACAGAAAGAAGGGCAAGGAACAGCACACTTAGAAACTTGCCAAGTAAGGCTTGAAAATCTCCTCCAAAATTCAAATTGACTTTTCAGAAATCCACATATCGCCACTGCAAATAAGAAGTGACAGAAATTACAGTCCCGAGCTGTTCCAAAAACGTTGGCAGAATCAGGGTGACTGATACTTTGTCCAGAGTGGGTCTAAACACACATGCCATACTCAGCTATGTCATGGGGGAGGCAGTGACTGAGGACAGGCTTAAACTCTAACTAAGAAGGAAAGATACACGTCGGGGGAAAGACGGTTTTGTGGAAAACAGTTTTGTGTGCCAAAGCAGAAGTGGTTGGAAACCAGCATTACACAGAATAATAGACTGTACAGGATGGGTCCTCAAGATGATGCCAAGATGGGTCCTCAAGATGATTCTCACTTTAAGGGTGAGAAACTTCAAGCATCAAAACTGACCTTCCCAACATCGCATAATAATTAGGTACGGTGCCCAAAAAAGACCCCACGCCCTCTGAATCCCCGTCCACGAGGACGTGAATTTTCTACTTTGTATCTACACTTTTTGCAGATTTCAGAACCACCACACTTTAGTGACTCTGGAAAATATAAGGTAAAAAAAGGATTGAATATACTGTGGATCCACTCAAACACATACGCTGTGACTGGACAGCCCGGGGCCTCCTTTAACAGAACAGAATGCTGATATATACCTTCAGAGTGGTCACATATGTAATCGTTTTTCTAAATTCTATATAGCAAGCCCTTTTTTAGAATAGCCTTCACTGTAAGGCTGGAAGTCATCCATCCATCCACAAATTCATTCAAACATCTATTAAATACCTACTGTGTTCCAGGTGCTGGAGATAAAAGATAAAAGATCGCTCCCACCCACAAGAAGCTCGTCCTCTGAGGGGGGCAGCAGGAAAACCATTCTGCTGACCCTAATGCCACATCCTATTTCCAGCCCAGACTGGCAGCACCACGCCTGATGATTTGCTCGTTTTATTTAGCCAAAGGGACTGTGAATGACCTTTTAGCTTTTTCTGAAAGCCAGATTCATCCTCCTCTAACGAAGATAAGCACTAGGAGAGGGTATTAGAAAGCCTATACTCTACACCATCTTTTTTTTCCCTTAAGAAACAAGCTTTATTTATTTGCAAAGAGAAAAGAAAAGAAAAGAAAAGAAAAGAAAAGAAAAGAAAAGAAAAGAAAAGAAAAGAAAAGGGAAAGAAAAAGTTGGTGCAAGGACAACATTAACTCCCTTTGGTAAAAAGTGTAGTAAATGTCTTGTATGTCTGTTCATAGGTACTAAATCTGAACCACATACAAGAATGGAACACAGGAAGCTAGAGCAGTTATGCTACCACACCAAAGCATATTTCTTTTAATAAAAAACTTACAGTATGTACATTACGTACACACACAAAAAAAGAAAAGCCAAGTTAAAACTGTGTGTGCGTGCGTGTGTGTGTGTGTGTGTGTGTGTGTGTGTAAGGGTGTAGTGTGTGTGTGGAGATGTGTGTGTATCAGAGAGTGAAGCTGCCGGATGGCACCAGAGCAAACTAATTAAGAAGTAGGGGGGCGCCTGGGTGGCGCAGTCGGTTAAGTGTCCGACTTCAGCCAGGTCACGATCTCGCGGTCCGTGAGTTCGAGCCCCGCGTCAGGCTCTGGGCTGATGGCTCGGAGCCTGGAGCCTGTTTCCGATTCTGTGTCTCCCTCTCTCTCTGCCCCTCCCCCGTTCATGCTCTGTCTCTCTCTGTCCCAAAAATAAATAAAAAACGTTTAAAAAAAAAAAAAAAAAAAAAAGAAGTAGGTACAAAGCAGGTCCACAGGAGCTAAAAAGGATGGACTGATCAGAACTTGTCGAGGCTGAGAACCAGAGGAGAGAGTAAAGGGTAGGCAGCAAGGGATTCCTCAGGAAGCAAACCCACAAGCCAAGCTTCAGGTCCAAGAAAATATCTAACAGGTGATCCAGATGTGCCAAAGTGACTGGGGTGGGGGGACACCAAATATGGGGGGGGGGGGGTTGGCGGGGGAGCGGAGAGAGGAAAGAAGCAGCAGCTAGAGTTCATCTGAGCGTGAGCCTTCCCCCGTCACTGCAATTCCATCCATTCGAGGTGTGGACAGCATTGGTTCCCTCATGGGAGGTCAGGCCCGGGAGACTCTGGTGTTCACTTTGCTGCGCGTGTCTGTGCTTGCGTGGCTTTCCTTCCCCTGCAGGGCAGGCTAATACCCAAAAACCCATGTAAAAACCTCCAGCTCTGGTTTTGTAAGGTATAACACTTTTTATTTCAAAAACAGATTGTAAAGATACTAAGGATAACCTTGTTAAAATAACAACAAAACTTCTGTGATGTGGTAAAATAAACCTGACCTAGAGCACCAGAAAGCCCGAGTTTGAAACCTGACTCTTCCAAATGTGTGATCTGGGGCAAGTTAATAAACTTCTTTGGGGAACTATTTCATCAACCAGAGATGGAGACAATTTGGATCTCATAGGGGTCATTAATTTAACATACGCTGAGCACTTATGATGTGTCTGGCACTATGCTCGACATAGGGATGGAGGGATGAAAAGAACAGCAATGCCCTTGCTCTCATGTAGTTTATGTTCTAGTTGGAGAGACAGGCAAGGAATAAGTAAGCAAAAAAACAAAACAAAACAAAACAAAACAAAACACGGGCAAAGTAATTTCAGATAATATTGAGTACTGTACTAGTTTCCTAGGGCTTCTACAACAAAATATCATAAACTGAGAGGCTTAGAACAACAAAAATGTATTTTCTCACCATTATGAAGGCCAGAAGGCTACAAAATTAAGGTATCAGTAGGACCACATTCCCTCTGAGGGTTCTAGGGAAGAATCCTTCCTTGCCTCTTCCACGTTCAGGTGGCTTCAGGCTTGTGCCTGGAATGTTCCAATGGCTGCCTCTGGCTTTACGGGGCTTTCTCTCTGTGTCCTCTCTTCTTGTAAGGACCACCAGTCATTGAATTTAAGATGCACCCTAAATCCAGGATGATTTCATCTCAAGGTCCTTCACTAACTCTGTTTCCAAATGTGGTCACATTCTGTGGTTCCAGGTAGGCATGAATTTCAGGGGCATGCTCTTCAACACACTACCTGTTTTACAGAAGTGCTATAAAGAAACCAGATGAGGAAATGAGGGGGCATGTCCGGGGGCTACATCTTCAGCGAAGGTTGCCAGGGAAGGCATCTCCGAATGCTTACAAAGAGTAGCAGCCACAGGAGGACTGTTCCGGGGTGCCGAGCCATGAGTGAGCTCAGATGATGGGCCCAAGAATCCAGATGGAGGCCTGAGGAGGTGACTGAGCAAGGTGAGGGGGACACAGTGAGAAGACAGACCAGCGACCACCAGGGCTCTGGGGCCACATCACTAGAGCTGGACGTCCTAAAGGACCTCAGGAACTAGTATGCATCACCTCCTTGGAGAAGGAGCCAAAGGGCTCAAGGGTTGAACTTGTAATCTGCCCACCAGAGAGAGTGGGTGGCCCAAGCTCAGGCAGCCCCAAACCACAGCCAGCCTCTATTCCAAGAGTCCACTAATTTATAAGTCTCTCTTCTCCCAACCCCCTGCCCCCTCACAATGCAGGTGGTTTCCTGATGCAGGATATTAACTTTCAGCCACTGGAGGACCCTAACCCCCATGCTGGCCTAAAAGGTTTCCTCAGGTTTGGATAAGCCTCAGATAAGGAGCTGAACTTTTGCAGGCTTATGAGAACAGCATCTCCAATCCTTCCGAGATTCGCTCATCACGAACCTTAATCCATCTCAAATAAAACCTGTGCATACAGTCATGCTCTCCCACCATGGCTGTTTAACAAGGAAAAAGAACAGCTTTGTCTGTTCTGCAGAAGCCTCCTCTGTTTACACTGTGCCCGTGGATTTAATTTCTGAGATTTACATTTTAATTCTTTACGATATTCAGGAGATAAATGGATAGAGAGGCCCCTGGTGAGGCCTGGGTCTTTCCTGGAAAACCTTACTTGCGTTGCTTTCCTCTCTCTCAGACCTGTTTCTTTATCTTGCCAAATGTAATCTGATTTCCTTCTCCACTCTCCTTGGGATTTCCTCTCCCCTGCCAGCCCCTTACTCTCTTCTCTGCCCCATAAGGCTCTCTCTTCCTTTGGCCTCCCACGTTGCTTGGTCATCTGCCGTGACTGAATAGTATCCCACCAAAATGCACGTCTGCCCTGAACTTCATCACGTGAACTCCTTTGGAAAGAGGGTCTTTGTAGACGTCATAAAGTTAAAGTGGGTTCATGTCGGATTAGGCTGGGCCCTAAATCCAAAGGCTGGTATCCTCATAAGATGAGAAAGGACACAGAAAGACACACAGGGAAGAAGCCATGTGACCAAGAAGAGAGGGATTAGAACAACATAGCTGCAAGGGAAAAAGCCAAGGATTGCTGGGGCCTCCAGAAGCTGGAAGAGGCAAGGAAGGATCTTCCCCTAAAGCCTTTGGAGAGAAAATGGTCCTACTGATACCTTGATTTCAGACTCCTAGCCTCCAAAACCATGAGACAATAAATCTCTATTGTTTTAAGCCACCAAGTTTGTGGCCATTTGCTACAACAGCTTCAGGAAACTGGTAGAGTGTCTGGAGGCCGTCCTCTCCCATCTCCCACCTGGAGCCCTGGAACCCTGAAGCCAGACCCCAGGCCCTGCCTCCTCCTCTGGGGCGGTCCAACGCCTGCTGGAATTTAATATTTGTTTTCCAGTTTTCTCCTTTTAAATAAAAATTTACATACAGTGAAAGGCACAAATATTACATGCACATTCTATTGAGTTTTGACAAATGCACACATCTGTATAGGCCAAACCCCCATCAAGACAGAGTATTACCATCAGCCCAGGGAGTTCTCTCCTGCCTCTCTCCAAGTCAGCCTTCACTGTCCTTTCCCCGGAGGCAACCAATGTTTGGAATTTTGTCCATCACAGTTTAGTTTTAAGAGTTTCATATAAATGGAATCATACACAGCGCCCTCTCTTGTGAAAGGCTTCCTTCACTCAGCCCGACATTTCCGAGATTCGTCGATGTTGCATGTATCAACACGTTGCTCCTTTCTGTTTTCGAGTGGTATTCCACTCTGCAGGTATAGTAACTGTCCTTTCTCCTACTGATGGGCACCTGGGCTATCTTCAATCTTTGGCTATATGCACAAAGCAGCTATGAAGACTTGGGTTCATGAGTCTTCTTGCTGGACAAATGCTTTCATTTCTCTGGGGTTTGGCTCGGACGTCTTGTGTGATAATGGCGCTGTCTATCCTGATCCTTTGGAAAGCCCGACACAGTCTCCTCGTCCCCCCAGGATGTACGATGGGGTCATTGAGAATTCAGGACGAGTCCAACTGCCTGTGTCTGAACTCAGATTCAGTCCTTCTCTAACTATGAGACCTTTTACAAAGTAAAATTACTTAAGCTTTCTGAATCTATTTTAGTGGCTAAAAAATGGGGGTAACAATGGAAATAAATGAGCACGTGAACCTTAGAGCATTATTCTGGGGAAGAAGTGAGTTCATGTACGCACCTGCACAAGCCAAGTAAGGAGAGGCCATCTTTATCCTCTGATGCCCAATACCCAGCACAGTTTTATCACATGCCCATACATGCTATTTCTCTGCTCAAGAAATTACAATGGTTTTCTTGGGTTTCCCAGGACAAGTTTAACTTTGCCGCCTACGTTTTAAAACCATTGCTCAAGTCACCTAAAATATCAAGCTGATTTTTTATGGACTGGAATTTTATCAGTTCAGGGATATAACATTCACTGAGCGGATCAGGAATGGTCATTGGCTGATGGGTCACCTTTGAGTAACAAAAGAAGTAATGAAATGAATAACGAAAAAGTGGGAAAAGTCAATAGCCAATACTATTCATTTGATAGACAAAATTTTCTCAATCATACGGGAGTGCCAGGGAGCACCAGGAAATAAAGAGGTTCTTGACAGTCAACAGATAGTGAAGGCTCCTAACTGGCCCAACCCAGAGCCTGTCAGGTTCACTGCCCCCTCAACATCCATGTACACAACACCATGCTTGTATTTGTCTCCACCTCCATCCACATCGTCCTCCCAGACCCCACCCACCCATGCACCTGCCCTCGTTCTGCCTGCTCAGGTCTTCTGCTTCCTTCAAAACAATCTCCAGCCCCACTATTTCAGTTGTTTCCCCTTTCCCAGGGACCCTCATCCTCTTTGACTGCCTCCTACACTGGGAGAGGACAGTACCCACAGGGCCACAGACCGACTGGCCTTGGGTCTCCAGTGAAATCACCAGCTCTTGGAAGGTAGGGACAGTATCTCAACTTTATTAAAGAACCTGGACAGGTTTGAAAGCAACACATACATGTGCACGTGCACACACACACATGCCCCCCACACACACACACATACCCAGACACACACAAAATGCGAATTCCTCTGAGCCTTGTTATTTTGTTCCACTTTCTTGTGTCAAACACCTACGAAGCACTTACTATGTGCTAGAGATTCAAAATAAAAGGAATGCTCCTTTCTCTCTAGGAGCTCAATCTGGTGTGGGAAGACAGATGCTAAATAGGTCATTACGACAACATGAGAGAGTGCTCACAGAGGGAACAGTGGGACGGTCCAGAGTGGAAGGCAGAATTCCCCACCCAAAAGGGTGGGAGTGAGTTACGATAACCTAGCAGCGAGGATTTAGGCTGAATTTTGAACAGTAAGCAGAAGCAGGGACACATCTAGGAGGGGAAGTGGGTGGCACCTTCTCAATGATTTCTAGGTAAAATGTCACAATCGTTGTGAACATTGTGTTAACGAGACATTAGAGGACCACGTGAAAAGGAGAGTCCACTGCTCACACATACACTGGAGGCATCAGCATCAGGATGAACACCCACAGCACCTACTCCTGGGCCAGCCACCATGACGGCAGAACCTGGGTAGTTTTCTGAGTGTAAGGAGCAGAGCAGGACAAGGCTTGCTGAAAAGAGGAGAAAATACTCTAAATAGAGCAATCAACAGATCCAAAGGCACAGAGGTGCGATGGGCATTTTGAAGAGTAGGGGTCAATCTGGTAGAGGCTTATGGAGATGAATGGGACCAGATGGGGGAGGGGTGCCAAGAAATGAGGGTGCCAAGAAATGATCAAGGAGGTCTGGCTTAGTGTTCCCTAGAAGAAAGATGCTTGTCAATTAGTGCCCAGATCCAGCCATCAGCCTAGGAACATGTCACCAAATCCACTGTCAAGTATAAAGAACACATCTCTATCAGCTCACAAACTACATCCCAAAAGAGTGCTTCAGCTATGAAGAAATATATATAAATAAGTCAACTACAACTGTTTGTATGTTCCATGGCTTGCGAAAAGCCAGGTTCCAAAAACAAATGAAGGAAGCTTCCTGACTTCTTGGGGTTCACAAGCCCCCACTCCTTGACTGCTGGGCTAGAGAGGACCAGGTGCACCAGAGGTAGCAGGAGGGCATTAGCAAATGGTCACCAGCTGTCTTCATATGTGCCCCCATTGGCCAATAGGTGCCCCCACTGGCCAGTTGATGAAAGTGGCTGGCACAGGCAAGGCTCCAAGTTAGAACATTTCCTGTGCCTGGAGGGAACAGTGCACTAGCCCAGGCATCTGGGAAGGGGCATCAGAGAGAGAAGGCTAGGGGAAATTGGCAGGTGGATGCAGCCCAAAGAGATAAACAGGCTTAACTTCTCATGAACCTCATGCCCAAATGGAAAACACAGCCTCAAATCTGTCCCCAGAACAAACTCAGCAATTTTAAGGACTGGTCTATCTTGGACCCCAGAAGCAGCAATCAATCAAGGAAGGTACAGGGGACTTTAAGTACTCAACAGCTAGAATATTATAAACAGATCAGTTGTTTCATCCTTGGCCTGCTCAGGCTATGGGAGAAAGTACAACTGTCTTAGCTCAGAAACAAGGCACTCTTCAATCAGCCTCCACTCTAGAAAAGACAAACCAACTTAGAAGCTTGCAGAGCTAGAACTAGCCATGAAGTCATGACAGAAAGCTTGGGTCTGATGTGTAAGCAGAGAGGCACCATGATGGACTGAATGCTTGTGTCTCCTTCTCAAATTCATACATTGAAATCTTAACCCCGATGTGATGGTATTAGGAAGTAGGACCTTTGGGAGATGGTTAGACCATGAGAATAGAGTCCTTATGAACGGGATTAGTACCCTTATTAAAGGACCCCGGAAAGTTCCTTCCCTGCTTCCGCCATGTGAGGACAAAGCAAGTTGATGGCTATCTATGAACCAGGAAACGGGCTCTCAGCAGACACAGAATCCACCAGCACCTCGATCTAGGATTTCCAGCCTTCAGAACCATGAGAAATAAATTTTTATTGCTTGATCCCCCACAGTTTATGGTATTTGTTATGGCAGCCCAAAGTAAGACATGTACTCAATAACCTCACCTCTCTGCACCCGTGTCATCATGTTGGGCCTTGGGAAGGGTCAAGGATTTGTGACTGTGTCCCCCCCTGGGGTATTCAAAAGCCCACGGACAGCATATTACTGCCAAAAATCAGAACAGCATACTGCAGGACCAGAAATCAAACTACCTAGGTTCAAAACCCTGTCTCAGGAGTTTCCCCTTGGGAGCGGGAATGTACGATAAGCAAAGGAAGGAGGCTAGGATGATCCATGTGGTAATGGATTAGAGTCAGAGACTTCAGTAAGAACTGAGGCTTAACACAGATACACCTTGTTACAACTAGAAACAGATACGCATACATCTGTGGGTTAAAATGCACACTTGTATTTCTTTGCTCTGTGACCTGAGAGGGCCTAAAAGCAATGGCACTCCAGTAGCGATGAGCACACCTAGCTCCCAGATCTTGGTTTCTAATATCACCCTCCATCTTCTTAAAGAAATGGCTGAATCTAGGACAAAAGGGTGAGAAATAAACAAGGTGAGCCTGATGCATCTTACAGTATCAGAAAATATTGCAGAAGTGCTCAACCAAAAATTGACAGGGATATGTCAAAGGGGCACAAGAAGCCTGCCGGAAAGGCTCCCAGTGGCCAAAGCAAGAAATTAAATAAAGCTGTACTGCATTATAACCCAAGGTAGAAAATAAATATGCATGACTTCATATCAATCTAAATAAATGATGGAATAAATTAATAAGTGAAGGATAAGAGACGAATCTCCCATGCAGAAGAACAATTTATGTAGTTTCTCTCCCCTCAATGACATGGAGCCTAATTCCCCACTCCTTAACAGTAGGCTATGGATAGATTTCCTTCTAGAGCACACTGGGGAAGGGAGGAGGGAAAGTAACCTTACAGCGGAGAAGCTCAACAAACACTACTTCAGCCAAGTGATAAAGATCAACATCAATAGTCATAGATCATGTTGATGGTAGATGCCTTTTATATGATGTGATGCCAATGGCACTTTCCTTCTGTGATCTTCCCCAAATCCATAACCTCAGTCTAATTATGAGGGGAGAAAATCACATAAAGTCCAAGAGACGGGCATCCTACGATATATTCCTTAAAACACCAGTACTCCTCCAATGCTGTCAAGGTCATCAACAACAAGGGAAGTCTTGGAAACTGTCACAGCCAAGATGAGCCTAAGGAGACATGACAACCAAATGTAATGTGGTCTCCTGGACAGGATCCCAGAACAGAAAAAGGACATTAGGTAAGAAACAAAAATAACAAGGGAATCTGAATAAGCTATGGACTTCAGTGAATAATAATGGATCAGTATTGGGTCATCAATTGCAACAAATGTGCCATACTAGTGTAAGACATTAAAAACAGGGGAAATAGAATGTGGGGTATATGTGAATTCTCTGTGCTATCTTCACAAAGTTTCTGAACGTCTAAAACTGTTCTATAGAATAAAGCCTCTCAATTAAAAAAAATAATTGACTCTACCGCTCACTAGTTCTAGAACTGTCACTGGGTCGATTCCACTCTGTGCCTCAGTCTTCTCCTCCATCAAGTGGGATTCTTATACTTCATAAAATTGGAGGGCATAGGCTATGAGGACATGTATGCAAAGTTCCTGTTCCAATGCTTGGCATACAGGAGGTACACAAATGTGGCATAATTATTATTACTATTACCATCGTTGTTATCTCAATAAAATAATAATTTAAACTTATTAGCAACCATCTCAACAGAAGGATCTAAAAGTTTCCTTTTACTGATGCGGCGATTTTGAAACACAAGTTACTGGGAGGAAAGCCTCTAAAACTTCACCCCAAGCTCATGCCCTGGGATTGCAATGGATGCAAGATGCTTCTGTTACAAAGACCCACCTATCCCAAGGTTACCTGGCAGGAAACAGGCCACCTTCCACAGCCCACACCGAATGTGATAAAGCATCCCAGATCGTGTGATTATTTAAATATGGTTATCCTTGCCCTCATACGCCACACACATAACACACAAAGTGTAAAATTAAATGGTAACATTGTTCAGTTTGTGCTGGAGAGGCGGATGCATTTCCAGAACGTACAACTCAGAATATTCCACGGGTTCTGGAAAGAATGGGAAATAATATACATACACAGTAAACACGAGCATACGGGAAATGTGAAACAGCCACTTTCCACCATAAAAATGTTAACGCAGTTTTCTCATTTGCTAGTTAACACCATATGACGACTTGGAACTTTTACCTGGAAACGGTTAACGATAAATTTAATTTATTCACCCAAATCCCACACTCACAAAGAGAACAATATTTCATGACGTGTAACATGACTAGGGGAACCATAATTCATGGCTCAAGGGTCAGAGCTTCAGAACAGATGGGTTTTCTGAGGTGGCTGGGAAAACCTAAGATCCAGCCTCAGCAGTTTGCCCAAGAGTCTGAAATACGCAAAAGAGCTCTAGTCAAGCACATTATAAATGGCAGAGGTATCTGTCACCACAAGCCCACCCCAACAATTACCAGGCTTGGCTGGGCTGCCAGAAACCAAACTATGATTTATTGTTCTCTTCAAATTAGTGAAAGCAATGCCATCCATTGTGAATTCCAGAGCTGATGCTCCAAACTGGCCGTGTGAGTAGGTTCCACTTCTGAAGCCACAGTTCTCTGAACCTTAATTCTCAGCCACTAGGGAAGCCTCTGCATTCACCCAAGTTCTTTAGATAACAGTCGTAACCTGCAGTATGGGATATTTCTGCACTCTATTAACTCAAATCCACGTAAAACCCCTCAAGATAAAGCATCCTCAGGAAGCCACGTGGGGTCAAGGATTCTTCCCAACTCCTTCATTTTACAGGTGGAAATATTGAGGTTACAGGGCAAAGCAAGTGGCTCGATCGCCCCCCAGAAAGGCAATCCTGTTGGGAGCCAAATCGAGGTCTCCTGAGCATTTAATACATAACTATGTGATACCTATGATAGACATGTATACGTACACTGGAGAAAGGTGGCTTTTTAAAAATCTAAAGATATGTATAGGAGCATGTTAACGATGCCCTTGATGAGCAAAGCCTGCACAGCCTTAAGGAGAGGAGGTGTCAGTTATGGGCATGTTACTCCCCACAGGTAAAGCGAGCAAAACATGGGACACTCAGTGGAGGCAAGCTGGCCGGGAATGGGGTCGCAGAGACCCACTAAGGGGAATGCTTAGGGCCTGCGGGCAGAACCCTCCCCCCCACCACCTCAGCCCCACCTGAGCCTGCTCAGTGCTCAGCCCTGGTCCTGGTTTTAACTTCTCACACACTGTCCTTATGCATTTGCATAGCAACCAGTATGGCAATTTTTAATGGAAATAGAGGACCCCACCACTGTTTTGCTTAAAACCCACTGCTGACTTCCTTCCTCTGATCTCCAGACTACATTCCTGCCCTCTTCTCGCTGTTCATTTCACACAACGCTCTTGCTCACTTGTGAGCTCCAGCCACACCAGTTTCCTTCTGGAACACTGGGGTGTTCTTGGCCCATCGGGGTTCCTCCACATCCTCCAATAGCTGGTCCTTCTGGGCACTGTCTAACCGTCCCGTCCAGCCCTCCTGGCCACCAGCACACCATCCTGTGATTCTGTCTTCTTCACCACACGCATCTCTCAGAATTTATGTTGCTCGTTTATTGGCATGCCGAGAGCCAGTGTCCCCCAAGCTAGACTGTAAGTTCCATGAGCAGAGAGCCTTCGCTGTCGTGTCCGTCCCCTTATCCTCAAGGCCTAGAAAGTGCCTGGCACATATATACCGTTCGCTGGAAAAACAAGTGCACTATGTTTGAGAGGTATCAAAAATTACTTGAGCCGAAAGAAAAAGCTCGTAAATAGCAAGATCGCAGCTCCAGGTGAGAACTGAGCAGGAGGAAACGCTCTGCCTCCTCGGGCTCAGAGTCTATCAGGGACTTCAGTTCACAGCACAGAGCAGAGCATTAACTCGATGGTGAAGTCTTTATACTGTGCCCACTTACACTTTCAAATGCCCTGCTGAGTGGCATTGCTCTGATTTCCAAGCCACTCACTCGGTTTCTGTTCAATTTCAGATTCAAGGTTGAGCTTTTACAGGAGTATTCAAAAGGTGCTTCAGTAACTTCAAATGAGGCGTGTGTGTGCGTGCGTGTGTGTGTGTGTGTGTGTGTGTGTGTGGTCCTGGCTTCATTATTAAACGATTGATATGAAAGTGCTCTAAAACTCAAGATTCTAGACACGTGTGCACATACAGCATTTTCAATTGCATTTGATGTTGGGAAGAAAGTTCTATGGCACTCTGGAATTTCTGAGAGCCATCCAGGGGCACACGGACTCTGCTGTCCACAGAGAACACGGGTCAATTAAGGCTCCTTGAAAATGTAGCCCCGTGGCCCTGGAACTCATCTAGACAGAAGGCCCAGCTGCGGGCCCACTGGTCCTTGACAGTTCCCCATGCCCTGTGGTCTAACCGCCACAGCAAGGGGCTTTTACGGAAGAGAGCAATGTAACGAGCTATAAAATGGCACAGGAGCGGGGGAGAAACACGTCCCCACGTGCACACAGCACGGACACCGCAAAGAAAGGCCCAGCGGTAGCTGCTGAGCCGTCACCTACTATAACAAGATTGATCTGTAGTGAAATAAAAGATAATGCAATCCAGGAGAAATAACTTCGGTTTCCTCTGAGAATGTCTGATGTTGTCAACTTGTGAGGCTACTTCCCTCTTGAGCCTGCCACGGTGCACAGCGGCCCAAACAGGCAGGCACTCCTCGGGGCAGCCAGGCCTCACGCACTCACCGCTGGAAGAACACAATGGCAAAGCAGCGTCTCCCGCAGCTGCCCGTGACTCCTCAGGCAGGGCCTGGACGCCCACGGCACAGTCAGGAGGCCAAGGACACCCGGAGTTCCCACCGTGTGTGTAGATGGGGACTCAGCGACGACGCGGTGGTTTCTGTTCATCTGAAGTAGCTTTCTGGTTGTCTATTTCAAGCACCATGCTTGGCCCCCCCGTGTTTCAAATTAATGGTACAATTCTGGAACAGAGTTTCAACCACAGGAGACATCATGCAGTCACGTTTTCGACTATCTCTAAGACACAGAACCCTCTGTCTTGGTCTGATGTGACTGTCACCAACACATTTTTTCAAGCTTATTTATTTTGAGAGAGAGAGAGAGAGACAGCATGAATGGGGGGAGAAGCAGAGAGAGAGGGAGGGGGAGAGAATCCCAAGCAGGCTCCACACTGCCAGCACAGAGCGTGATGCAGGGCTCGAACTCACAGACTGTGAGATTATAACCTGAGCTGAAATCCAGACTCTGGCGCTTAACCGACTGAGCCACCCAGATGCCCCATCCAACACCTTTTGTCACATTTTACTGAGCATTAATTTCATTGGCAGAATGGCCGGAAGCAAAGGTAAGGAAGGGGCACCAGCTGGTGGGTTCTTTGCTACCATTTCAGAGAAATGTCCCTCCATATGTAACAGTCCTGTAAGGCCAGAGCCATGTAAATTATTCACAAAAGCAAGTTCAATTCTCTGCATTCGAAATCCTGGTAATATCTTACACAGGAGCTGCCGCCCACCATCACGCAGGGCAACGGGCTGCTAGCAGCTTCCGTCTCTGGAAGATGCTATTAAGTCCCGATAGCCAGTGATTTGCAGATGATTATAACTTTTGCTCTGCATATCATTGCTACTGACAGGCAAATCCCATCAATCAAATGGAATGACTGATTATAAAAGGAGCCAAACTTGACATAGGTAGCCTAATAAGCCATTTTTTATACCAACCATGACAACCGTGAATGCTCACAATCGTTCGAAGAAAAGCCAGTTCTGCTACAAGCCTTTTCTCTCCCACTCTCCGGTGGCCTCAGCCCTCATGATCCAGGAAGACTTCCCAAATTCAAGTGCCTCGTGTCTCAAAAGGAGAAATGCAATTCAGCGTCGGCTGGTGAGTGGATTCAAGCTCAGGCAAAAAAAAAAAAAAAAAAAAAAAGAAAACCTCTTTTCCTCCCAGAGCGTCACCGTGAACCCCCAATTTGTCAAGGAAGAAGACACACTGCACCGAGGCGCCCCGACAACAGGGCTCCCACTACATCAACAGTCACGGCACCTTTTCAATTTTGCTCATCTCTTAGTCTCTAGCCAAATGGAACTTATTACTTATAGCTTGTTGCGATTTATGAATTATTTATAAAAGTAGGTCTGTGACTCCAGACTCTTAAAAGACAAACACAACAGTCCCCTCATTGTTACCCACAACGGCGCTTCTATCGGAGAGAGCAGGCAGACATTCTCCATAACACACGCTGTATGTTTGGGCTGAAATAATCGTTGTGAAAATATCAAGCCTGTAAGATTATTCGGAAGCTATTTATGGGATGCCTAGATGTATTTTTAAACCAGTGTCTTTTATTCTAAGCCAGCCTTGGATTCAAGAAAGACATAGCAAACATGTGCCACAAACGTATTGCCCAGCTTGAGTATAGTTATGCCCTGCCGATCCTACCGGGTGGTTTCAGACTGTGATCTAAAAAAAAGGGTGGGGGGGAAGAGGCGGCTTCCCCTTAACGTGTGTCTGGCAGGTACAACAAGGCTGTGCCCACGAGCCTCCCTCTGCACCCCAGAGCACAGGGGCTGTGCATCCTCAGTGAGGACTAAAACACGCAACCAGAAGACACAGTTAGACTTCCCATCTCCAACTCTCCAGAACACATGACCTTGGCTGGCAAAACAGATAAGACACTCTATGCCCTCGCCTGGCTCCATCTCTGTCACAGGCATGCGAAGCCCCACAACCCTCTGCCCACAGAGGACACCCTTGTTCCCAAACGATCACAGCCAGTGGCAAAGCAGGCAGGCGACAGTGAACTTACCTTGCTGGAAAATATCTGCCAGGAGGGTGAAAAACCAAGGGAAGAGAGGGGAGAGAGAGAGAGAGAGAGAGAGAGAGAGAGAGAGGGGAGAAAAAATATTAATAATGATATTGCAAATGACAATGATGATAATCACAGCTAACATATGTTGATTTTGCTGGGCACTCTTTGTACAATATTTCCCTTAACTCAGAGGCAGTGGTTAAGAGCCCGGGCTCTGGAATGAAACTCTTGGATTTAAATCCTGGCTCAACATGTAACTACCTCTGTGGCTTACATTTCCTAAACCACAAATAGACAGGAGTACTGGAAAGATCAAACAAATTACGTCCTCTGTTTTAAGAGCTTACATCAGTGACCAGCACGTAGTAAACACAGAAAATTTGGTGGTTATTATTAAAATTAATATTATTATTTTTCACAACCACCTTTTAGAGTAGGTTGTATTCTCATCCTTATTCAGCAGATTGGGGAAAACGAGACCATGGAAACTCATCCAAGGCCACAGAGGAGGAAACAATCGACTGGGGATTGGACCCAAATGTCTGATTCCAAAACCCCATCTTTTCACCCACTACCAAGTGGTTTACAAGTAACACAAAAACAACGCCACACAAGAGAATAAACAGAGGAAGGCTCTACAAGTATACTAAGGTTCCCTATTTAAATCAAAGAGAAAGACATTTGTATGAATTCTCCATATGTAACTCACGACTAATAATGCCACATCTTCCTATTATCCTAGGTCAAAGTCTCTTAAAAGGTGAAAAACTGTGACTTTATTTTTTTTCAACAATTACTTGAGAGGCCATATAGCAAGCACTATGTCTAGTACTGGGAAACATACAGGTAACAAAAAGCATAAACAAACAGTCACTAATATCCCTCTACTGGTAACCACTGGCATGCCTTCTACCTTACATTTGTTTCTTCCTGTTTTTAATCTTCATAGAAATGCACTCACACTGTCTGCCTTTTGCTCCGCAGTGACTGTGGGAATCATCCACGCTCCACACAGCTTATCACTCATTCTCACTGCTATATATTATTCCACTGTGTGATTATATCCTAAGTTATTTTCCCTTTGTAATGTTGATGGATTGTTTTCAGTGTTTGACAATTAGGAATTGTGATGAATATCTTTGTACATGTCTTTTGGTGAACACTTATGCATACGCCAGGTCCTTTCTGATATCTTTTTTTAAAAAAAAAAATGTTTTAATGTTTGAGAGCGAGCGAGAGAGAGAGCGGGGCGGGGCAGAGAAAGAGGGAGACACAGAATCTGAAGCAGGCTCCAGGCTCTGACCTGTCAGCACTGAGCCCGACACAGGGCTTGAACCCACAAACCACGAGACCATGATCTGAGCCGAAGTCGGACACTCAAAACGATTGAGCCACTCAGGCGCCCCTTTTCTGACATCTCATATGTGCATTCAGGCTCATTCTGTTCTCAACATCTCAGATGTGCATTCAGGCCCATTCTGTTCTCAACTGCCTCCCAGTCACCCCAAAAGTTCTCTCATCTGTTCATATTTCTCATTCAGTAACTTAAGGTCGAATACAGTGCTGGTAGGAACACAGCACCACCCAGACATGAGCCCGCTCCTACCCTGCTAATGGGGTGGTAGGCAGGTACAAAACTTCTGGAAGATAGCTTGACGATATGTAAGAAAATGTTAAATATATAGTCCTTGACCTGATAGTACCACTTCCAGGAATTTAATCTAATGAAATAAGTAAAAGTACAAAATGAGTCTATAAGGACGTTTATCACAGCATTGTGTATACAGGCAAAACAGTGATTTTTGCCTATTTATCTACAGGGAATCAAACCAAAAATAATATATCCCACAAAATGGATTATGGTGCAGCCATTGAAAATCTTTATTTAAAGACTTTGATTACTGTTGAATGAAAAAAATCAGCCAGCAACAGGGAACACGTGTCCCGAAACCACTTACGAATGCGTACGCAAGCATGTGCGAGCGTTTATCTCCGTGAAGAAAGACCGTCATGGAAATGTTGGTCTTCGGGTGATGGGATCTGGGGTCACTTTTTGAAATCCTATGTAAGCATTTCTGTACGACTTTAATTTGTAATACTGACCATGCCTTACGTCCATAATCCGAATTTTAAAACTTTATTTTCACACTGGAAACTAAAGAAGAACTGGACCATCAACATCTACATTTGCCGCCAGGAGCTACACATCGGCTCCTACGAGGTCACAGAGAGTGGAGAGCCCATAAAAGGTGCAGATGAGATGCACACCTGAGTGGATTAAACAGACCGCAAGGAGGGGAATACCTGTGGGAACGGTCTTCATTCCGCTGGCGTAGCTGTGACCCTCGCGAAGGGTGTCGTTCATACACAATACACACACTCCCAAGGGCATACGCAGGCTGTGGCACAGCTATGTCAGGTTGCAGGCTCACAGGACCCAGGCAATTGGCTGAAACACCACCCTATCCCTCACGCTCACGAAAGCTAATTGGGATGTAAATGGGCATATCAGTGCCATTCCAGGACAACTTCGACTCTGCCCTAGCTTATATACACTATCTATTATTTTCTAACCTCCGTCATTCATCATTGGTACAAGTTCCGACAGGGCAGCGGAAGGACGGCACTCACCCGCCATGCCTCAACATTGTCCGGAGACTGTGAGAAGGACCATGCGCAGCTCCCTAAATATACCCATCACATGCATCTGTTGCCTGGAACACGCAGTCCATACCACCCACCCTCGGACCAGCCTGCACACCTGGAGTGGCTCTCCTCCTCAGCCTTCAAATGTCACAGCCACTGTGAAGTCTCTCAGTGCCTATCCCCACAGAGAGGGAAGTCTCTGTTCCCACCTCTCTGCTCCTAGAGTAAATTGTGCACTTTGCAATTATAGCTCATCTTATAGTTCGTTATTTATATAGCCCACAAGCTCCCGAGGACAAGAGTCATGGGTCTTAATCACCTTTGTGGATCCTCAATGACTGGCATGGTATGAGCCCACACAGGAGGGAAGGAAAAAGGGCTGGTGTGTCTTAGCACTCATCTGGTCCAACCCCTTAATTTGCAGAGGAGGAAACTGAGTCCCAGAGAAGGAGATATTTCCCAAGGTCACACAAGGCACTAAAGATTCAGCCAGGACTACATGAGATTCATTTAACCTTAATGAAGCACAAAAGCTCATCCCTATTATTAGCAAAGTACAAATTAGAGATTTATCATTCTCCTCTAATGAATGCAGACAAAAATTTCCAACCTTGAAAATATCAGTGAAATAAGATCAGTCTTTTAAACACGGATCCAGTCTCGACATCCGTCCCCGATCCTCAACCTCCTATCCATGGCTTTTGACAGGGAGCACTTCCTTTGAAATTCAGTAGTGATTTGAATCACTGGAAAGTATCAGTGGGCAGGGAGGGAGGAAATTCAGGCAGGGATTTAGTGACCTTATTCCTTCCCGTTTCATTGTATATTTCACGCTTTAGCAGACAAACCTGCATAGAGTACTACTCATATCCTCTATTCCAAGAAACACTCTTGAATTTTGTATAAGCTATTTAAAATTAAAAAAAAAAAACCTTTTTCAGCTTCATTTACATTTTGCACCTTTTTATTCAAATGTAAATTTTAATAAACACCAGTATAAATATTGCAACAATTTTGCACATGAGTTATCTTGTAATTTACACTCTAAATTTATGTCTTTTGTAGTCTGTGGCATAAATCATTCCGCTCTTAGCATTAGTTAGCTCTTTGCTCTGTATAATAATGGCTTGGGTACCTTCTTTAAAGTTTCACTTGTCTAGACTGAAACAGCCATCCAGGCTCAGGCTCCAATGATTCACGGGCAGAAGAACAGAAAGTAAGTGAGAAGACTGTAAATCCTGTGCTGTTTGGCTACGTTTTACCTCCCCCAAATTCTGGACCTCAGAGGGTATTAGCTACAGGAATACTCTTACCACCTTCATGTCCATCACCCCTAATCCCCAAGCCATAGGGACTAGTCACTTATAAAACTCAAAAGGCCCTCACATTTGAGTGACGTATTCTCCTTTTAGTGTAACCAATCACCCAGAATTATCTGGGAGTCAATCACTTACACACTCTGTACTTGAAGTTCCTTGCTGACGAGCTGGAGATATTTTAACACCCACGCCCTGGTGTTGGGCAGGTTCAGTGGGATAATTTACAGACACATTCTCCCGTCAGCTGCCGTTAAGAATCACTCTGAGAGTGAGACTCAGTGCCATCCTTCCTGCTTTCCCAGGAATGGGAAATCACACAAGCACGGGGCTGGGAGTCACCAGCACCCACCCAGCCACAGTCAGGTTGAGCCCAAAGGACACTAGGGACACTTGTGCAGAGGAAATAAACTCCTTCAGACAAAGGTCTGCTCACACTCACTTCCCTCAATCAGTCACAGGAACAAAGAAAGCCTGTTCTCCAGCCCCAGCCCCACCCCCACCCCCCGGAGCCATTCTGATCCTATAGATAGATGAAAGGCCATGTGTAAGATGGCGACTCAGATGTGGGGAGAAGAAAATAAAAAGGAGCTCATATTTGTCTGTCTTAGCTTGATGCCCAGTTTCTTCCGTTAGGAATGAGCATCAAGGGTGCTTGTCCCCCTCCCCCACAGTCACTGAGAGAATTCACACCCTAGAGTTCTTTAATGCACTGAGTCCTCCAGAGACAGGGGCCATAAAAAGACTGGATTACTTATTATTATTAATAAGTTATGGCAATTAGACTGGGTGATTCCTAAACGTTGCTGATTAAAAACTTTCTTGAGTGCCTACTCATCCACATGGCTAGTGTTTACCTCTATTAAAAATGATTTAACTACACTCTGGGTGAACCCCTCTCCTGCGCCTGGGTTAATAATTAGCAGTGCACAGAGCCACGTGGGTTAAGTGAGTTGGCTCTCCTTTATTTATCTATTGCTTTATTTTATGAGGAGAACTGGATGGCAGTCTCATTGCCCATTGAGCCTGCTAGGAATAATTTACTATTTCAATCCACAGTCCATGGAGATGGTTAGAGAAAACTTCACTATTATTACAACATCAGACTCAGCCCACACCCCACGGCACTGAAGATAAAGATATGCCAAACAGAGAAAGTGTGCCTGACTTCCACGAGACGGGGGGAGGTAAAGTTACCAGTGCTCAAACAATGTAATCATACTACTCTCTCAATTTTGCTTTCTTTTCTAGGTTAAATTATATATGAGGGGAGTTTAGTTTCTTGAAAATGCATGCACTTAACTCCCATTTAAGAAGTCTCACCTGGGGAGATAGCTGTCTTGTGAGTCCTCCTGTGGTTTGAGCTACAGAGAAGAAAATTCTCTTTCAAGTACAAGTGCTTTTACAGTAAAGCACTGCAAATTTTACCGGGACCCAACTAACCAGGGGCAAAGGGAGAGACATAGAGAACAGCTGAAATGAACACTGCTTCCTCGAATGGGGTGAGGTACACCATCAACCAAAATCAGCTTCAAGATCAGCTGAGCTCTCCCTTCGCCAGATTTCAAAAACCAGATTTCAAATACATCAATAGGAAGGGCAACTAGAATTCAGTCTCCGTATTTCTATAAAACTGTGAATGAAGAGAATCCTTTCTTTTCTTTGTTGAAAAGTGGGCCCACCAATGCCTCCTCTCTTGTCGAATACCAGCACTCCAGAGTAGCTGTGCTGGACACTCACAAAGCTGAGGTCCAAAAATGGCAGGCGTGCTTCCCAAGGAGAGCTGGGTTAACTCCTTCTCTCCCAAATACAATCCAGTGTCATGTAACCGCATAACCATGGCCACTGGATCCCATGACCTAAGACTGGGCCCTGGCCCCTCGACCAGATGGAAACCAAGGAGGAAACCTCTCGCAGACTATGTTCTCATCTAGAAGACAGGGATGGGAGAGAGAAGCTTCTTCTCTCCCCTGCAGCTATCACGAGGATCAAGCTGGAATAATTTAAGCAAAACAGAGGACACGGACTTTAGCATCAAGTAACACTAAGTTCAAATCCTTGCTAGTTCACCATCCTGGCCATCTTGGGCTAGCTATTTAAGCCCTCTCTCCGGGTCTTGGTCTCTTCATTTAGAAAACGGAGATAATAAAACTTTCATTTAGAATTCAAAGGGACAACCCAGATACATGGAAAACAATTAGCACAGAGTAGCTGGTTTACGGTACACCTTCAATAAGTGAAAGTTAATGTTTTTATAGTAACAAGCAGTAGAACAGGACAGCAAAGAGCTCAGGTCTCGCAGTCAGAGCTGGTTCCACGTCTGACTGTGCGATCTTGGGAAAATTACTTTAACTTCCCCAAGCCTTGCATTTCTCATCAGCAACATGCAGATGATAACAATAGCTAATTTCTGTGCTACCTCATAAATTGCTATGGAGATTAAATGAGTAATGCATATAAAAATTCACAATAACTGGTACTCAGAAATATTCTATACATTGTAGGAGTATTAGTCAACACACATATATTGATTGCTTACCATTTGAAAAGACTTTGTGACTTATATAGGACTATAAAAGTATCAGAAGAGAAAAAAAAATCCATTAAAATAAAATGATCGTTTTAACTCCTTATTGTCATGCAGCTATATGCCATTAAGAAACTCTGGAGCAATTCCCCCCCTAATGAATGAATGATTTTTGATGTTTTATATCAGAGACCGAGATCCAGTAACATCCTGATGATCTAAAGGGTTGTGATTAAAACCCAGAAATTGCAAAAGCCAGGCCTGGTCTTTCTTTATGGTGCCACTCACCCCTCTGACATTGCCTAGCTACTCTGGACCTGTCATTATTTCTCAAGGCCACGATGTAAAGGGCTCATGCAGCCCTGCCCTGGGCTTTCATCCATGCTTGAAGCCATGCTCCATGAGGCCCAGGGTTCCAAGAAGGTAGGGACTGCATGGGGGCAGCGGAATTGAGACCCACTCTGCCAGGGGTCTCAATCGAGACCCACACTGCCAGGGACAGTGGAGTTCTATGAAGAATTTGCCTTAAAAAAAATGGGGGGGGGGGGTTGCTGCTTTATTAAATAATTTTTTAAGTTTGAATACAATAAGCCACTTAAGCTCCTTCCTATCCAGGTGCAAGTCTGTGCTCTCCTGGAGCACAGCCAGAGCAAAGACTCCTCCAGAGCTCCTGGCTTGGCCTCAATGGCACCACACAGGAGCTGTGATTAGTTTTCTGCGTCTCCAAAGCCAGACAGCTCAGGCAGCCCTGTGGCCACACAGCCCATTTCCATGCTCCCCCGGTTCCCCCCAGGCACACTCAGGCGGCTCAAACTGAACACAGCCCTGTGATTCTTGGTTATTAACCACTAGCTGCAAGGCCTCACTCCTCAGTCTCCAGCCCTCGATGCCAAAAACTAGCCCATTCTTTCATGCAGGTGGGCCTTGCATCTCTCCCCCTCCTTCTTCTCCGTCTCACTCTGGATGCAGGCTAGGGAAAGTTCTATGGTTTTCCTTGCTCCTGGCCTCTCCTCACCTTGTATCGTGTTGGAAACGAAGACCAATACTTAGCCCGTCATTGGCGTACCTCTGAAGGCACACGGCACTCAGTAAACATCTTTTAGTATTTGTGAGTCAGAAAAGAAATTTTTTAAAGCCCCGAAGTAGCTTCCTGCTACATTTTCTAAAGAATGTGCTACCAACATCAATCTTAGGCCGTGTGCCTGTAACACATCACCATGCACTGACTTGGGGAAGGCAGTGCACTCAATGCAAGCTAGTAAGTCCCTAAGATTTTTATGACATGCTATCCTTAGTATATCTCATTCCTAGCACAGAGGGATAAAGCTCTTAACTACTGAAAGAACATAAAAAAATAGATTTAGGAATAATACTTTTTATGATTGCATTCTGTATACTGTGAAAGTTATGTTCAAATCTGCTAGTACTTTATGGTGCTGATAAAGTAGAACAGTATGGCTTCCCGGGTAACAGTGTATTTTATATCCATTTAAAATGTTTTCTCTTAAATTGAATTACTTTTTGAGTAATTATAATAAGACTAATCTGGGCTTAATGAATTCATGTACAAATACTTTAGACTGCATTATTAAAACCTCTGTGATATGAAACTATATTAAACTCAATCCCTCTAGCAACCAATGTTTTTCTTTGAAAAGCATACATGACTTTCTCTGACTTCTTTTAAATCCGCTAACTGAGAAATCATAAGAAGCCACATTAAAAGCTCGAACAACAGAGTTCGATAAATAATATTGTTCGAATTTCCCTAAACTTACATAATTGAGTATTAATTGAGGGGGGATCACAGAAAGTATTTTTTATTAAGCATCCACATATGCAAAGGGCTGAAGCATCAGTCCACCTTCCAGAAGAAATCAGTTTGGCTCTGATTAGCAATGCTATAAGACCATTATTGCTAAAAAAAAAAAAAAAAAATGAGCCTGCAGCAATCAAGCCTTATGTTCTAAAAAGTCTCCAAACACAATAGTCTAAATATCTGGATTCTAGTTCACACTCGAGGCAAAACCACTCATCTTCTCTGGGATTCAGTTCCTCCAGCTACAAACCGGTTTGATCTCTGAGGTCCCTTCCAGTTCTAAAGCATGACGGTTTTAAGTTTAAAATTACACACATTATATCAAATGGGCTCTTATTGCATACTGCTAATTCGTCATCTTATCCACGCTAAATTACATTCACAGAAAAAAAAAATTTCATTCCCTGCAATTCACATACATCCACAAACACATCCATAATACAGCTGGTGGTTTCAAATTTATCCCAAGATATTATCTCGGTAGAGCATTTTTCCCATTACAGATAAATTATAAGCCATCTGAAATCTTTAAGGTTCTCATGCCTTCCTGAATCAATTTCTATGGCCCCCACCCAACATAAAAGATGCTCTTTCCAAGCCAACTGGGTAACTTCATCACCCATGCATTCCTCAGGCAGGTCTCCAAGCACCAGGCTTTAACTGGATTGGTTGCCCAGTTTTCTAAATTCAAACTAGATATTTATAGATGTCCAACAGGATAAGTCTCTCTCTTTGCCAGGTGATCATTACCAGGATAGACAACTTTAAAGTAAACATAAGACAACGGCCATCATCATTATTCTGATGGGTTGGCACAAATTACTATCAGGAGAGCTCCCAGGAGCCAGAGACAATTAAAGTCTGAGTTCAGAGAAGCCGCCCCCAACATCAAGCATTGCTGATTAGGATGATTTGGGAAGTAAATATGCTTCGGCAAATTGGCCCACGTCTTCAAGGAGGAGGTTCGGCCACGCGATACACTCTGGCCCAACCTCAGTTTCAGGAGGTACAGGTTCTGGCCTGGCTCTACCGTAATCCCTCTTCATAAATGTGGACAAGCCATTTAAGTGCTCTAGATCCCAAAGACGGTTGGACTGGAAAACTCCTGCAGTCCTTTCCGGGTCTACGGTTCTATCTTGAACATTCCTGAAATCCTTCCTAGGGACTCTGCCATGCACCCCCAACCACCTGCACATCTCCTTGGTGTACTAATACATACCTGTCCTTTTCTCTCTCTTCCTCTGCAGCTAAGCTGAAAGCACCATGATGTTCTGTCCATTGAAGTCCCAAAGTCCAAGGCAAAGTATCAGAGTGAGGTAGACACATCTTAACGTGAATAATAACTGATATGTTTTCAGAGCCTTCAGTAGATCGCCCGCTATTTCAAGTTCTTTACACAGACTGCCTTAATCCTCTCAGTCACTCTAAAAGTTAGCTCTCATTATTACTCTCATTTTACATATAAAGAAACAGAGGCTCAGGGAGGTTAGCTAAAGTTACCGAAGGTCACGGGGAAGCAAGTGATCTGGGATTCGACCCAAGCAGGCTGGCTTCACAGCCCAACTCTTAACCACGGTGCTACACTGTGTCTTTTTTTTGAAAATTTTTTTTTCAACATTTTTTATTTATTTTTGGGACAGAGAGAGACAGAGCATGAACGGGGGAGGGGCAGAGAGAGAGGGAGACACAGAATCGGAAACAGGCTCCGGGCTCCGAGCCATCAGCCCAGAGCCCGACGCGGGGCTCAAACTCACGGACCGCGAGATCGTGACCTGGCTGAAGTCGGACGCTTAACCGACTGCGCCACCCAGGCGCCCCTCACTGTGTCTTAATGAATGCCCCCCACTGTCCCTCCACACGAAGGACAACAGTTAAAGTACCTCATTCCCTCCAACACCCCCAGGGAGTTAACTTGAGCCCTATCCATAATACCTTTTCATATCTAAACTCCCCTGTTTCTGGAACCCCAACCACATTTTTTTCTCTGCCTTTATCGTCATATGGATTTGGAGTCCAATTGCAGAAACCACCTAGGTGAGCCCTGACTTTTTAAAAACGTTACAAATACTCTTTTTTGAAAAAAAAAAAAATGCAACTATCTCAGTAGGTTTATGGCAACAGCTAAGGTAAGATAAGGACACGGGGACAAGACGCAGAGCCAGATGAAAAGAGAAGAACTCCAAGAAGAGGTCAAGGGAAGGGAGGACAGTCCAACACAAGGACATACACCTGAGCTACAGAGACTCGTGCACCTAATGCAGCTGTCATCCTTCTAGGATTCGGGAAGAGGAGGTGGTGGGAGGTGGGGGGACAGAGGGAGAGTGGCGGAGGTGGGGGGAGCCAGTGCAGGCAGGACACATATGGGCTCTGGAGTCCCAGTGCCTGAGCTGTGACCCTGGCTCTGCCACCAGCAAAGTTAGCTGCCCTCTTTAAGGCTCCGCATCACCATCCAATACAATGGGAATCACAGAAGCTTTTAGGAGGATTAAGGCACATCCATTCCCTAAAGCCTTTAAAAAAATTTTTTTTTAATCTTTATTTATTTTTGAGACAGAGAGAGAGAGAGCATGAGCAGGGGAGGGGCACAGCAAGAGGGAGACACAGAATCCGAAGCAGGTTCCAGGCTCTGAGCTGTCAGCACAGAGCCTGACGCGGGGCTCAAACTCACAACCGTGAGATCATGACCTGAGCCGAAGTCGGACACTTAACCGACTGAACCACCCAGGCAGCCCTAGCCCCTAGAGCCTTAACACAGCACCCGGCACACAGAAGGCACTTAGTAGAAGCAGGGAATAGAGGAATAAAATGTACTCGCTTGGATCTAAAAGCAAAAAGGCTACTCCCCATGGCCACCAGCCCCCTGGCATCGAATGATGCAGCCCAGGGGAACAATAGGAAAAAACATGTCCAGCAAAGGGGCATTCATTCTCTCCTAGTCGTACTCATTCCTGAGGAAGCAGGATCAATGTTTATTATGTGAGCAAACATTAAACCCTAAAGTATTGCCCCACAATTTCTATCACATAAATGCTAGTATTTTGCAGAGGGAGGTGGGAGCGAGTAATTAAATGTGCACTATAGGCACTCCGTGAATCTTTCAGAGCGCAGGTCTTTCTTCTGGAAAGCAGTACATTTGTTTGAAGTCACCCACTCACAGGCTCGGTGTAGATAACGTGGCTCCTCTCTCTTCATGGGCCCACGTCCTGGCCGCACACGGAGGGACCTCACACTGGGCTGGGCTCTTCTACAATAGAACCGGGCATTTCCAAGGGGCAGAGGACCCAGAGAGCTGAGGACACCTTTTAAAAAACCTCTGCGGCTGTCAATTTTTATCCTTGTGAAGAAGAGCCGGCGAGCAGTAAATGTTACCACACATCATACCCCACTGAGTAGCTTTTCAAAAGGAGAAGGGGAAGTTCGCTTGGCAGTTTAAGATTCTTTTAAACCTGTACGACATTATTCACTGGCTCAACACAGTCATGAAATGTAAATGTCATTTTCACGAAGGATTTGTGTGGTTGGCTTGCCCTGAAAAAAGGATTCCAACATCTTACAGAGCTTAAGAAATTTTAAGCATGCTTTCTATACACACACACACACACACACACACACACACAATACATGTATATGTGTGCACACACACATATGCACACACACACATACATATACATACATAGATATGTATATATGCATTTTTTCCAGCATCATCGTTATTATTCTTCAAGTCCAGAATCTGGCTTCTAGTTCTAGCTCTGCCCCTAACTGGTCATGGCTGGTACCTAGTCCCTCGTGGAATGCCTCAGTTTCCTCACCTGTAATTGAGGATAAAGCAGCCTTCATTATGTCATCAAGGAAAACACAAGATAATGGATGCAACTGCACTCAGAAAAAATAAACTTAAATTTTCTGATGCTTTGTTAGTGTTCACTGAAGCTGATACACTATAATGAACAATCAATGGACCTATAGGAAACTAAAGTCCAGATCCTACAGGGAGCTTACAATAAAAGAAGCATCAGACACGCTCAAGGCAAAAGTGTTAAATTCTACAGGAAGAATAAAACAGAACAGTGAAGAAAAGAGATATTTCAAGAACGGGACTTCATGCACCAGATACAAGCTGAGTTGGATGGTGAAGGGCAGTCCTACACAAAGTCAACCTTTGCGGAGCCTTTATTTCTAAGGACTTTACCTAAATATTTAATATAATACTCCCCGAACTCTGTGAATGAAATCTCATCCTCATCCTCTTTTAAAATTTTTTTTCAACGTTTTTTATTTATTTTTGGGACAGAGAGAGACAGAGCATGAACGGGGGAGGGGCAGAGAGAGAGGGAGACACAGAATCGGAAACAGGCTCCAGGCTCCGAGCCATCAGCCCAGAGCCCGACGCGGGGCTCGAACTCAAGGACCGCGAGATCGTGACCTGGTTGAAGTCGGACGCTTAACCGACTGAGCCACCCAGGCGCCCCCTCATCCTCTTTTAAACAGTAAGTTAATTTGCCAGAGATCCCACCGGCAATCACAACTGTAGGACACTCCTTCGTCACTACTGCGCTGAAGAACTCCGAAAGGAAGAAATGAGAGAAAAGGAACCAACAGGACAAGTGACTCAGAAAAAACAAAATGGGCTCATGAGAAGTCAGAGAAGACCTAAAGAAGTAGAGATACATGCTGTATTCATACACTGGAAGGCTCAGTAATGTCAAGATATTGGTTCTCCCCAAATTGATCTATAGATCCAACAGGATCCCAATAGTAATTCCACCAGACTTTTTGTAGGAAATGATTAGCCAATTCTAAAATTTATAAGAAACACTGGTACCTAGGATTAGGCAGCAGTCTTTAAAAAAAAAAAAAAGGCAAAGTCAGAGGGCTGACACTACTCAACTCCAAGACATATAATAAAGCCACAGTAATCAACACAGAGTGTTACTGGCATTAAGACAGACAAGTCGATCAATAAAGCAGAACAGGGAGCCCAGAAACAAACCTGCATTTTTACAATCATTAGATTGTTGACAAAGGAGTCGATTCAATCCAGTGGGGAAAGGCATGTATCTTTAACAAATGGCACCAGAACATCCATATGGAGAAAAATAAACTTAGACTCCTACTTCTCACCATACACAAAAATTCATGATAGATCTTAGACCTAGTAGTAAATGCTAAAACTATAATGTTTCTAGAAAAAAACATAAAATATTCTAGTGACTTGGGAGTACATAGAGATTTCTTAGATAGTACACTGAAAGAAATGGCAATAAAAGAAAAAATGAATTCAATTTCATCAAATTTTAAAACCCTGCTCGATAAAGAATGCCATTAGGAAAATGAGTAATAAGCGATTTTGGAGAGAAATATTCACAAATCCTGTATCTAACAAAGATCTGGCATCCAGTATTTGTAAAAAACTCCTTCAACTCGCTAATAAAAAGACAAACAACCCAACATTTTAAGTGAGTAAAATATCTGAACAGACACTTCACAAAGTGATCAATAAGCACATAAGAAAAGTGTCCAACATCATTAGTCATAAGGGAAATGCAAATTAAAACCACAATAATATATCACTATGTACCCACCAGAATGGCTAAAATTAAAAGACTCACAACATCAAATGTCAGTGAGGATTAATAAATGGCATCTGAAACTCTCCTCCAATTGCTAGTTGTAGTGTAAAATAGCATTACCTCAGGGGAAGATCTGGTAATTTCCTATAAAACTAAACATATACCTACACCATGATCCAGCAATTCTGCTCCTAGGGATTCACTCAAGAGAAATGAAAATACAGAGCCACGAAAACAACTTGTACGTAAATGTTCTTAACAGTTAGAAATAGTCCACAGGTCCATCAATGGGAGAATGGATAAACAGATGTGAAGTATGTTCATACAACAGAATACTACTCTACAATATAAAAAAATGGAATTAGTAATATACACAACAACATGAATGAATCTCATTAATATAATGAGCAGAAGTCTTACACAAAAGAATACTTATTGTGTGGTTTCATGAATATAAAATTCTAGACCAGGCAACTTAATTGATAGTTGAAAAAATGGCAATACTCCCCATACTGATCTACAGATTCAGAAAAAATCCTATCAAATCCAGCTTTCTTTGAAGAAACTTGAAAGCAGATTCTAAAAGTCCTATGACATCTTAAGGGATCTTAAAGAACCAAAACAGTCTTGAAAAAAGAGGACAAAGTTGGAACACTCATACTTCCCAACTTTAAAACTTCCTACAAAGCTACAGTAATCAAGACAGTGTGTGATGGGTATAAAGTTAGACACACAGATCAATGGAATGGAATTGAGAGCCCAGCGAAAAATCCTCACTCACATTTATGATCAACTGAATTTTGAGAAGACAATTCAATGAGGGGAAAAAATTTTTTTCAACTAATAGTGATGGGGCGGCTGAATAGCTACATGTAAAAATTGAAACCTTGTTTCGTACCATATATAAAAGTTAACTCAAAATGGATTAAAGATATAAAACTCTTAAAAGAAAACATAGGGATAAACCCTTGTGACTTTGGATTAGACAACAGTTTCTTTTTTTTTTTTAATTTTTTTTTTAACGTCTATTTATTTTTGAGACAGAAAGAGACAGAGCATGAACGGGGGAGGGTCAGAGAGAGGGAGACACAGAATCTGAAACAGGCTCCAGGCTCTGAGCTGTCAGCACAGAGCCCGACGCGGGGCTTGAACTCACAGACCGCGAGATCATGACCTGAGCCGAAGTCGGCCGCTTAACCAACTGAGCCACCCAGGCGCCCCGACAACAGTTTCTTAAATATGACAAGAAAATCGTAAGCATTGAAAGAAAACACAGACAACCTGAACATCTGCAAAATTAAAAATTTTGTATCTCAGGGAGCATCTCTCTACTTGCTAGATAAAATGTCGACCAATTCATGAGTCACTTAATAAAGCCAATTACATCTTCAAAAAAATTATGTCTCAAAGGGCACCATCAAGAAAGTGAAAAGACAACTCACAGAACTATGGAAAATAATTGCAAATTACATACCTGATAAGGCATTTACATCAAGACTATGCAGAGAACTATTACAACTCAAAAATAGAGACCAATAACCCAATTAAAAGAGGCAAAAAACCTAAATAAAAATTTCTCCACAAGAGGGATACAAAGGGCCAATAAGAACCTGGAAAGATGCTCAACGTCATTAGGCATCAGAGCAATACAAATCAAAACCACAGTGATAGAACACTTCATACCCACTAGGATGGCTATAATCAAAAAGACAGGCAATAACAAGCGTTACCAAAGATCTGGAGAAACCAGAACGCTGCTGCTGGGAATGTAAAAATACAGACTCTGGAGAAGAGTCTGGCATGTCATCAAATGGTTAAATACAGAGTTACCATATCATCCAGCCAGACCAGTCCTCCGTATACACCCAAAAGAAAGGAAAACATATCTGCACAAAAACTTATACACAAATGTTCACAGCAGCATTAGTCACAATAGCCAAAAAAAAAAAAAAAAAAAATGGAAACAATCCCACTGGTCCTCAAACGGCAAATGGATAAACAAAATGTGGTATATCCAAACAATGGGATATTATTTGGCAATAAAAAGGCAGGAAGTAACTAATACATGCTACAATATGGATGGATCTTGAAAACCTCATACTTGAATGAAGCCAGTCACAAAGGAGCACATATTGTATGGTCCCGTTTACAAGAAATGTCCAGAACAGGCAAATTTAGGGACATAAAGCAGATTAATAGTTACCTAGGGCTAGAAAGGATGAGGGAGTGGGGGATAACAGCTGGGTTTCTTTTTTGGGCCATGGAAATATTCTAAAATTGACTGTCTGACAGATACACAACTCTGTGAATACGCTAGAAATCACTGAGCTGTACTTTAAATGAATACACTGTATGGCATGTGAATTATATGTCAATACAGCTGTTTGAAAAAAGAGTCCTGGGCTGGGACTGTATTTCCAATGACGAGTTATGCCAACCCTGCCGCTCGGGCCCACAGCTAGGCAAGCCAATCTCATAACTGCAGTCAGCTCTTCATCATGAACACATCTAAATAACCTCGCTCAGGTGCTGGCACCACACTGGGTACCAAGAAAGGTTGGCATAGACGAAAGACTGCATCCCTTCTTCTCGAGGAATCACAGCCCAGTGCCTCGGTCTACACTGACCCCTGCGTGGCTGTTGAGTACTTGACCGTGGTGAGTCTGAATTGAGATGTGTTCTAAGCGTGAAACAGACACTGAATTTCAAAGACTCTTTTCAAAGAGAAGAAAAGTAAAATAGTTAACAGTCGTTTATACTGAATTACATGCCGAAATGATATTTTGGATAAACTAGGTGAAAATGAAACGTCAAAATGAATTCACCTGTGCTTTTTTTTTTTTTATATTTTGAATGTGGCACAGAAATTACAAATCACATGTGAAGCTCAGTACTACTGGGGAGTACTGGCTTAGATTTTTAAATACAAAAAAATCATCAAAACTTTCCTGATCCCCAGTGTTTTAGAGGATTGTTTTACGCAGACTTCTAAATGGTGATTAACTTTGAAGTCCACTCAGCAGTTATAAAATGCCTGCTGCTGTGCAATTATGGAGGCACAAAAGGTTCCTTGTGTGCTGCCCTCTGTCAATTGGTCCCTTGGACGAGAGTCGAAGATGCTCGGCATGGCCTTTAAGCATTGGTGTGCCCGAGTCTTTACAAAGCACAAATGTTTCCCAAATAAGGCAGGCCCAGAAAACTTCGTCTGAACTCTTTAAGACTCATGATCAAAAGGGCTGCCTTTTAAAATGATTAAAGACCAGACTGAGATGACAGACCCCCCCATTCACAGAAGGAAGACTTCTCCTCAGAGGGGTTTCATCTAAAAGGGGCTTTGCATATCATCTGGGAGGGTTCCCCTGTGCGCTCCTCACTTGTGAACTCTGAATTGTTTAGGGAGGTTTCTGCTTCTCCTTCTCCAAGTCCCTCTTGCATCCCCATGTCCAGGACAATAAGAACAGAGCCTGTGAGGCAGAGGCAAGCTCTAGATCTCTGGCCCTGGAGAAATCCAGAGGTATGTCTGTGCCCCAAGAGAGGAAACGGAAATGGATCTCAGTGATAAATGGCGTCACCGGGCGGCCGAGCAAAGACTCCTACCAACACGTCTGGTTGCTTCTTCTCTCTCCGGCCAATGCCCAAAGGACTGTGTCAACTGGTGCTTCGGTTCCCACTCTCTGGAGTTAAGAGAGCAGATCTGGAGGTGAAGGTACATGGCCAAAGCTGTTAAGTGGCACCGCCATGATTCTAACTCGACGCCTCCTAATTCCAGAGCTACTGTCTTTAATAAGCCAGTGCGCTATACCATCAGTCTCTCATTCCACAAACACTACTCCCTGTGGCTAATGCAGAGGGACTATACACTAGGGTAACTTTTTTAATGATGTGCGAACTAGACTCCTGCCTCCTCAAACAAGACACTCTTCAATTCCTGCAGCTACTTTTGCTCAGAATCTCTAGTAAACTGAAATAGAAGACACTTTCACTGACTTGATTGCCTCCATTCTGTGCGTTATGGAAGCCGAGACAAAATATCTCAGAGTCCTTAATTTCTTGAGTGCTCCATAAGTAGGAATGGGAAACGTGCTGAATTCTGTGTCCTGTCACACGAGACCCACTCCTCCTATGTGCGCATACGTACATGCTTGTTCTAGCACTTAGGGCAGGCACGCATTGTGCTCAGCACTGGGCTTGTACAAAGATAAATATACCACAGTCTCTGCCCTCTAGGATATTCCTCAGTAAGTGCCCATCAAGTTATTTTAAAGGACCTGTGTTTGGGGCTAAGTGTGCTGTAAAGAACAAAGCTCATTTCTGGAGCCGGTTTGTGGCTTGAGACATCTTCAAATTATAGCACTTGTTACAAAATGTACCTGACTTAGAGTTTCAGAGAAACTGGATGTAACATGGATATTTCTAGATGAACTGTTTCAGGGCCTTGGTAATCACAGCATCATTTTCCCCTCTCCTCCCACCCCCTCCCATTATCTCTCATGTTTGGTAGTCCATGAGCAATTGACTGCCTTTGAAAGCCCTGGGTGGTATGATTTGGAAAGTTAAGAGAATTATGATGGAAATGTCATCGCAGGCTACCAAAAGTTGGGAGGCCTCTGAGGAAGAGATTTAAAGATGCTTCAATCATCTCCCAGCTGGGCAGTCCTAGGAAGCCAGGATGGCTCCAAAGGGTGGGTAAGAGCACTGCCCTTCTCTATCTCTGCTAAGGCGGGCAGAAAAATGGCCCCCTAGAGAGGTCTTTATTCTAATTCCTAGAACCTGTGGCCATGTCACCTTACACGCCAAAAGGGACTTTTGCAGATGTGATTAAATTAAGGAACCTGACATGAGGAAGTTATTCTGGATTATCTGGGTGGACCCAACCTAATCATCGCTTTGAATCCTTCAAAACTGAGAACCCTTCCCAAGAGAGATGTTCAGGCAGGAAAAAAACGGCCAGAGAGATGCTACCTTGATGACTTTGAAGATGGAGGAAGGGAACCAGCAAACAAGAAATGGAGGTGGCCTCTAGAAGCTGGAAAAGGCAAGGAAATGGATTCTCCTTTAGAGTTTCCAGAAAAAAACACAGCCTGCTAACACCTTGGTTTTAGCACAGGAAGACCCATACTGGATTTCTGAACTAAGGAACCACAATCATTTGGTATTGGTTAAGTTATTCAATTTGGGGTAATCTGTTAGAGCAGCAATAGAAAACTAATGCACTGGTTATATACAACTGAATACCAGGAAGGTCAGGCAATGAGGCCAGGTGACCAGAGGAGTGATCACACAGTCAAAACAGCTGGCTGAACCAACTAGTCAATTCTGCCCAAAAAGAAGCTCAACCATTTTTATGGAATGACCTAGTACAAATTGCATCAAAGCACTGGGCCATGGGGAAGGAGCCGACACTCTGGGCTGATTCTGTACGCTCTTGGCCCTACAGAGTCCTTGGTTCTTGTTTATCTGGAGCCTGCTGAGCACCAACAATAGTATCCCGCAGATCTCTTCTCATGTGGAAGGAGATTAGGGAAAGGAAGGGTTGTGCTCTCAGAGTCTTATTCCTAAGACTTCAACCCTCCCCAAGCTCCCTTAATTGCTGCATGATGCATTCAATACAGGACAGATACTTGGAGTGACTAATGAAGAGGAGAATGATGCTCCCCTCCTAGCTTAAAACACAGATCTATGGTGCATCTATACAGACAATCAGCTGTAGGATTGCCCTTCCCCCTAATTACATACATGTTTTAAGGAAATCTGTTAGTGCCTGGATACACTTGGGGCTCAGTTAATGATGGAGGGTTGGAGGGACTGGTGGTATCCTTCCCTGTCTTCTTTTTTCTGTAAAGGTGAGATGATAGTTTATCTTAAGCAGTTCTCACTGCTGCAAATATCTGTGTGGGAGGGGAGGCTGTTCCACAGTATTATGTAGCCCCACCTGGCACCCTTTGGGAGGCTGCCTCTTCCCTAGATTTCCCTGTAAATCTCTAGCTGTGACTTTGACTTAAAATTCCCAAGGAACTTATTTTGGCCATTTTGTACTTTACCAAACCATCCACCCGAGGGAGTAGTCACCCACCCATGTGACAACTTTCTGGAGTATTGTGTCCATGTTTAATCTCATCGATCCAAAGGGCATCAATGAATAGCAAATAAAGTAACTGAGGATTTACAACCTAAAGTGGTTCCTTTTATATTTAATTTTTTTTTAATTTTTAAGCAATCTCTACCCCCAATATGGGGCTTGAAATCACGACCCTGATATCAAGTCACACACTCTACTCACTGAACCAGCCAGGTGTCCCTAAAGTGTGGTTCCTAACCAAAGGGAGTCTCAACCCATCATGAAGATTCTTAGCACCATTTTCTGAGCGCCTACTGTACTCCAAGCATTTCATACATATTTTCTGATTTAATCCTTATAGCATCTCTGAAAGATAAATAGCATGATCACATTTTAGAGATGACGAAACTGAGACTGATAACTTGTTCAAGGTCACAGTGACAAAAAAAATATGAATGAGCTGGATTCAAAATCAGGTCTCTCTTGTGCCAAAATCCAAGTTTTTCTCACTATGTGGTGTGGCCTCCCAAGATGGGAACTATTTGCTCCCCAAGAGTTTCTGGAAAGTTGCTACAATGAATATACATATGCACAAAAGCATTTGTTGACTCTCAGTTGAAATCTACTAGCTTCTCCCACTAGGAAAGGGAAGAACCTTGATGATATAAACAAGACTGGTTTCACTCTAGAAATATTTATTGAGTAACTACTAGACAGAAGCCCCTACCTTCTACTGAAGAAATCAGGCATGTGTGCACATGGGTGCACACACGCATAACTGTAAGATAGAAAATACTTTATCAAAACTGTCAGCAAGAAGAGTGTTACAGAAGTAAGCAGCAGCCCAGCAACGAACTCAGAGACGAGTCAAAGCAGAAGCAGACAAAAGACATGGGCATGTGGAAATACAGAACATCTCTGGACAAATGAAGCATCGTTGTGTTCATAGGGGAGAAGAACACTGTTAGTCCTAAGATCACTTGGATCTCATTGCAGATTCAAATGATATAATTTATATGAAGGGTTTTTTGGGGCACCTGGGTGGCTCAGTGGGTTCAGCATCAGGCTTCAGCTCAGGTCATGATCTCATGGTTCATGGGTTCGAGCCCCATGTCGGGCTCTGTGCTGACAGCTCGAAGCCTGGAGCCTGCTTCAGATTCTGTGTCTCCCTCTCTTGCTGCCCCTCCCCCACTCACGCTCTGTCTCTCTTGAAAATAAACGTTAAAATTTGTTTAAATTTTATATGAAGTGTTTTTTTCAGTGTGTGCATGTTAGGTAAATCCAGGTGCAAGTTTTTTGTTCTGAATGCTACCTTGATTAAATAATGTTTTCCTTTCTTAAAAAGTATTCCCCTTCTCCCCTTTCCAAATTCTAGACCTTTGTCTTAACTAAAAACAGCTGCCAACCTTTTCCCAACTCACCTGCTTAGTGAAGAAAAATAATCTGTTGGCATATACCCATAAACTTAAATTCTAACTACAATATAAAAGCTAATGCCCTGTGACAGGCATTACCTCACCTTTCCACAACACCTAAATCAAGACCTGGGTACGCAAGCTTATTTAAAACAATTCTACCAAGTTGTGAAGGAACTGCACTTCCTTCTACAAACAGGACCACTTCAGAAAGATTTCCTTAGGGGGCACCTGGGTGGCTCAGTCGGTTAAGTGTCTGACTTTGGCTCAGGTCATGATCTCACGGTCCGTGAGTTCAAGCCCCGCGTCGGGCTCTGTGCTGACAGCTCAGAGCCTGGAGCCTGTTTCAGATTCTGTGTTTCCCTCTCTCTCTGACCCTCCCCCATTCATGCTCTGTCTCTCTCTGTCTCAAAAGTAAATAAACATTAAAAAAAAATTAAAAAAAAAAAAAAAAGAAAGATTTCCTTAAAATGTGGCCGTGTCTACAGTGGACAAGTTGATGTTATTACCAGGATCCAACTGGGACCCCAGTAGGGAGAGAATAACCAAGGAGGAGGAGGAGAGAGAGAGAGAGAGAGCTCTCTTTCTTCTTTAATGGCTCACTTTCTCTTCTCACCAATAAATGTCCAGTAATTCAAACTGGTGGGAGCTTCAGGTAAGAGTGCTGGCCCTTTGTACCCACCAATCGACCCTGCTGTTGGACTCTAAACACTGTTAAAATAAACATGTTAAAAAATTAAACATACTCCATACTATTCAGAAATAATCTGAGCAAATACACCAGCGATCTCACCCTCCTGGGGAATCTACGTTACAGAGTATAATTTGGCAACCCTCCAGGATCTTGTCTTAAATAGCTGTTGGGTGATTTAAAGAGCTGAGTGTTTTAGTGGCTTGACTTCCCTTTAAATATACACCATTTGAATGAATCCATTTATTGTAAATATCAAGGAATTGTGTTTAAAAATTTGTATCTCAAAAAACAGTTCTATGCCATTTTTCTTCAAACCTTTTATGATATTTAAATGATCCCTAGTTTTAAAAAAAATACTAATCCTAGGGTTTAATGATGATAAAGGACTTGTCTATTTTTGTAACAAATCAGAACAAAAGCTATTACGCAGTAATTAAACACCACATTCAGCATAGATATGGAGAAAAGGAGAACTGCAAATTACTTTTTACAGCTTGTTCTGAAGTTTTCCGAAGTGGAACACATTTTAATCATTAAACTCCTCAAAGGTGTTAAAACGTAATCAGGAGGGTTATGGGATAGCCTCAGTTCTAGGGTCACCAAAGCCTCAGATCTTCCCAGGGCCTCCAACTAAGGGTTGTCACCAGTCCGAGGCCCCCACAGTCAGAGGTAACTGCTAGAAATAGAAAGCCCACTTGTCATGTGTTTTCCTGCTTAGGGGGCCACAAAGCTTTCTGGCCTTTAATTAAATATTTGCTAGTTCCGGTCAAAGAACAAGTGACTTTAAGCTCAGGCCAGAATTCTCACAACTCATCTTTACTTCTTTCCTGTTATTATTTAAAAGGTATAATTAATTTTAATTGAGTGAGTCAGCTCTCTGAGTACACCTGGCAATGTGTAAGCGTATTGAAATATAAGGATTCCCTGCCTCACGGAGTTCCCAGGATTCATTCCAGCGTCCCAGAGCAATCCAGTTGGTGATCTCTCCAGACAAACACCCTGGACAGACAATGCTGCAGCCTGGCCGGGTCCAGCCCAGAAACTTCTTGGTATAAGTACCCACGGCTCACCATCCTCTCTGGTGACACTCTCCCCACTCTGCCCTGTTAGACTAGAAGTTCCCTGGAGGCACAGCCTTCTTACTCCCCTTGGTCACCTGGCCCTTCTCACCAGTTCACCAGAGCCACGACCTATCAGCTGCCCCCAAGTGACCAGCAACTCCCTCCTTTAAAGGCATCTGTCCTACCCAACCGGCTCTTCTTTGAAAACTGAATCACCTAAATACAGTTGACCTTGAACAACGCAGGGACTATGGGCACCCACCCCGGAGAGTAGATGATTGGCATTTAACGTTTGACTCCCCCAAAATTCAACTACTAATAGTTTACTATTAAGTAAACAATTAGTTTGAATAATTAAGTATTAGGTAAGTAGAAGCCTTAACAGTCAACTGACACATATTTTGTATGTTATATGCATACCCTACTGTATCCTTACAATAAAGTAAGCTAGAGAAGAGAAAATCATAAGGCACCAAAAATACATTTGTGGAACTGAACTGTACAGAAAAAAATCACACTTAAGTGGACCTGCGCAGTTCAAACCTACGTTGTTCAAGGGTCACCTGTGCTTTGCCTGGTTTCTTCTAACAAATACACTCGATTTTTCATTTTCCCCCAACACATGTTATGCATAAAAGCCTATCTTACATAAAAGGGGAGAAAAAGAATGATATTCCTTAGACCTCACTGGACATGTCTTTGGAGAAGAGTCTGTCATTTGCTATAATCAATGTTCCCTGACGTGGATGACGGGAATGGTCAGCTGCGGACTGATTCCTTTTTGGATATGACTTCTTTTAGCTCTTTCCCCAGCCCCTAGGTTGAATAAGCATCTGAAATCTCCCCGCTCTTTGGGAGAAGGTAAAAGTGTACTTGTATTTACGATCCTGACAAATGCAGTCTTTTTGTGCTAAACCAGAACCTCTGATTATTCTACAGCCATTTTTTTCTTGGTCACCTTCGAGGAAAATGCCTACAACCAGGTTGCCTTTGTTTCCCTCCCAGTGAATCTTTTAAAGTGCTAGGAAGAGCTTCTAGCTATAAGAACCCATTCAGTTTTCACCTGGGTAGGGTCAAAACAACTTTTTAGTAGACAGCATCTCGGGAATCTAGCGAAATAAGGAAACAAGAATAAAGAAGAGGGGCGCCTAGATGGATCAGTCGGTGAAGCGTCCGACTTCAGCTCAGGTCATAATCTCACGGTTCGTGGGTTTGAGCCCTGCGTCAGGCTCTGTGCTGACAGCTTGGAGCCTGGAGCCTGCTTTGGATTCTGGGTCTTCCTCTCTTCTCTGCCCCTCCCCTGCTCACTTTCTCTCTCTCTCTCTCTTTCTCTCTCTCCCTCTCCCTCTCAAAAGTAAATAAATGTTAAAAATAAACAAATAACAAAAATAAAGAAGAAACCAACTCCAACTGGTGTGGAGAAATAGGACTAGAATCCTAAAGCCTAGCCAGCATTTTTCACCTCGGCATGGGCGTTTCTGAATCCTCAGTATAGCTTAACCTTAAAATACACAGCAAAAGAGACCTCACTCAGGGACGTCTATCCATTTGGAGCCAATCTAGCTAGCTCCTCACAGACATGGGTCTGTAAACCTCGTCATGCCCTCCATTAGATCACTCAGTGGCTTCAGGCAATGCATTTGGCCTCTTAATGTCCCTCCTGGTATACACAAACATTCTTCAGTGTAAAACATTACACACATACAAAAACTGTATTACTCAGGGCCCCGCATGGAGGCCTGGGGTGGAACACGGATCAGCACCACTAACCAAGAGTAACATTAGGAAAATCTCAATATTCATTCTCCAGACCCTCTCTCAGCAGACCACCAAACGAAACCATACTCTCAGAGCTGGTTTACCAAGGCCAACAAAAGGGAAAAAGCACGCAGCTAAAATGGTCACTGCAACTTAATCTGACAACTTATGATAAGCCAGAGCATCCCCAGGCTGTCAAAAGTTTCTCTTTCTGTTCCACAGTGTCCTTTCATAAGAAGTGAGTCTCAGAGTGATAGACTCTCCCTAACAATGAGTGAAATCATGCTTATGACATCTGATTAGACATCCAAACATCTTGCTAAGGTCCTGCACCAAAAGTCACTGCACCTCTGAGCACTGAGAAACTTCCTGACCCCGTGCAGCCCCACCTCATGACCTACCTCCAACACGTGAAACCCTAATCCAAACCGAAAAAGCAGATCTGGCCTGTCTGTGGCTGTTACACAGTTGGTGAGAGGGCGGGGTTCACCATAATTTAGCTCCAGCAACTTTCCTTCCCCAGAACCAACAAATGTCCATCCTACTCGTTATGGACTGAATGTTGAAGTCCTCCCCAAATCCATTATGTTGATGTTCTATCCCCCCAATGCAATGGTATCTGGAGGCGAGGCCTTTGGGAGGTGATTAGGTTTATGTGAATTCCCTCATGATGGATTATTGCTGTTATAAGAAACACCAAAGAGCTTGCTTTCTTTCTCTCTCCCTGAGCATGCACAAAGAAGTCATGTGACCACACAGCGAGATGACAGTCACCTACAAGCGGTGGGGAGAAGGTTCAGGATGAAATCTACCTTGTTACTTGTAAATATAGATTCCCCAACCTCCAGAACCGTGAGAAATAAATTCCTGTTGGTTTAGCCACCCTGTGTATGGTTTTCATTACGGCAGCCTGTGCCAAGACACTGCCTCTGTGAGCTTTGTCATTGCCCTCCAGGACAGTGACAGAGGAGGAGTCCAATGAAGGGAGCAATGAAGATCACCTCTATTCTGATCAAGACCTTCCTTTGCTTTGGCATTTGTTACAAGCACATAACCAGCAGGCCATGAATGTTGGCGCCCCCTAGTGCCGTCTTGGGATAACCACCCTCGTCCAAAATCCCCAGGAGAGACCTGCCCCACAATGGTAGGCACTCCCTCCCATGCCTGGTCCAAACAACTTTGGGTGCTTTGCCAGGAAACATAGAATTGGGAACAACAAGTCCCTTTCAGCAGAAAAAGGGGCCTGGGGTGGAAAATTTTCTGTCCATTCCCCAAAAGAAGATTTCCAGTACCTTCTCAGATAGAGAAAAAGTGCATACTATTTCATATTTATAAAAATCACCAAGTAAGAACAAATTACTATGAAGAAGACAAGCTAAATTAATATGGTTCCTGATTTCCAGGAGGAAGGCGATTTAGGAAAAAACAGACCCAGAGGGGAAAAAAAAGATGATTAAAAGCAGGCACTGATGAAAACCACAGAATAATCCCCAAATATATACAAATTAAACGTACACTATGTGTATCCCATAAGAGGGAAGGAGTAACTGTCAGAATTAAAGAACACATTTATTTAATCAAGAAAGGAGATGGAGGAAAATGAAGACACAGCCTCATCACCACCTCTGTGAGGGTTCTGTCTTCCCCCAAAGCTGGGGTGCAACCTCATCTGTGCTTCCAGAACATTCTCCCCCACCCCCACCAACACCTGGGTTACATCCTGTAATTATCTGTCTTCTCCACTAAACTGGAAACGTTTATTTCTTATATATAACTTTGTTGCAACAGTACTGCCACAATAATCATGTTAGTAAAAACATAACCTGAGTGCTTATTTTGACCCAGGCATTGAATTTTTTTTAATGTTTACTTATTTTTGAGAGAGAGACAGACAGACAGAGTGTGAGCAGGCGAGAGGCAGAGACAGAGGGAGACACAGAATCCGATGCAGGCTCCAGGCTCCGAGCTGTCAGCACAGAGCCCGATGCGGGGCTCGAACCCACAAACTGTGAGATCATGACCTGAGCCGAAGTGGGACGCTTAACCGACTGAGCCACCCAGGCGCCCCTTGACCCAGGTATTGAGATACGTGCATTATCTCATCCAATCCTCACAACAAACTTACAAAGCTGCACTATGATTATTTCATACAAAAATACAAGAAAAAAAAAAGCAGTGAAGTCTCCCTCCCACTGTCCCCCATATGCCAAATTCCCACACCCCCTTCGCATGTAACTATTGTTACCAGTGTCTTGTAATATCCATTCAGATTCTATGTATATATAAGCCTGTTTTATACAAAAGGTATCACATTATACAAGTTTCTTCGCACTTGGAAATTTTACTGCTCTTGGAGGTCTTTATGTAGAAAGCCATTTCACACTTCTTTACTGCTATACTGTATTCCAGTCTGTGGCTGGACCATAAAATATTTAACCGCACTTCTACCGATGGACACATGAAAGCTTCCATGACTACATTTTACAGATGAGAAACCTGAGGCTCAGAGAGGTTCAATGACTTGTCCAAAGTCACACAGCCAGTTAGCAGCAGAGGAAGCTGTCACGCTGAGGCTGGTTAGATTCAAGCCTACATTCTTGAGTAACTTGTATCTATTGCCCAGAACAACACGTGTAGTCAACATGCCACAAATACCTGGCGAGCAGATGAATGAACCAACCAACCAGTGAATGAACCAACAAACCAGTAGCAAGAAACAATAGCAAGTGGGACAATTCTGCTCCCTTTCCGGCCCCCTTCACTTCTCTCAGCCCGCTCCAGGCAGCTGCATCCACACAGCTCCACGCCTGGATATTATCAGGATGGTGAGACGAAGACGTTTCCAGCTATTCCTGGGTCCTGCCTGATCCGCACACATTATTTTATCTTACTCAAGCCCTGGATAAAGGACATGCTACAATGGAGGCGAGTGTCACCTCTGCCAGCCAAAAGCTCCCCAGGTCTGCTCAACAAGGTCACAGGAGAAGGGGCAACGTGTGCTTGGGGGCAAACAACACCTGTGCCCAGATCCCCGGGGGGCGTCGCACTGACACATCGGAGCGTCACTGCGGATTAGATCGCCGACGTCCACACCTCACTCCCGGTTGTCACGGCCGGTCTCCCTCCACAGCGCAGACGTCCTGAAAACCCTCACCTCCTTCCAAATGCGCCAGAAAGCTGACACACGTAGCCTGGCTTTTACACTGTGTTTTACATTTGTCTCAGCCTTCCAATAAATTCAACACCGGAATTATATACAACGTTAAGTGCGTTCAAACACAGCTGATTTCTTCACGGGCTCCTTTGCGAGCAGCTGCCGGGAAGGTGGGGCATCTGACCCAGGAAAGCTGTGTCTTTCAGCGTCACGGGCCCCGGGGAATGCAGGCCTGAAAGGTAACCTCCCTGTGACCTCACACGGTCTCCGAATGGTTTACTTCTTCTGCCTCGTAAGTGTTGGAAGAACATTGCAAACTTCGCCACCTGCACTCAGCCCTCCGGCGCCTCGAAAGATAGCAACAGCTGCCTGCGGAAGGCCCACACTTCAAATTACTCAGAATGAGACGCACAGCGCTCCCCGTCCACGTTCTCTGAAATGTATTCCGTGCCCGCAGTGCGGTTTCTGGACGGGGACTGACGGCGTCGGGGAAACTCACACCCGTCTTCTCACTGACACTGCGCTGTCGTGTCTGATGACAAGAGATATTTATTTCACGAGGGCTCAGAATTACAACTTAATTGGTTGTAATCTGCTCAATGAAGGAATAATGTCCTCCGCAATTATTCTAATCTAATCCATTTAATCTAAAATCCATGGGACCTTACAGATTTTTCCGAGACAGAATATTTAAATCTCTTCCTCCACATTTAATTTTCAACTATTGACATGCAAACAGATGACCACTCTTTTAAAGGCTGCAATACCAGAAAATTAAAAAAAAAAAAATCTATAATATTTACCCCCCGTTTAAGGCTAGCTTGCTAGCTAGAGGATTAGCATCTGCAATTCCCTTAAAGTGAGAAACTTTGCAAGCTTACGTGTTGTATTTTTCATTTTCCTCACCGGGTGCATACAGAGACCTACAGAATAGAAATCTCAAAGCTCGAGTATCATGAGGCATGTCCAACTATATTAGAAGCAAATAGAACAATTTATTTTACCGAAATATCCAGAAGGGAAGAGAGAGAAATCAGCTAGCCAATCAATGAACAAACACGTTCATCTTCATTTGTGGGTTTTTCCACTAAAAATGTTTACATTCACGTTCTTCTTAACACATCAAGTTGATAAATTTTGTTCAAACAAAGCCTGGCTCTAAACACTGTTATGCTTTGTGGGCCTCGTAATTCTAGGGTTTCGTGGTAGTCAAAATGCAGATCACGACGGAATAATTTCTTGACGTTTTTTGTTTTATAATTATTATTATCACAGTGCAATTCTAGCGGGGCTTTGCCGGATATACATCAGAGGTGAAATTCTTTTTAAAGTAAATCATTATAAAATCCCTTTCCTTTATAACATGCTGGAAGTGTGGTGTCTAAAGGTCTTTTGGGAAAATAAATAATGGAAATTTTGTTATTGATCTCATGCAGAGGCAGTGAATCTAATGAGTTATTGTTATTTTACCCACAGCAAATATTATGAGGTCCAAAATAATAACATTCAATTAAAGAAAGCAAGCCAGATAGGATGTAAGATAAAAACATAACTTAACAATGAAATCTTTTCAGTACTTCCTAAACACTAATTTAGTCTTGGCATACGTGTAGAATAAAATTCTTTTGAAAAAGTAGTTTCCCATGCCACAGAAATAATTAAAATGATTATTTATCTTGTAATAGACAAGTATCATCTCCAACAAAAGAAGGTCACTGGTCTTCATTAGAAGATAACGTATCCTTGGGATTTTTTTTTTTTAATCCACCAAGAACAAAAACTTAAGCTGATAATCAAGCCTCCTAGAAGGTATCAAAATTTTAGAAGAGTTAAATTTCAGCAAAAACCAAAAGCAATCTTGAAAAGCGTTGCACAATAGGGCCCTGTTAGCACGTCTCCTCACGACACAAGTAGCGGGTCATCAGACTGAAAGGTCCCCACGTGCCCCTTAGAGCTTCACGATATCCAGGAAATCACAGCACTTCAACCAGGGACAAAGGACATCTACAGCAGGTGTTCACCCGATTCCTCCACAGTGTAGTATAAAAAATGGAAAGCCATTGCATTGTCAAGTTCTGTGTCTGGTTCCTCAAGCCACCAAGAAAATCCAAGTGACTTGTGAGTTCTAGGAAGCAGCTGCCATAATCTTAAATCTTCGGGACAAAGCCCCTACTGTTGTGCTCCAGGCTGACCTAACGCACCCGCCTGTTACTCCCATCCCTGCGACCAACCGTGACAAACTGCTCCTCCAGTCCGCTGCTGGGCGTGACCTCCCCAACACCAGGCTCCTTCCTTCTCTTTTCAACCTTGCCTCTCTCCCTTTCAGAGCTTGGGTGGGGCTCCACCCACTTCCCCACGCAGCAGAGTTAAGAGTGACTCCTTGGCACCAAATGACTATTTTCTTTCTCATAATCAGTAACAAAACCAGACTCACAAAGAGGCATTTTCTAGAGACGGATTTTTCTTCTAGAGGTCGGGTCCGGCCATCTCTCAAAAATCAAAGCACCTAAAGAGCGAATGACTCACCTTGAACTTTTGTCCTTCGTGGCCACCTGATGACACTGCTCAGAGCACAAAGAAGGCCCTCAAATAGGTGGGAAACCACTACCAAGGGTATGCCTATCTACCCTTCACTCACCACAGTGCAGCACAGGTAACTTTCACCTGCTTTTCTAACGCATTAGCCCGAGGGGCTTGCTGAAGAAGACAGCCTAAATCACACCTCTCTGCAGCCTGGCATTGCACGAAAACGTCTGCACAGTGAAAGGAATAAATGAGTGAATAGCATTTGGTCATATTGAAATATAAACAAATTGATCTTTTCTTTTAAATATGATTATTGCAATAAAATCGATTTTGTTTTTTGTTTGTTTTTTTTTTATTTTTTTTAACGTTTATTTACTTTTGAGACAGAGAGAGACAGAGCATGAATGGGGGAAGGGTCAGAGAGAGAGGGAGACAGAGAATCCGAAGCAGTCTCCAGGCTCTGAGCTGTCAGCACAGAGCCCAACGCGGGGCTCGAACTTGTGAACCACGAGATCATGACCTGAGCCGAAGTCGGACACTTAACCGACTGAGCCACCCAGGCGCCCCGCAATAAAATCGATTTTGAAGGGCAAAAAAAAAAAAAAAAAAAAGAGTGACTATCAGCTTAATGACAGAGCGCTCACTCTGTGCTGGGGATGACCCTAAGCTTTCAATCTTCAAGACAATCCTATAAAGTAGATACAATTCAGATCAATCCATTGTACGGATGGTGAAACTGAGGCTTAGGAGAGGTCACGATTATCCAGCTGAGACTCACAGAGCTGGAACCTGCCAGGTAACCATCTGCTCCAGACCTTATGCTCTCAATCACTGTGCTAAAGTGACTAATAGATAAATAAAATGGCTCTCAGTCCTCAGAAACAAGTCCTTACTTAAGATGCACCTATCTTCATATAATGGAAAATGTATAATTTCATAACACACTGCATTTCCAAAACGTGTGGTTTTGCAAGACAATACTCTCAGATACTGAAGTGACAGAGCGTCACTTTGCCAGAAGAACTTAAAGAACTTTTAAAACCAACAACAGGAAGAGAAAACCAATTCACACATTTCCAAGAACCTGTCACCAAGAGGATCCTGGTCCCCACGCTTTCATCCAACTATCTTGTGAGCGTTTCAAATTGCCTGGAAGAGACTGAGAAAACAGAGAGGCCTTGGAGAACCAAACCTGTCAAAACAAATCTCAAACACACAATTTCTCAGTTCTTACACTGCCGTCATTCAGATGCAAAAAGGCAGAGTCTCCGAAGGTCTCAGAGGCCTCCCAGCTGAGTGTCTCTGCATTGTCTCCCTTTGCCAGATTAGCATCCTCAGCAGCAGCAACTCAATGGGTATTAATACATATTTGCCACACGAGGCAGATGAGTTTGGGAATGGAATTAAAATGCATTGGCTCAGATTCCACATTGGCAGTAAATGGAGACTCATCAGAAGCAGGTACCATCTGGAACCGATAGGATGGTCAAATTGGATAGTTTTCTAAACTTGGAAGTATTTGCCACGCTCTCTGTGATCATTAGATACAGGTGAAGCCACGCTTTTTTTAGGTGCAGGATTTCGTAGCATTAGCTAGATTACTACTGTCTATTGTATTCTGACGCGATCTAGAAATTTCACTGGATCCAGAAACAAGTTTCTGGGATGAGGAAGACCAACTTGCTACCCAGCCATTTTCACTGGAAGGCAGCAGGTCATCTCGACGGACCTGAAAATGAGTTCAAGTACCCAATTCCTGAGCAAGAGTTTTGATCTTGAAAAATGGTGATTTCCAAAAGGGAGACTTAAAAAAAAAAAAAAAAAAAAAAAGAATGTCAATCACACAACAGCTGTGTTTACACATACAAAGTGAAGTGGAAAACTGTGGCAATTACTCAGATGATTTCAATCAAAACATCCCCTCCACTGAAATATCCAGAAAATTGAAGCTATAACATGGGGAATTCTTGTTTTTTTGGCTTGAATTATCCAGATAATTGCTTTATCTCCCCACTGTTCTTATTTAGACCTAGCCTAAAACCCATCCTGTGCATTGGCAACTGAAAGTGCAATTATTTGCAGATGTACATACTTAGGGACACAAGTGTCTATGGTTACAATTATGCACAGATGTACCTCAGCATAGACCAGAGTCAAGTCTGCAGTTTTAAAAACCTATTTTGAAAATCTGACTCTGTACACAGATTATTCCTTTTAAACTCCACCCCGTACAAAAAGTCACTTAAGCAAATAACAACAAATTGTCCTCAAAAAAAAAAATAAATAAATAAATAACCCCAATCTATCTACAATAAAATGTGTCCTTCAAACTGCCATACTTTGATCCTTTTATTATTTGGGGAGAGAAAGTATCCACGAAAACAGTTTTAAATAACAAAGAACTCCTTCAAAAATGGCCCTCTTTCCACTTCACAAATCACATTCATATCAAGTGTATTTTTTTAAATCAACTAGAAAAACTACTACCCTTCTAAATATCACTTCTCGCCTTGATTTTTGAAACAATCTACTTTATCCACCTCCCTAAAAAACAATTCCCATCATTTCCTAGGTGACATTTAAAATCTGACTACACTTATGCCTCCTAAATTTAACTTACTTTGTAACATATTCTCCAACTACAGAATATGTTCAAATATTTGTATCACAAAGGAGAAGCAGAGAATACCATTAACTTAAATTCGGACCCAAACTATAAATTCATTTTAATTAAAGATATGTGATAAGCACACATGCCCAAAGAAATGAAGGGGGGAGAGGAGGCCAGAAAAAGAGTTATCTTTTGCAGAGAAATTGAAAATTGTGGGAAGAATTCAATAAGCCAGGAAGGCCTCTCAAAACCTTCTGTTTCCATCCTTTTATCTAAGCACGCTGGTTAAAATTTGGTGCTTCTCGTTTATGATCAGTATGGTAACGTGAGCTGATCCAGGTATACAACCCTCCCCATTCAGTCCCCCCAAAAAAACAGAAAAGGAAAAACAGAAAGTACTAAATGTAATATAACAACAATAGAACAACATTGTTTACCAAACAATGATTTTCGACTTGGGCTACACATTTTGAATCACCTGGGAGCTTTCAAAAACCTCTGGGGGTGGGGTCCAGGCATCAGACACCAGAGTTCCCTGGTTGATTCCAACGTGTAGCCCATCTTGAGAACATGACAGGGACATGAGAGAGCAGCCACCATGGTCACAGGCCCTTGGCCAGGAGACTCGCAAAGACCTCCCTGCCCTAAAACCAGTGGTCCGGAAGGCTCAGATCTGAAAAACAGGCCCAAAGTATCTCTGCTCACACCCTGGGGAAAGAAGCTTGAATTCTGTAAGACTGTGGATTCCTGAGGATGTTCTTCCCATGATGTGTGGATCCCAAGCCAAGGAATTCACTTAAAACTGGCCCATAACCCGTGAAACCAGTAAGGCCCAGCCAAACAAATATAGATTACTTCAAGACTCTGTGGTATTAAACGCGGTTTCTGAAGCAAAAAGGGGGCAATTTTTGAAGGGGTTCTTTATCATTAAAATTCTATTTTCATGGACACCTCCTCTCTTCAAATAATGAAAGAAGCAAAGTAAGATGATTTTCACGGACATGTTTTACTGTATACAGATTAGCTTTGGGGGGACAAATTATCATCACCGGCTTAAGTGACTTTTTATATAATGTGGAATTGAAAAGAAATCATCTCTGATTTGAGTCAGATTTTCAAAACAGATTTCCAAACCTTCAGACTTGACTGATGTGCAATGAGCTACACTGCCTTCCAGACCTTACACAGGACTCCTGGGGAAAGCCACTCCTGGGAAGACGAACTTATAGATGAAATATTGAAACATACGGCAAAATAAACAGTCATGATAGAGTCTGCAGGGGCAAAAAAATGGGAGGGAAAGAGAAGAGATCAATCAGAAAGGAGACTTTAAGAAAATATGTTAATATGTTCAGTGAGATAGAAAAAATGGAAACCATGGAACGTGTCTCATAAAAAGGAGTAAGATTAAATCATGTACATATATATAAATATGTATACACTAATTCTAAAATGGAAATATACACCTGTTGAAATAAATAACTCAATAGATGGATTCAACAAAACCCAAAAGGGAGAATTAACTAGGAAGGCAGGACCTATAGACCTGACTCAGAGTGTACCTCAGAGAAATAAAGAAATGGAAAACATGAATCCAAAGTTCTTAGATATGGAAGACAGAATAAGAGTTCTGTCTCACAGAAGTTCAGAAGGAAGACAATTTGAGAGAACAGAAAAGTATTAGAAGAATCCCTGAATGTTCCAGAACTAAACAAAGATACAAATATCCAGATAGAAAAAAAAAAAAAAAAAATCAATCGTACCTAATACCAAATAGGAGAAATTTAAAAATGAAACCAGACTAAATATCCATGAAATCCGTGGACAAAAAACAACAGGGAATTCTTAAACTACTAGAAAGAAGGAACAATAAAAAGACAGGTCAAAGGAACGACAGTTAGACTGACAACAGACTTCACATCAGCAATAACAGATGCCAACTGGTGGTGGAATGGTGTTGCAAACTTGCTGAAAGAAAATAATTAGCAAAGTAGAATATCATAATACCCAGGTAAATTATTCAAGAATGAAGACTAACGGGCACCTGGGTGGCTCAGTCAGTTAAGCATCTGACTCTGGATTTCAGCCCTGGTCGTTGATCTCTGTTTTGAGAGATCAAGCCCTGCATCAGGCTCCACTCTGACAGCACAGAGCCTGCTTGGGATTCTCTCTCTCCCACTCTCTCTGCCTCCCACCTCTCTCTCTCTCAAGATAAATAAGTAAAATTTAAAAAAAAAAAATAAAAAATAGTATTGATGGAAGTCCATTTGTAAATAAAGTCCATCCATTTCTTAAATGAAGACTACATAAAGACATTTTCAAATGTAAAAAAACACAGCAAAACACATACATGATAAAGGATATGTACCGAAAATACTGCACTCAGCAATAAGGAAACAAACTACCCAATTGTTAAAATGAGGCAAAGACCAGAACAGGCATCTCACCAAAGAAGATACACAGATGGCAAATAAGCATATGAAAAGATGTTCAACATCACATGCCATTAGGGAACTGCAAATTAAAATGAAACAACCATGAGATACCGCTATAAACCTATTAAAATGGCTAAAATCCAAAAACCTGATGACACCAAATGCTGACAAGGGTGCAGAGCAATAGGAGTGCTCTCGTGTTGCCAGTGGGATCACAAATTGTCCAGCCGCTTTGGAAGACAGTCTGGAAGTTTTTGCAAAGCTGAGCCTGGACCTAGAATACAGTCTATCAATCACACTCTTACGCATTTACCCAAATTAGTGGAAAACTCATATCCACACACACACAAAATTTGAACACACCTATTTACAGCAGCTTTATTCACAATCTCCAAAAACTGAACGCAATCAAAGCTAGAAGGAAGATATCCTTCAAGAGGAGAGAGGATACACAAACCGTGGCACATCCAGACAATGGGACATTATTCAGCGATAGAAAGAAATGAGCCATCAAGTCATGAAAAGATATAGACAAACCGTAAATACAACTGCTAAGGGAAAGAAGGCAGTCTCAAAGACTGTATGGTTCTGACCACATGCCATTCAGGTAAAGGCAAAACTACAGAAGGCAATCAGTGAAAAGATCAGTAGTCACCAAAGGCTCAGGGGAAGGGCAGAGAGAAACCAACGGAACAGAGATGGTTTTTAGAGCAATTAGACTATTCTGTATGATACTGTAGTGGTGGATACAGGACACTATACATTTTTCAGAACCCATAGAACCATATAGCATAAAGTGGAATGGTAACATATAATAGACACTTTTGTTAATAATAAGTATCAGCACTGGCTCATTAATTGAAACAATGCACCATACTAATTCAAGAAAGACTCAGGGGAGAAGATATATGGGGACTCTCTGTGCTACCTGCTCAATTTTTTGTAGATCTAAAACTGTTCTAAAATAGAGTTGAAAAAAAGAAGAAAATGTTTATAAAGACAGTGATTACTCTGCACAGACACTTGATGAAGTAACTATTAAAAGATACACATCTACGGGGCACCTGGGTGCCTCAGTCAATTGAGCATCCAACTTCAGCTCAGGTCATGATCTCGCAGTTCATGAGTTCAAGCCCCACATCAGGCTAGCTTCTGTCAGCCTGTCAGCACAGAGAGCCTCTTTCCCCCTCTCTCTGCCCCTCCCCCGCTTGTGCTCTCCCCAAAATGAATAAATATTTAAAAAAAAAAAAAAAGCTACACATCTGCAAAAAGGACACCAACCCAGAGGGATTAGCAGAGAAGCTGGTTTGATATGTTAGTAAATTGAAAATGTACTGACTACTTAAAAACAAAATCTAGCTTTGGAGGATTTAAAAACAGGGTGAAACCATATGTCTCCTTGAACGATAATGTGACTTATATCTCAATAAAACTGTTACCCGAAAAATGTGCATGGCCCAAAATACCCAGTAGTTCTATTTATAAGGGTAAATCCCCCCATTTATGCACAGAGAGGACAGAGTAAAAGTATTATTGCAGCATTATTTGTAATCTCAAAAGCAAGGAACTAACCTAAACACCCATCCAGAGTGGATTACCATTCATGGAAATACCTATGCGGTAAAAGCATAAAATATGGACAGGATGAACAAACAGCTCCATGATGACTGAATTCCAGAGAGGCAGACAGGAAGACATCTGCTCAGAACAGCAAAAGGCATTTCAGAGTCAGTATGTCCAAAATAGAAGTCTAAACGCTCAACTCCCAAAGCAAAAATAACACTCACCCCTCGTCTTCCCCACCTCAGAAAACAGAACCACCATTCATCCAGGTAAATGACAACACCAACACTGGCCAGTAATCATCCCCGACTCCTCTTTATCTCTCACCCTCCATCAGTACATCCTAGGCATTGCCTGGAACTAACTGCTTCTTATCACTAATGCAGTGTGAGTCCCCATCCGCTCTGGAGTTGGTGCTCCATCAGTCTTCTAACCAGGATTTCTGCTTCTCCTCTTGTCCTACAAGAACCAAGACCCACAATCCAAAGATATTTCTAAAAATAGATAAGATTATGCCATTACCCTATCGAAATTCCTCTCGTCTCTCCAAGAGCCTCTCATCACACTTGAAATAAATCCCAGTCTTTATCACGGCTCACAAGGTCCCCCAGCCAGGGGGTGACCAGCCCTTCACTGGCTCTCTCCTACCCTCACTCGCTCCACTGCATTCTGACCTGTCGTCTTGTTCCCTGGTCCCACCTGGCCCACCCACCCCCACTGGGCCTGGCCACTGGCTGCTTCTCAACCTCAAAGGTTCTTTACCAGATTTTACTGTGACTTTTGGTCAAATGTCTCACCAGACGGGGCTTCTTCTATTTAAAGTAGTGCCCACCCCCTTTCACTCTCTACCCTGTAACTTCCCTTTGTCTTCATTACATATTCCTTTATCACCTACCTCCCCTCCATATGGAAGGGAAGCTCCTCAAGGGCAGGACCTTTATCTGGCATGTTCCCACCATATTCTCAACATAGAGAACAATGTCTGGCTCAAAGAAGGCACTCAGAAAATACTTGTAGAATTAATCAATTACTCAGTGATGCTTTTATAGACTTCTTTAACCCCAGTAGTTCCTTTTTTTTTAAAATATTTATTTTTGAGAGAGAGACAGAGAGAGAGAGAGAGAGAGAGAGAGAGAGACAAAGCATGAGTGGGGGAGGGGCAGGGAGACAGGGAGACAAAATCCAAAGCAGGATCCAGGCTCTGAGCTGTCAGCGCAGAGCCGGATGCAGGGCTCGAACTCACGGACCATGAGATCATGACCTGAGCCGAAGTCGGCGCTTAACCGACTAAGCCACTCAGGTGCCCCACAGTAGTTCCCTTTGGAAAATATATGAGGCAAATTGGGCAGCCAATGTTGTGTTCCACAGGCTGAATCAGACAGATCTATGTACTTACACTCCTCTGGAACATGGTCCAGGTGGGGTGAGGGAGAAGGGGGAGAAGAGGGGAGCAGCCACAGAGCTGGAGACTAGAAGACGGCGGGGCTTTGCCTTTCTCTCACTGTAAGGCTGGGGTCAAGTGACCCACAGTCTCTAGACCTGAGCTTCACCTACAACATGCCAGCTTTGCTCCAATCAGGTGGGTAGAGGAACAGCCGCTAGTTCCCCTGGAGTCTTAAAAGGCACGGAGGGGACCCGCTGCCCACAGAGGACGGGAGGTAGGCGGCCTTGAGATGACGTCAAACCCCCAGCTGGTAGACAGCCTCAACAATTCACATCTCACCTTGGACAGTTTAACCAAAAGCTCCCTCAGGTTCCCTCTGGCCCCAAAGTTCTAGGACTCATGGTTTCAAACTGTCTTGAATCTGTATCTCTTCCCACAGTTGAAGGAAAATCAAAACACCCAAAACAACTTGGTTTTGAACCGTGGAGTTCACAAAGCATTTGCCGTGTGTCATTTCAAGCAAGCCTGCCAACAAGGCTATAAGGTACCTAGGGCAGGCATGAATACGAGCCCAGGTCACAGCTGAGGCTGGGAGAGTGGAGGGGCCAGCCTAAGAGAGTGGAGCTGTCTTTGAAAAGTAAATGAATTAAATCCCTAGTACGCCAGCACTCGTGCTCCAGAAGCTTCTTTTTCACAGATGGGTGTAGTCGGTCCCCAAATGTGACAATGACGACAATGGCTGAGCAAACCACGCAGGCCCCACAGTTCCCGCCACACTACACTCGGATGTTTAGGCACACAGGCTGAGTATGCAGGCCTGCTCCTCCCCGCGGAGTCCTAACCAGCCTGAGGCCACTTCTTCAGTCTCATCTCACACTGGCCTTCCCCAGGGCCTGCTCCTTCACACCACTGGCCTTGCCCTTTCCCTGCCTGGAGGGCTCTTCCCACCCAGCCCACATCTGATCCCTATTACAGGCTCTTACCTAGCACCACCAGCCTGACCTTGAGAACGCTTGTTATGCTTGGGATTTTCTACGTATCTGTGTCTCTCTCCCTGCTAGACTATAAGCTCCATGAAGGCAGGGCCAATCTGACTTTGCGCACCATTATATCACCAAGTACCTGGCCAAGGATGGCATGTGTGAGGCTGAGATGTCTGGGAATGCTGAGGCCCTTTTGTGACCTTGAGGGACAAGTGTGGAGCTTCTGGAAGATGTCACTCTTCCGGGGAAGGGTGGACCCTGAGGATGATACCCTAATACAAAGGGGCAGATCCAAGACTGAAGGTCAAGTCATGTTCTTGGGGCACCTGGGTGGCTCCATGGGTTAAGCGTCCGACTCTTGATTTCAGCTCAGGTCATGATCTCATGGTTCGTGGGACAGGGCCCCAAGTCAGGCTCTGTGCTGAGAGCACAGACACTGCTTGGGATTCTCTCTCTCCCTCTCTCTCTTTGCCCCTTCCACTGTTGTGCACACATGCTTTCTCTCTCTCTCTCTCTCTCTCTCTCTCTCTCTCTGTCTCTCTCTCTCTCTGTCTCTCTCTCTCTCTCAAAATAAATAAATAAGCATTAAAAAAAAAAAAAAGAAGTCATGTTCTTGGGGACAGTGCCAGAAATCTGCCCTACCTCTGGATATATTATAAATTCCAAGAGCTAACAATTTCCCTTTGTTAGGCAAGCCTGTTAGAGGTAGTCTTGATGTATTTGAGGGGCAGCAAAAAGGCAGAGTGACTACAGAGTCCCTGTGCCCTTCTGGAAGAGAATGAGACAAGATGAGGCCAGAGAAGCAGGCACGAAGCAATTACTTAAGAATTCCTTTTCCGAGGATACTCCAGATGCCTGCAGGGACAAAGTCGTCACAGCTTCAAGTCTCCCCACCCTTCAGGCCTATTTTACTTGGACATTCTGCATATGTCTACTGAGGGCAGAGAGAGAAGGGTGGGACTCTGCTCCTGGACCAGTTCGCTCCTTAACCATTCTGGTCTCCTGTTCTGTCATCCATGCATCCACCGACACCTGGACTTGGGGGCCATAAAAGACTCTTTCAACTCCAACATTCTAGAATTATTTCCCTCTGCATTCTTTTTATAAGAGAGACAAATCAACAGAGAATAGGAACCCAGCCCCCAACAAAGAACTGTCACTGAGGAATTACATTTTCAAGGCAACAGGGCAAAGTTGGTCACTTTGGTCACACCCAGATACAGTCTCCAATTCAGACAGCTGCTCTGTTTGCATCTCAGAGTTCTAGAGTGGGGGGATGCAGCCATGGATGCTTTTTTGGTATAAGTTACACGAGCACCCCAAAAGCAGATGCAATGGCCCTAAAGCCTCTCACTGCTCCCACCACCAACTGCCCTCCGGCCACAGGTACCTAGTGGAACCCCTGGTGGTGATCTGTACCCCATCACTGTTTCCCTGCCCCAGGCGGCAAGAGGTGATCATCAGAGACAAAGACACACAGGCTCCCAGGAGCCTGGCATCCCTGTTCATGAAGAACTGCACCAGCCTTTTACCCCCCTAGAGCCCTTGGCGTTCTAATGTTGCACTTCAGCCAGTGAGGAGAATGGTCAGTTCTTCCTTGACATTTCGGTCTCAGGGCAAAGTCACCTCCTTCAAGAATTGCCTCCTCACTTCCCTGTGTGACGGGATTTCCCCTTCCCTTCCATTTGCTGTCACAGCGGTCTGTCTTCTTCAGAGTACTCACTCCCAACAAAAAAATGCTTGTTTTAATTCATTATGTCTCCTCTGCTAGACTGTAAGCTTCATGAGTTCAGGGGCCTCATCTGTCTTGTCTGTGCCCAAGCCCTCAGGAGCTAGCACCATGCCCCGCCCACAAAGGTTGGCTTGCTAAATATTTGCCGGTATTTTAAAACTTGATATTTAAAAATTTTGTCAACGATTTGTTGAAGTCACCCAAAGATCCTTGACAAATCATGGAAGGGCACATAGCAGGTCAGAACAGGAAGTTCCCGGGGAAGTCATCTGTTTTTTGCACAACAACTTTCGACCGACACAGCTGGGTTGGGAACAGCTTTCAGAGTTTCATACCCCTCCCCCACAGGACAATGACAGCACAAAATACGTGAACTTGCTAGCTTAGAACCGATGGTCTGACCCATACACTGTGCATTGCCAAAGAGGAACAGAAGGGTCTAGCCAAAGAAGCAACTTATTTAATGGGACGTTCAAAGACTCAAACCCAGGGACTTGACACATGCCAAGAATTTCTCAAGTCCCCAAGGCCAGTCCTTTGGGAGTTTAAACACCACAGTCTATAGTATTCCTTTACTCCTGGAAGCTGGTGGGGAGGAAAGTCTGTAAACACCGGCATCCACGCTCAGCATGTGGAGATTCATGAGGTTCCCCCGGTGAGACGGGGCCAAGTCCATGGTCAGGGATTACAGAGCAAAGTGACCAGAGTCACTCTGGTCAGGGGGGAGGTATGTTCTGAGAGGAGAACACGGAAGAAGGCTGAACGAGCAAGGGGAAGGTACAGGAACGGGCAGGCCAGGGAGGCCACTGCGTTGTCATCATTCTGTATTCTAAGAGGCCGCTCAGAAGAAACAGAAAACAACACAGTCCTTTTGTTTTGTTTTGTGTTTACAATGACCAAATATAAACCCCCGAGTATAAGTTTTTCTATTTTAGGGTTTTCTAAACAACATTTAACTTGGTGTTTTACATCTAGGGTAAATATTTGCCCGGAATTTCTGGCCCACATCAGAGTGCTTATCTAAAAAGTTATCTGGTCCTGCTCTTAGCAGGAAAATTCCTCATTCGAGTCAGGATACTCACCCTGCGTGTGAACCCACAAGAACTCTCCTTCCCTCAGTCTCCAGGGTACACCACAGCATGAGCCGAGCGCCGGCCGGATCTGCATAAGAGCACTTTCTGGAAGGTCCATCTGTGTATGCTGCACTTTCTCTTAATTAAGGGAGAGGGTGTGTGGAGGAACAAGACTGACCCTCCGCTCAGGTGCCAGGCTGCGGGGAAGGTTGGGGAAAATTAAGCACCCAAAAGGCAGGGCTGCAGATTATAACAAGGGAGGCAGGCAGCCGGCGCATACGACGGGGTGTGGCCGCCCTGTATCACACAGGAAACAGGCGGTGGGTCATCGATCGTTCATCTCAAGACTGCGACTACAAACGCACGAATGGGTCTGCAGAAGCAGCCACAGAACCTGAAAGCAAACTGGAAAGCCAGGACAAGGGCCATCCTCACACACGCCTTCCCTCGGTGCAGTGAGATGTCTCGAGGCCAATGAGTGCATTCTCATTTTCTCAGTGAGAACTTCTCGAGGGGCGCCCGGGTGGCTCAGTCAGTTAAGCGTCTGACTTCGGCTCAGATCACGATCTCACGGTTCACGAGTTCGATCCCCACGTCGGGCTCTGCGCTGACAGTGTGGAGCCTGCTTGGGATTCTTTCTCTCGTTCTCTCTGTCCCACCCCTACTCACGCTTGCTGGCGCCCTCTCTCTAAAAATAAATAAACTTAAAAAAAAAAAAAAAAAAAAAGAGGGGCACCTGGGTGGCTCAGCCGGTTAAGGGTCCGACTTCGGCTCAGGTCGTGATCGCATGGTTCATGAGCTCGAGCCCCGCGTCGGGCTCTGTGCCGACAGTGCAGAGCCTGCTTTGGATCCTCTGGCCAACACTCTCTCTGCCCCGCCCCTACTCTTTCTCTCAAAAATAAATAAGCATTAAAAGAAAAGAACTTCTATCATTTTGAGGCCCCCGCACAGTGTGTTATACACACACACCACTGAGATCCCAACCTCACAGTGACTCTGCAGAGCAGATATTATCCACATCTGACAAATCAAGAAACTGAGACAGAAATAACTTGCCTAAGTCATGATCTGATGAAGTCCGGATGCAAACCCAGGCCCGACTCCAAATCCACATTCTTTCCACCACAGCGCTGCTCCCCCCAAAACAGAAAAACACCTCCCTAAGATGCTAACATGCCTCTGCCTCCCCTCCCCTCACCCCCCCCAGGTTGAAGAGAGAAGGCAAGCTTAATAGGGAACTTGCCAGACTTCTAGTCAGAATGTCTTCACGGAACTATCCAGCAGGATAAACTCTAAAAAGGAGCTCCTCAAATTGAGAGTGCAGACTCCAGGGTCCTCTGAACCCCACGCAGGAAATAGTGGTGGGAGCAAGGGACTCAGTGTGGCACCAGCACGCAAGAGGAAGCCAAGACCGCAAGAGGGCCCATATCCTTGGGGGCCCAAGGTCAGTCCCGCCAGTCATGGCAGGCGCTCAACAAACTAAACTAGGGTCAAGAACACGGAAGCATCTGGGAAAACTTCTGGCCAAGTGCAGAGACTTCTTCCTAAGTCTCCCTAAAATTAGAAAGACGTCATTTTCCCCGTTCAAATACAAACCAGTGCTTAGACCAGAGGTAGCTGAGAATCCATCTTGCTTTGGTTGCTTTGGGTTTTGACCTCACAAATCAAACAGGCGACAAGCGGAAGAGCATGAAAGGAGCTAGGCCTTTGGAGCTGGATGCACTTGGCTCATGTTCCAGATCCTCCACCAGCTAGCTGTGCAGCCTAAGGCACACCATTTGACTTCTCTGAGCTCTTGGTTCCCTCTCACGTAAAACGTGAATAATCCTCCCCATTCCCACTCCCCCACTCCCGGCCAACACTCAGGGCTTTTGTGAGCATTAGATGAAATAACCTATGAAGGCATCGCGAACCCTCCTGCTGGGCAGACAGCAGGCATTTCACAATTAATGTCTTCACAACTGCTCTCTAGCAACCACAGCCAGCTTTGACTCTGACCTCGGGGATGGGACTTGAGTTGGAGGCATCTCAAAAACATGCCTGGGGGCCATCACAGCTAAACCTTCAAGCCCGAAGAGGCTTATTACTCCGGAGAGCTCACCCCTAGCTGGCGATGCCTGCTCTCGCGAGGAGTCCTTGTCACGAGAAGGGTACTCCAAGAGCCGAACCCTTGGTAAAGGTACACGTGACAAACCAGCCGGCATTCAAACAGCAGTGGCCACCAAACCCAAAAGTAAGTCACTCCCAGCCAATGCCCTTCGGTGAGAGGATTCCAGAGAGATCTCAAATCCAGACAAAGGGGACTAGGATGAATGGGTCGTGTTCAAGAATTCTGACCCTCACCTGACCCCATGCACGATATAGAAGCAGTAACTTCACTTTCTCTGCAGAGCGAGGTAGCCACCAACAGCTGGGAAATGTCAAAATGAGGCTGCCCGGGTCTAAACTTATCCCTCCTCCACCAGGAGAGGAAAGCAAACACATTTCTGAGTCTCTAATCTTTATGTTTTGCTTACGAGGAACAAGTGTCGACAAGATACAGGAGACGTTGCTTTGTTTGCCACCAAAATGCATAGAACATAATTTTATATGAAACTACACCCGCTTAATTGTGATGCATTAAGTATTATGTTCATTGTTTCTGAAACTGGGTAGAAATGAATAATTTATTTCAGACAAAGGAAACTCTTGAATATGAAACGTCTCATCTTTGAAAATTACAATTTGGAAGACAAGGATGAAAAAGTACCCACAGCCAGTGAACCCTATACCACTAAGAGAAAACAATGCGTCGACTGTTTCCACTTTGTTTTGCAAACATTACATTTTTTTAAACATCCTTGAAAATAATAATAGTAATAAAAACCCGCTAGGCTTTCACCACACCCACATCCACTCAACACAGAATCAGCATATCCAGTATAAACTTCCGTGCTGGGTGAACACCTTTACTTTTCCCACCAGTGTGCCTTGGCTCCCCTGGAATCATTCCCCAGATCCCTGCACCCCGGGAGTCCCTGCCACCTCCTTCTAGAACTTTCTTTCTACCATCGAGTTCCTTTCGTCTTTCCTCCTCCTCCCCTCTCCCTCCGTGGCACTTCACCCTGCCCTGAGCTTTCTTTCTGGTTCTCCACCATGTCCCTAGAAGCCAGCACAGTGCCAGGCCCGGAGAGAGTTCTCCAAGAATGTGACTACTGTTACTTTAGAGTAGATAATCCATGTTTTGGACTGAACTGAATCGGTGATCTTCGCTTCAGGTACGGCTATTAAAGTCTCCCTCTCCTTTTTCTCCTTGTCATTTTGTTTTGTTGTTTTGTCTTGTTTTGTTTTTTTCAGAGCAGAAGAGATCTACCTCCACTCAAATAATCTATCATTCCTGTTTCGTGCTAATAAATTGGGAGAGGAGGAAGAAGGGAGGCAGAGACTGGCAGTCACTCAGCCACCATTTACTGGGCGCTTCCGAGCACTCTTCCTAAGTGTTACCTCCAATAACCTTATGTATTAGATACGATTATTATCCCCATTTTGAGATACGGAACCTAGAACTGGGTAACTATTTACCCGCGCTCCCACAGCTAGTAAGTGCTGGAACGTGGAACGTAAATCTGGGCGTGATTAACCCCCAGACTTTTGCTCTGAGCCTCTGCTCTTAGGCATTTCATAATTTCCCCGGATCATCAGGACCTCATCTCCTGCCCCTCCCCGGTCCCACCCCAATCTCTGGAATGAATGCAGATGACCATCTGCCTGCTGATTCTTCATGTGGGAAAGTGCTGCCCAGCTCTGGGTGCGTTCCTACCCGGAGATCAGTTACAGCCAAAAAGGGCAGCACCCTCTCTCCCTGCTCCCCCTCCGACAATAGCATGAAAACAATGTCATAAACACGCCCTGGGCTCAAGAACGGACACAGGGGAGGGTCCGGTCACTTCTTCAGACCCAGCTCTGTGAGCTGCAGTAATTACCGGCTCCAGTTCCAGCGGCCGCCCCTCCTCAATCCTTCCCTCGCCAGGCGTGCCCTGGGGTGAGCGGGCATCTCTTTCAATTAAGACAGCTCCTTGCATTTAGGATCTTTGAGTTTTTATTCAGACACTCTTGTGAAACGTTCTGAAGCAAGTTGAGAGACTGGTGCAGAAAACAGCCAAGTGAGACACGGGATTAGGGCGCCAGAAGAATAAGATAGTATAGAGAAAACAGAGGAAACACAAGCCCCTATGTCGAGTCCTCTAAACAGGTACTACCCAACGGGGGTTGAAAGGTCCACAGAGAAGCTGGGAGGGCCATGCCTCCCATCCAAGAAGACAGCCTGAGCCACTGGCCACGAAGGGAAAAGGCAGAAGCCCATCCTGAGCCCAGGACAGAGGGCAGCACTGGGGTTGGGACGGAGAGGACGCAGAAAGGGAGGCGGAGACTCATTCCTCTCAGGGGGCCCAGACTGTCCACATTCCCACCGCCCACCAGCGGAGGCCTCCTCTTACCGGCCAGGCAACTCAGCATATAAGGAATAATTTTCAGGGACGTTCTCTCCCACCACGATCATTAAGATCCTCCAGGCCCTGGCTCCGGACCGCTCTGCCTCCTGCACTCATTCCTCTGGGCACCCGTCTGTTCCGCTCTACGGGTGCCTCCAGCCGCCTTCCCAGGACCACCCTGAGAGGACCAGGCGGCCCCACTGACCCCCGCGCCTCTGCGCACCGCTGGCATCTAAATGGGAAGCTGTGCGCGCTTGGTCTTTGCATCCTGGGGCCTGGTGCACCTTCTCTCCCCGCAAGAAGAAGGTACCAATAGCACAGGGCTCCTGGCCTCCCTGTTTCCTTCCCCTGAAGGTACCCTGTGTGATAAGTTACTACTCATGCTAACAGGCCTATGTCATCCTCTAGTCTAGGAGCATCCAGAGCCCTTGTATGCTTTGAGGACACAGAACGTACTAAGCCGAACCAGATGCGACTTCTGCTTTTGTGCCACGCTGACCTGCCAAAAGTGGCAATTTCATATGATTCAACCTAAAAATGCAGCACTGCTGAGGTAAAGGAGTCCGGTTTATCTTTCTCCGGTTCTGCTGAGACAAAGGCCAAGCCCCCGTGTGTGGCAAACCCGCCTCTCTGTCCCGTTCTTCTCTCACCACAGTCTGTACCTTGCGCTCCAGCCACAGCAAGCGACTTAACACTAGCACCCTGGACACTCCGTGCCTTTGCCCATGCCGTTGCCCCTGCCTCGAATACCCTCCCCAACCATCTCTACCTACCAAACTCCTATCCGTTCCTCAAAACTCGGCCCCAGGTCACCTTCAGCAAGCCTTCTCTGACCCACAACTCCATCAAGTCAGGTGAGTAGCCCTCCCTGGGGCTACTTGTGAGCCTGGTGAAGTTCTTCTCAATCACTCACCATTTTGCATCATGATTTCTTTTGTTTATACCTATTCCTAAACCAAAAAGAAAAGTTTTAGGAGGCAATGGCTGGGCCCTATTTACTCCTGAATCACCCAGGCTTCATGCTAGGCTCTTGGTAAGTTCTCAATAAATAAATATGCAATGAGGGAATTCGGCAGAAATGTCACTCCATCGCGCTGAAGTACTGAGAATTGATAGAGATCACAGAAACTGACCAACTCTTCTCTTTACCCTAAAATAAATATATGCATTATATTTTATCTCTGCCTCTACTGTCTCTGTCTGTCAGTCAGTACAAAGTGCCTAATCATCCTTCATGCAGTTTGTGCACCTCACTTTCCCAGACTATCTCTCCTCTTACATATTTGCAAATGGGGGCTACAGCCTGGGTTCTGGAACCCGACTTCCTGGATGAGAATGTGGCTCAGCCAATTCCTAGGTGTGTACCCCTACACAAGTTTCTTATTTGGACCTCAGTTTCCTTATCCACCAAGTGGGGCTAAGAGTACCTACCATTTAATGAGGTTGACACAAATTATTCCACGTGAAACGCTTAGTCAATGACCTCTCTCAGCTGTTGCAATTATCATTATTTTTATTTCTCTTGACGTCTCATGGGGAATATGGTTCGAGTTTCAGTGCGGTCACTCCTTTTCCCATTCAAACGCCACTTACTACCTTCAAGGGCACAAGAAAACGGTGGTTCCAACGAGGGCTCCCCAGAATTCATGGATTTCCTGGTATCTTCTGCATTTGAAACTCATAGTAACAGGGATCAATGAAACATTTCATAAACATGGGCTTTAAGAAACCTGCTGGCCTGTTCCTACAAAGAATGCAATCAATACTTATTTTCATACATTATTAACTGTATACCAAACGATAATGTGCAAAGGGTAATAGAAATAACAGCCGGCATGGTGCTTCTTAGACCATTCAGAGGGACGTAAAGGAAAGTGGTACCAGCATGGTGGAAGACAAATGAATAGCATATTAGGTCACCTTAAAGTGGGACTAAACTACATATTCCTTTCTTTACCACTGTGTAATGCTATTTATATGACAACATGACAAAAAATGGCCCTAGGCATTCTGCTCTAGTTTAGAAGCCTTCCAACTCACACTGAAATGAAAAAAAGATACAATCCAGAAATTGCTTCTTTGGTTAATATTTCTGCAGTTCCGCAGGAATGGTTTTAATAGCGTGCGTGTTCTGGATTTCGGTTGTCAATTAAGAACCCCACAGAATGCAGGGATAAATATTAAAATAATAGAGATTGGCTCGTATTTCAACTTTAGAGGCCCTTTGTCGAACAGTGTTTTAAGGTGCAAGACAGAGCAGGCAAAACGGGGAATTAAGGAGGGAGAGAAGCAGATCTTCCCTTCGGCATATCCTTAATAAAGGGTCCAGGCCTGTGTTGAAAAGTTCATCACTTAACAGCAGAAGGAGACAGGAACAAGATACAAATCTGCACTCTTCCGCTCATGGGCAGTGTGGCCCTGGGAAAGCTACTCAACCTCTCTGGACTCAGGTCTCTGTCTTGGAAATCAGAGAGAATACCTGCTGCTAAGTGTAATGGGGGACCGAAAGGAACTAATGCCCATGAACAGGCTGGGCACTGCAGGATAGATCAGCCGGGACACCCCGGGGGACTCTCTCCCCACACTCACCTCCACTTAAAAAAACAACAAAAAAAAGTGCAGGTCTGGAGATTACAGAGCTCTAGTACTGATGGGCAGCATCCCGGAGGGAACTGTGGTTTGACCAAAAATAGGCCATTTGACCAAATGATTAAAAGTCTGTCATATGCTAATGCTTGGATGGGGCGGACCCTGGGCCAATTTAGTAGGAGTAAATTGCAATTGATTTTCGAAGAAATTGCTTGTTCTCTTGCCTTTCCTCAGCTGTGTCACACTCTCTCACACACAGCTGCCTTTGTCACAGCCAGAACCAACTGCAACACATGTCAAGGAAGAGCTTTTGGAGGCGAAATGCTTAATAATATAGATAGCCACATTCACGCATACACTATAAATACAGGCAGACACGAACAGGCAGATGTACAAATATATCTCCCTCTGTGTGCATATACATGTTTATATGTGTTTTAGAGACCTCGAATTTAGAAACAATTCTGCACCATGGTTGTGCCTTTCTGTATGTTTTGCAAATCCCTCTGTGGTTGGAGAGCTATCCGGAGTCATTTTTATTTTTTTACAACAACCTACTGTTTGAATAAAGCTCGTGAAAGAGCACAGCCCCAAAACCTCCTCTCCACACACTCCCCAGCCCTATCTATGTAAATTCTTGGATATGAAAAGAAAATGGTTAAAAGATCACAGAAGATAAAAAATCATAAGAATAAAGGTTAACAATGGCTGCTTTCACCCCTAATTTCTGATATGGTGATAGACCCTCTTAGAACATTAATTAGAATGGAAAGAGATGAAAGAAATGCCCAGGGGACATAATAAATTAGCCCCTTATGCAAATCACCCATTCGTTTTCATCACTGACCCAGCTAGCTGAGTCTCTAAATTACGGGAAGCGGTTAGCTTCTTTAACAAAAAATTCCAGATGAAAGATTAATTTTTTTTTTAATCTGAAGGCTGGGAGAGCTTACAGCAAAAAATAATTTCTCACTTTCCCCTGCAGACAACTCTGAAGGGGGCCGAAAAAATATGAAAATTAACCTTCCGGCTATCGGCTCCTGTTGCCAAACAGAGACTTAGTAATTAACCCTTACTCTGAAACAATTCCAAAACAACAGACAACGACCCTCCTGAACGAAAGCCAATGGCTGTGGTTCTCACCCTAACTGTGGAAAAACCAAGTATGGCTTCAGAACAGGTGCACAGACCTGAGCAGGGGAAGGACAATATAAAGGAGGTGGGGAAATGCCAGGATGTGGAGAGTTTCGAATATCAATTTAAAAACAAACACACACCTAATTTTACTTGTCATCACTGTCCTGCACAATTTATGTTCTACTGCCCTAGAAATTTATGGAACTCTCAGATTTCTTATCAGTGAAATAAAGGGATTGGACGAGAATGACCTCCAAAAGTCCTACTCCATCTACAATCCAGGGATGTTATTTATCCTTCTGTAAAACAAACACGGCACTTCTGATGATTTAATTTGTTTAAATATAATCTTATGACGTGCATTGTGTCTACTGAACTGACTCCTGGCTTCATTTTTCTCTTTCCTATCTCATTTTCCCCTTGTCCCTCTTTTTCCCACTCACTTCTTATTTTGTTTGATTTTCTTCCATGTATTCAAATGAGATGCTTTAAACACATTCTGGTTCAAGTAAGGTATATATTGCATAAATCATGCTTTATAAGTGTTAGTAATATGAAAAATATATATACCAAGATCACAAGTTTCTTTGGTATGAAGAAACTGCTGCAAAGAAAAACAGTCTGTCCCAGAATAATTCAAGATTCAATATGCAGGCCCTTTAGAAAAGGAAGGAAAATACGTTAAAGGCCATTCTAGTCCACTGCCCTCGTTTTATCAAAGGAGTGGCTACCTCTCAGAAAGGGCAGACACTTGCCCAAGGTCACCTGGCTGGTGAGGGAGAAAGCTGGAGGCAGAACACCAGTCTCCTGACTCCTGAACAGTACCCCATGGAGCAAACAATCCTGACTTGACACCTTCTTTTGCAAATTCAGTACTATATCCCAGAGACCCAAGAAAGAGCATCTTGTGGAAAGAATAAGCTTGGGCAGCAGAAAAATTAAGAGATGGCAGAAAGAAACACTTCCCAGGACTAAGGAGAAGGAATGAGGACAGGCCTACTGGCTATAAATAATTTTGCACCTTGTGACAATCTTCAGTTCATGCCGTTACCTGTCACGTACTGATGTTTTATCTCCCCTCTTCCGGTAATGGGACCTATGGTCATGCGATGCAAAAATATTTGGCTCTCTCTAGCTTCACATCCCTCACTGGAACATTCAGGCCTTGGCCATAAGTATCGAGACACTGGAGTGACCTGCTGTTTTCTCCATGAAACTTCTCGGGGTTGACAGTTAATCTAATAAAGTTTGCCTTCGGGAAGTGGTCAGTGATACAAGAAGACATACATTCCTCGGGTCAACGTGCAGGTAGTAAGAAAGTACGTGTAGCCTGTGACTACCTTATTTCTGGAAAAAGAAAAAAAAAAAGACATATGTGTGTAGATGTGTGTATGCACACCTACGTATATACACGTTCACATTTAAAGGAAAAAACATTCTGGAAAGTCTCACTCATATCAACATGTTTACAGTGGCTATCTTTGGCAGCTGTGGCTAAGGCTGATTTAAATTCCTTTTCCTTTTTTACTTGTTTGTAATTTCTTATTATTCTACCAAAAAAAAAATGAGTTGCTGAGGGACTAAGAGAGGGAGAAAATAAAAACCGAAAGTCATGGTCTGCGAAAGTGAAATGTAAGTGTACTCAGCACGGCCTGTGGAGACGGACGCATCTCCCAGGTTTAAGGCATGCCCTTCTCAGGGAGCAGTAATTCTTCCTGCTATGAGGGGCGTTGGAGAGCAGATTTATGAGCAGAGGTTAGAAGAATGGGAATCAGTCAAGCTGAGAAGGGAAAACTGATCACAAGAATCCTTAAACACAGGAAGAGCCCCCACCCCAGGTTATCACCACCTGCAGCACAGGCACCTCTGACCAAAGAACATAAAAACAGGGCCCCAGAGGAACAGGGGGATTCAGAGTAGGAATACGGAAGACTTTCCCCAAAGGGAAGTTAAGACTCAAACAGGGTTATTAAGAGACAGGCCTTTCCTCCAGGGCCCTTTAGACAAAGGATAAATTTTTCATTTTTGTCCAAGGTAGTTTATGAGCAGCCTTCCTGAAGCCTTGGGATGGCCATCCTTTTCAAGATATAGAATCGTTGTTCCATGGCCAGGGAACAAGGTCTGCTGAAAAGAGTCCCGGTCTTGGAATCAGGAGCGAGCCAACAGCTAACGTGACCTTGGCACCGCATGAGAAGTGGCTGAGACTTCCTGGGGATCAACAATGCTTCTGTCCAGTATTTTACATATAGTGTCTTCAAGTCCACAAGAACCTATAAGGTAATAACCTTCGTCTCATTTTATATCCGAGGAACCTGAGGTAGAGTGAGCTCAAGTGATGTGTCCAAAACGAAGTGAGTGGCAGGGCTAGGATGCACCCAGGCCGGTAGGCCTCAGAGCATAAGTTCATTCTCCAGCACTGGTACCCACAAAGGTGTGGACGCACGAAGCTGCCCAGGGCACTGGTGGGACAGCAGACAGTGGGCTGGCTTGTTTGGACGCAGGGCAGCTGCGGTGAGATGGAAAGTCAGTTAGTGGAAGGATCTATGGAGGAAAACTGAAGCCAGATTGTTCCTACCAGTCACCAGGGTGCTAAGATAAGCCCTGCCAATGAGAAGGCCAGGTTGGATTGAGAGGAACTTGACACAGTGATGGCAATAAGAAGGTCAATGTAACATTCAAGTGCAAGTTGAGTATATTTAGGGAATGGAGAGAGGAGAGCAATTCAAAAGACAGCCAGTGGACCGCAAAAGACTTGGTGATGGGTCTGGCTGAGGAATGAGAAGGGCAGACAGGGTGGAAGTAACCCCAAAGCTTACGATTTAGGCAGACAATGTCACATGTAAGACAGGAGAGTCGGAAAGAGAAGGGTGTAAGGAGAAAAGGGGAGAGATGGTGAGATCCGTCTTAGATGCGTTGGGTGTGAAGTAACTGAGATACATCCGGACGGAGTTGTGCAGGACACAGCTGGAAATGTTGGTTGAGAGCTCTGGAGAGGCTGGAGTTAGAGGGAAGGCACTGAGTCGTCAGTCTAAGCGGTAGCTTCCATCCCAGGAACGGATGAAGTTTGTCCAGAAAGCATGCAGAACAGAAAGAGGCCAACATTGGCCTCCCCTATGGCATTGCCATGTCCTGGCAGAGGTCCCAGAGGCCACCCTCAAGCAGTGTGGCCCTGGCCAAATCACTTCCCCTCTCTGAGCTTCAATTCTGTAAAAACAGAAGGTCAGACTAGACCTCTAAGGCCCTTCCCTGATATCCAAGCACCCATGGTTAACAAGATGGCTACTCAGGGCCAGGAAGAATGCTCCATGCTGACAGGAAACTCGGCATAACAAGCAGGTCCCTAACTTTCCAGCAGGAAAGACAGACACATACATAAGGCCGCTCAATACACTGTGATAAACTGCTATCATAAAGGCAAGAGCAAAATGCAGCATAAAAGAGTCCCGAGTAGAAGTGCCTGTCTGGGGGAATCCAGCACGGCCCTCAGAGATGAAGTTGGATCTACGTGTCGAGGCACTAACAGAGGCAAGAGCGTGTACAAAGGCACAAAACAGCGAATGCACATAGAATACCTGGGGAATGGACTGCTCGGTGCGCTTGAGTGCAGAGGAGATGACGGGGTTTGTAGGAGGAGGGCAGGCACCAGCCGGCCTGCTGAGGAGTTTGCCAGACGAGGAACAGCGGGGGTTCTAAACTATTGGCAAAACGTGATTAGAGTTGTTTTGGAGAGCCGAGTGCAAAGCAGAGGGCCACCAGACACCCCAGGACTTGGTATTTACAAACACCTCTCTCTTGCCCTGATTTCACAAGATAGCACAGGACCTTATAAGACCCATCTTCGATATATACAAGTTTTAAGAAAGCTTTTTTTTCGAACTGACATAAATACGATGGCACATTAAAACAGAAATGCTCAACATGGCTAACTATTCATAACATCATTCAGAAAAAGAGAAGCCATACTCAAAAGAGTGTTTAGGGCCATCTTCTCCTGAAGCAATAGATTTCCAAGTATGTGGGAACCAATGTCAAGATCCTCAGGCTTCCTGGGAAGGTCTAAGCCACTCCTGGGACTTGGCAGGAAATGATGACAGAGCTAGAGAGCTAGACCTTTGTCTTTCCCCAAACCAGAGTCAGCATGTTCAAATCCTAATAGCGCCCTTTCCCCACCTCTATCTTGTCTCTTGCTTGCAGTACCATCGGCTTTGGTTATGTTTGAGAAAGGCTGGCGTCTCTTGACTCTTCTCTACAAAACCCAACCTCCCAGTCAATACTTTTAGACCCTGAAGCCCTCTTTTTTTCCCTTGCTGCCATAGAGGTGCTTATATTCCCCTCTGATTGTCCATCCTCAGGCTTTTCTTGGCACCCACTGTGCCTTCCAAATTTCTTGTTACTCTGCTCTCCCCCTAGAGAGTCCAAAAGCACGGCCAACATGTTCATCTCCCTTTCGAATCACTATTTACTTTTTGCTGCTTCTAGAACTTTCACGAAGAAGAAAAGGCGAGGTGAAAGAGCAGAAAGTTACGGCAGAGGTGAAACAGACGTGGTAGGTCTGTCCTCTGGGGCTCCATATGCCCACGTGGCTCTGCTCTCTTGGCTCCCAAGACACTTTTCTGTGTTCTCTCCTCTCCTCCAACCTCCTTTGGCACTGGCTCCCTCCTTCCTTTGTGCACTCCCCCTCACGGTCTGGTTCTTCCCATTTGAGACCTCTAAGAACCACTCTGGCATCAACCCACAACAAAGGCGCCTCCTTGAGCCCTTAAAAGTGTTTTTAAGGTCAAATGCTTCCACCAACACGTTTTCACAAGGGCTGTCCCTCCAACTCCCCACTGCAGCTCCCCAGTTCTCGCCTGACTAGGCTGTCTGATTTCCCTCCTGCAGCGCAGGCTTCAGACCAGACATGACAGGTTTTAGACTCTATCTTATTTTCCTCCCTTCCTTGTTCCTGCCAGGCCACTGATCGCACGTCAACACAGCCTTTGGTGATCAAGTAAACAATGGCAAAGATGGCCGTGGGTTTGAGGAGTCCAAAGAAAATGGAAACACAAGAACGTCAAACATGTCTTGTTCGGTGAGACAATTCAGTTCACATTCAATGTACGTGGATAAACATTCTCTTCACATTAGGCAAAGAAACCCAAATATGGAAACTGTGATTGCTACCATATCTGTAAAAGGCAGAGGCCCTGTTGTCCTGGTTTCGTCAGAGAGATTTTCAAGACAGAAGAGATGTTCTAGAAACTCGGATTCAAACCACGAAAGCAACATTCGTCATCCTGCTCTTCTGTCTTTCTCTATCCTACAAATGCCAAACTGGGTAAGATGCATTATTCAATGACTTAAAGCCTCTCAAGGTTCCATTTGGCTTCCCTAGGCCCACTCAGGGGACACGGTCACTGTCAGAGGTCAAAGCTCATTAGCACTGGAACCTAAATTCAATGCCCTTGAGATATAAAACCTAGCTCCTGACAAGGCCTTCCTGGCTCTGATTAATTCATTATGACTTCTGGGTTCTCAGCAGGACAGGTCTCACAACCTCAGGCTCCTATCTGCTATGAAAAGAAACCTGGCTGAGAAAGGGATCCAAGAAAATGAATCAGTGAAACTTGGTCCATGCAGAAGAACTTCCAAAATTCATAAAAGAAATTCAGACAAACCAGTGGTATCTGAGAATGGCCCAGCCCTTTTAAGTGTAGAATGAATGCAAGGATTGAAAACACCATTGAAGACCACAGTGGATGGGTTCTGGAGGTGACTTCAATCTTCCATCAGAATCATGAGCTGTCAGGACTAGAGATTATTTACTTCAGTGGTCTCATTATACTAAGCAAAGAGAGACCCCGAGAGGGAAAATGAGTTTGCTGAAGTCCTATAGTCCATAGCAGTTCTGAAATTAAAACCCAAATGAACCTTCTTCCTTGCCCACCTCCTCACTCCTACTGTACCCAGGGGGGTTCAATCCCTCCAAGCATCTTAGTACAAAGACTAAGGAGTAAGTCTTCCCCAGGGCAGGTTCAGGCAAGAGGCACTGCTCCTCAAAGCACCGGGAAGGCCAGGTTCGCCTCCAGTATGCCGTGTGCCATATCCCACTCCAGCTCCTACAGACTTGCTCCCATGAGAGCCCAGATGTGTCTGTGGGTCTTTCTTCCAGGGCCTGAGACACTGCCTTAGAGGGGCCAAGGGGACAGGGAGCGTTAGTAGGGATTTGGAGTGGAAATTATCAGCATTGTTTAGATAATACACGAATGCCTCTGGTGCTAAACTTATACCCTTGTATCTTATCCCAAAAAACGTGTAGACGTGCGCGTGCCCCCCCCCCCCACACACACACACAAACACACACACACACTTTTCCTCTGAATCAAAAAAACAGAATAATGTAGAAGAATGCTTCTCAAGCTTTATGTGTATATGAAGCACCCAGTGCAGGGATCTTCTTAAAGTGCAAATTCTAATTCAGTAGGTCTGGGATGGAGCTTGAGATCCCACGCTTCTAACCAATTCCCAGGCGATGTCCACGCCACTGGTCAAAAGACCGCGCCCTGAACAGCTAGGGGCAGATATTACAAAAGCCTAGAATCAGACAAATCTAGGTTTAAATTCTGGTGTCACTGATCATGAGCTTTGTGGTCTTGGGTTGGTTTCCTGACTTCACACTGCTTCAACTGCTTCATTCCTAAAGTGGAAATAATAATATCTAAGCTACACGTGAAGATTGTTACCTAAGTTCATGATGAAAAAGCCCTTAACATCGTGCCTGGAATATAAGAGGGGCTTAATAAACGCCAGTTGCTGGCTGTCTCTAAGATTCATGAGGGCAGGGGTGACATCTGTCTGGCTCACTGCCAAAATCCCAATGGCTAGAACATAGTAGGTACTCAAAGGATGTCTGTGAATGAATGAATGTATGTGTAACACACCCACACATAGTATCACTATTTACATACCCCCTTGGCTGTCTGTGGCTTTCTGCAGGAAAAGAGAAAACGTTTAGAAACGTTAGAAACCAGGACACCCTCACCAGTCACAAACCATCATCTCATAGAATTCAACATGAACCGCCATGTATAACCACCAAGAAAACATATAATCTGTGACGGCCGTATACGCTTGAGAAAATGTCTTAACTGCAAACAAAGAAAGGCAACATCAGTCTGGAATCTGTATGTCATTAAGAGAAACTACTACCTTGCTCATTATTTATGCAGCTGCCTGAACGCCAGTGTTATGAAAAACGTAATTCTACAACGAAGTGCACTTCCAAAACAACTGTAGAACTGCAAAAGGAGACCAAACAAATCCCGGGAAGCGAGACCACTTTTTAAAGGGCCATTGGAGCAGTAATCCATTCTTTTACACAGGCCCACACTTGCTCAGGAAAAATTAAAAATAGAATTGTTAACAAAGGGTAGAGTTTAATCTTTCAAATCAAAGGCAGACCCGTGAGTCCGTCCGAGATTCTTCAACAATCTGAGATTATCTTCAGAAGTCTCGGAAAGTAAGTGGCATCATTTAAACTGATCCCTTTGCAGGGAGGCACAGTGAATGGTGTGTAGCAAGAAGGGAATATGATTGCCACCTACAGACAGAAGTAGCACTCCCTACGCAAGAGCCAGCCAATCATATTTCAATGTGAAAAAAAATGCAACCAAATCACCTCCCTCCAACCTTTCAAATCACCACACCACATTACTTCATTTAGAATTACTTTCAAGTCATACAATCATCTCTAGGCATTCTGCCTCTTCATTATCATCCTATTTCTAATTTCCCAGAAACACTGTGCCATTCCAATATCTACTTATACACTATCTGAGAGCCAAAGCGAATGCAAGCCAATGGATTTCAAGCAGGCAGAGGCATCAGAGTGGAAGCACGAATCTGCTTACCTGGTATGAATGGGACCACCCGGAATAGATCAGACAATCTGCTGTTAACTGGTTCATAAGGGGAATCTTCGAGCAGATCATTTCCTAAAAACAACAGAATGACTGGGCTTAGATCTGGAAAACAGGCATATTTCAGAGAGTTGCTGTTATTGAATCTAAATTCTAATTATGCTATGATTGTGTAACAAAAAGATGCTGAAACTTTCAAAGATCTCAAAGGCATCTATTTGGCGGTGGATATTTTTCCCTCCCTCCGCCTTTGTTGTCCTTGCTCTCCCCAGAGTGCCATGAAAACACTGGAGAGCAACCCAGCCTGATCTTGCCAGAAAACTCTCCCACTCTTTGCAAAGGAATGAAATACGAGAGGAAGAAACCAGTGATGTCACCAGCCCAGCTTGCCTCCAGGAGCCAATGGAAGAAAGGTGACCCAAAAGAGGCCCCCCGTGTCTTTGCTCTTAAACATGGCATGTGGTCAGAAAACGGGTATGCTGGCTATTCAACAGGCATAGGTTCTGGAGGAAGTGGCAGCTGAGAGGTCAAGTCTATAGGTTACAAATTCTTGGTGTGAGTCTCCATGGAGAATGAATGCACTGAACGTTTGTGTTAGATTTACAAACCTCAGACACCTCTGGCACACAAGGACCCCCAAATTCCCCTTGGAATGGATGGTTGTGACAAGTGGTCCTTTTTCTCTCAAAGCCACTTCTGCGTTAACCGAGGTTTGAACCACACCAGCTGGTTCAAGACTCAGGGAATCTAAGATGACAAATGCTTTCTCACACATCTGCCTTTGATCAGGTTTGTGGGGGGTTAAGATAGAATAGATTCTACTGGACCTTTTATTCTTAATTCTTTATCTGATGTCAGAATAGATAGAAAGGAAGAAAGGGGAGAGAGTCCGGACACGATTCAGGGCAAGTCTTTGTATTATTATTCTCTGAAGCCAGCTCTCCTTGGAGAAAAGTTGTGAGTTCCTGCCAAGTCTTTTAACGGGCTCCTGCTCGGATGCTCTGACCAGGTTTCAGAGAGGTCGGCGGGGGCCCGGGGGTGTCCCCCACCCCCTCACGGGTTTTCCAACAACCAGGCCCCAACAATGCTGCTCGGGAGGCAGCAAACACCAGCTGCGGCTGTCCCTGGGGGCCAATGAAAGGTCCTCATTCTGCAGCTGGGAGAAGCGAGTCGCGGATGAGGTCAGCGGGACCCGGCCGAGGGGCCCGCCTGCCTTTGAGGGGGGAGGGGGAGGGGGAGGGGTTGGGGGGGGCGAGGACGGCGGGCGCGTACCCTGCAGGCTCTGGTACATGCTCCAGTAGATGCGCAGGCAGTTCTTCTCCTTCTTCATACCCCGCTTGCAGCGGCAGTTGTAGAGAGACTTCTGCTTGAGGGCCTCCATGGCACTGCGGCACTCGTCCTTGGCCTCCAGGCCCGATGTCAGGCTGAAGTTGGTCTCCTTGCCCGCCACGCACTGCCTCAGCGTGCGGTACTTGGTGCTGCAGCTCTGCTCTTTCAGGCACTGATCGCTGGCTTTCACACAGTCCAGGCGGTCCCCGCCGCTCACCTCCGCCGACAGGAGCAGGTCTACGGGCGGAGGGGGAGGGAGCGTGAGGGCAGCTGGGCACGGGCCCGAAGCCCCAGGCTCCGGGGAGGGCGCGCGCTAGAGCGGGCTTCTGGGGTGCCCTGCGCAGCCAACGGGCCCGCCCCTCTACGCCGGGGAGTCCTTTTCCCGCCCCGGGACCTCCTGCCTCCTTGGTCTCCCCACCCCCCACGCCGATCCCCAGCCAGCCAGGCTTTGCGGGCTTTTCGCGGTTTGCCCCGCAGCGGGCGCCGCCCACCGCGCGTGCCCGCCCCGCCGCTCCGGGGCAGAGCCCGGCGGGAGCAGCTGCTCGGCCCCACCCGACTGCAACCCGGGGCTTTCCGAACAGGAGGGCGGCTGCGGGCCGGGCGCGGGGCGGACGAGCCCCGGTCCGCGGCCGGCCGGGCGGGGAGCGCTCAGACGCTATTCGGGGGAAAAAGTTTTCCCTTCGAAGTTTGCTCTCCCAGTCCAATGCTGGCCCACACCCCACCTGCCCGCTGCGCCTCCGCATGCTCCCGGGACTCGCTGGAAGCGCGGGTCCCGGGGCTGGAGGGCTCGGACCCCTTCGCTCTCCGCCAGGATAGGGCATGAAAAGGCACAGAAATTAAAAACCAAGCACAAAAAGCTGCTGCGGGCAAGTGCCGCGCCATCCCCGCCTCCGAAGCCCAGCGTGCTGAGGATTCACGATCCCCTTCCCCCAAATGAAACTTCGCCCGCCCACACCCAGCGCCACCGCACTGCAATTCGAAGGGGCTGCCGCCAGGACCCCTCGGACTCAGCGGGTAGGAAAGCTAGCGGCGGCCTCGACTTACCCAGGAGCGGCAGCGCGAAGTACAAGGTCGCCAGGAACATGGTGCCGGCGCGCAGCTGGTCCCCGCCCCCCAAAAAATCCCGAGCCGCCGCTGGGTCTCGCCGGGGGAGCTCAGCATACAGCGTTCCCCGGACGGCCGCGCTGCTCTGGCCGCCCAAAGTTCAGCTCCATCCAGTGCGAGACGAAACTCCCGGGTCCGTCCGCCGCCGCCGCCGCCACCTCCGGCGACTCAGCTCCCGGCGGGCGGCTGGCGCGAAGGTGGGAGGCGGTTCCGCTTTTAGGGGTTCAGGTCTGACCCAACCTGGAAGGGAGAGCGCGCTTTGAAATGAGAGCCGAGAGCGCTAGAGCCTCCCCCGCCCCTCTGCCCTCCCCTGCTCCCGCCTTGGGGGACTTTCTAGCGCCCGGGTGAGGGCCCACCCCTAACCCGGTCGGGGCGCAGGAAGGGGGCGCGGAGGGGGAGGGCATGTACGTGTATTCCGGGGAGCCGCCCGCAAGGGCAGGGCGGGGGCTGGAGAGGTCGGACGCGGGCTCCCAAAGTCCAAGGGGTGTCTATCGGGTCCAACCCAAGAGGCTGAACGCAAGCAAGTAAATAAATAACGTTACTTTCCGAGCGCTGCGAGCGGAGCCAGCAGCTGCCGGGAGTCGAAGCACACGGCGGCAGCAGCTCTTCCTCCAGCCCTGGCGCAGAAAGAGCCCCTTCTCCCTGGAAGTTCGCCGCCCCCTCCTCCAGCCAGCTCGCTGGCTCCGCTGCCGGCCCTCTTCACCCAAACCACCAATCGCTGTCCCCGGTCGCCGTCCCCCCTCCCCTCCCTGGGCTCGCCTCCTTTCGGAGGCAGCGGGGCCGTGGGGAACCGACGTCCCGGCTGGGGCCGAAACCTGGTTCGCGCGCCCCTACCCGCCGTGCGACCGCTGCCTCCCGGGTGTCCGCGCCGTGCACACACTCGCCCAGAGCCCTGGACTCGGGCTCATCAACGCCACCGCCCGGGGCGAGCGCAACGGCCGGCAGCCCCGGAGCGCTAGGGCAGGTGCAGCCCGGAGTCGCGCGCGCCCCCGGACCCCAAAGTTGAGGGGCGCCTGCAAAAGGGGAGAAGGGGGTGGGGGAGCGGCGATGGGTTCCCAAACCCACAGAACGAGAAAACTCTCTCCAAATGCCACCAACCTGGACTCAACCGACCGTGTCCAGCTGTGTCCAGGAGCCAGTTTGTTTATTTATTTATTTATTTATTTATTTATTTATTTATTTGGGGGGTGTCCCCGCCCCTTCCTTCCCTTTCCGGACTCACTTCTCTGCGCTAGGAAGAAGATGCGGTAATCCCCGAGAGCTCAAAGGACTGAGTGGGGCCAGGAAGATTTCCGAGCAGAGCCCCGGCTCTCGGGTGCCGGTGAGGGATATGGGAAGCTGTGCGGAGGCTAGCGGGTTCCGAGGCCAGATTTCTTTGCCTGAGGACCCTCGGCCTGCTCCTGCTCCCGCCGCCCCGTAGCACACCCGCCAAGCCCCTCTGAGGCTCGCCCGCCGGGACGCCTCAGATGAACACGCTGGTCCGCGGTGGGATCCGGCGCCAGACCCAGCACGCGCGCACAGGACACACAGCGCTATGCAGCGGGCCGCGAGTGCTGCCAGACACTCTCTCTCTCTCTCTCTCTCTCTCTCTCTCTCTCTCTCTCAGAGACAAAAAAAAAAAAAAAAAAAAGCACAAAACACAAGGGCTCTTTCTTCCGTCCTAGTGCAATCGAACCAGACCCTTCTTCCGAACACAAAGTTTTTCCCCACGTCACTCGTGGCTATGACTCAAGACTTGGCGCGTTAAAGACACACTCAGACCCAGACCCTCGGAGCCGAGATCGCAGGATATGCCCACGCACCGATGCACGCCAGCGCGCACGCACTCACACATGCACACGCAGTCTCGATCGCTCTCCGGGAGCTTGGGCAAGGAGACAAAAGCGGAACCCCCCCGGCCACTGCATTTAAACCGCGTCAGATCTGGCTTGGGGAAATTTATAAGCTGACCTCCATCTTGGCTGTTTCAAGAGTAAATTTTTAAATCATAAATTAAAACCCCAGCACATACACAGCCTCTCACCCCAATTTCTGGGAACACTCAATCTCTGCTATACTGCTGACCACCCCCCCCCACCCCCACCCCAACACACACTCCTCTCCCAGTGCACCGGGGGGCGCCCGGAGCATTGAAGTCTACACTGGGTGGAGAGAAGGGTCTGGGGAACAGCCCTCCTTGGCGGATGGCAGTCCCGCTGCTCAGGGCTTGTGTTCGGGATCGTTGCTGATATCCAAGTTCATCATTCACGGAAACCGACTTTGAATCGAGTCTGGGTGAGCTCAGCTGTCAAATCTGCAAACCCATCGCACCAGACAATGGGCCTGGGAGGAGAGAAAAGAAACGCTGATCTTCATCAAGAGAGGTTAATTGAAAAGGGCGCGGGCTTTGGGTGAAGTTTGAGGCTGGGGTGTTAAGGGCGGGGAGATAAGAAGGAAAGAGGAGGGTAGCTCTCCATTCAGTTCCACAACAGCCAGGCGCGCCCCTCGGCTGTGGTGGCTCCAGTGCGTGCTGCGTATTGTTTGGTGTGCCTGCGCCTCCGTGCGCGCCCCAAACCCAGGGGACACTCCACCGATCTGCACGTCTGAGCACGTGTTCCTCAGGAACAGTAGGAGAGGACTGACGCTCAACACATGAGCTCTGTCTCTCTCTTTCTCTCTCTTTCACACACACACACACACACACACACACACACACACGCAGTCATACCATACACGGATTTCTTGTTCAGTGTATCAGTTTACATTTGGTTGTTGAGTAAACAAAGCAAACATATGTCACATTTTCACGACAGATGGTTCAAACCAAGGGCTACTTAGTTCTCTTTCTCTAACTGTGGTAACAGTCCAAGTTACTGGGCCGACTAAGCGGAAATGTAATTAAGTCTTCTAATCAATTTCTTCACGTTAAGTTTATTCTCATATTTTCACACACAAACCAGAGAAATCCCAGGGAGGTGGTTTTAGTAAGAGGAGGGCCCAAAATGAATCAAGACTGTGTTTCTCCATGGACACCCAAAACATAAAACCCCCTTTCCTCATTCCACTTTATAAGTGGAGGTGAATATCTCCCTTTGGGAAGTCAGTAATTAGAATTCCAATTCTCAATGGACAGACTAGTATCCATCGTTGCTGACCACATGGGATGATTGGATGACACTGAGGTTTCATTTGGGGACAGCACCCCCCCGCCGCATCTTTTGTGAGTGTTCTTTGTTTAGAAATGATTCTATGTTGCCCTAATGTTCCACAGATATGTTTTAAATAAAATGTTAACAGGGTGGGGTAAGGATGGAAAAAAAAAATTCTCCAAATGTAAAACATGGGACTTCTTTAAAAATATTTATAGCTTCAAGAATGTATTGGAACCATTCAGTCAAACTAGTCCTCGTTACGTTCTTACCGATGATGAAAACAGAGCTCTATTTTCTTTAAAAAATAAACCACCGGCCACTAGAAGTCTGTTGTCCAAGACAATAGTTACTAGCCATATGACTATTTCACGAAAAGATAATTCAAATTAAATGAAAGAAAAATGGAGTTTCTTGGTAGCACTAGCTACATTTCAAGTGCTCAGTGACTACATGTGGCTAGTGGCTACCGTATTGGACAGCCCAGATACGGAACATCATCATCACAGAAAGTTCTGTCGGGCAGTTGGTGTGAAATTAGTTAATGCGATGTATACGCAAAGTTCTTAGAATAATAGAATGATGCACACGCGAAATGAGTGCTGCATAAGAAACAGTAGCAGTAGTTATTGTTGTGATGATGATACGATCATGATCACTATGCCTTGCTACTCTTTTGAAGAAGCTGAAGAAGCCATGAAGACACAACTCCCTGTTGGTGTGCCCTCCACTCAGAATGGAGATGACCAGGCAAAGAAGCCAAAGAATGGAGAATGGATACGTCGAAGGCTGATCTTCCAAGGAGAGCTGCGCGTGGAAGGATGTGGCCCTTACTCTATCTACCCTGAGACTTCTTGTAGAAGGAGTTAACAAAACATTACTGCTTTGCAACTATATCTACTAACTTCTAAATGTGAGACAAACACACAGCTGAAAAGCCCTTGCAATATGGAAGATAGAAACGCATGTGACTTACTGTATTAATATTATCTCTGTTTCCTTGGAGCTTATCTATTCTCATGTGTACAGGCCTGATCTCAGGATGAAAGGTGACACCGAAATATCAAATATTATTAATGATGATAAAGGCTCGTGCTATCCTCTGTGACATGTTTTCTCGGTGGGAAATTGGTTTTAATGCTACAAAATTAGGTTCAATCTACCCATAAGCATGTGAAATGAGCAATTCGCTTGCATTTCGTCGTGTGTTTTCATGAGTTAACAGATGAGTCATGGTGAGAATGACAGTTTTATTCCATGCAGTATTTTGTCTCCTACTCTCATTGCCTTGGCCCTATAGAGTATAATGTAAAACACATTCATTTTGTAAACTTACACTGCTCAACAACCACTCAAGTTTCTCTAACTCAAACTAGACCATCAAAGTATTTGACATTAGGCGGTTTGACAGACTTACCTCTAGCTACACAAAACCACTCGCTATTCCCTAAATGTGCCATGATTTTATCTATTATTATTATTATCATTATTATCATTATTATTATTATTATTATTATTATTATTATTATTTGCTACTGCTACACCTTTGCCCATGCTGTTCCACCTGCCTAATATGTGCTTCAAAATAAAATTTTAAAACGCAGTACTGGGGCGCCTGGGTGGTTCAGTCAGTTAAGCCTCCGACTTCGGCTCAGGGCATGATCTCACCGGTCATGAGTTCGAGCCCCATGTCGGGCTCTGTGCTGACAGCTCGGAGCCTGAAGCCTGCCTTGAATTCTGCATCTCCCTCTCTCTCTCTGCCCCTCCCTCCCTCGCGTTCTGTATCCCTCTCTCCCTCAAAAATAAACAAACATTAAAAAAATGTGGTACAGCTCCAACAGGCCACTAAGGATAGCAAGGACGCCTTCAGCCAGAAAGACTAGTTCTCTGTAGTATATTCCCACAGCCCTGTTGGGATCTTTATTATAGCTGTTGTAACACACATTGGAGTTAATTGCTGTATCTGTCTCTTCATCTGGAATGTGAGTTCCTTGAAGGCAGGAAGACATTCTCCTCTTATTCTCCTCCTCCTCCTCCTCCTCCTCCTCCTCCTCCTCCTCCTCCTCCTTCCTCTGGCATCCTCAGCATTTAGACTGATGACTGACACACAGTCACCTCCAATAAATGTATATTGATTGCATGAATAATGAGTGATGTTGTTTCTCATTTTCCTCTGACACAATAATTCTACTGAAAGGTTTACATAAAATCCCTTTACTATATGAACAATACTAAATATAAGTACTTCACACAATTACTGGTATTGCTGTACCAATAATAGTATCAAATATGTATTATTCCTTTGGGGATTTGACATTTGCATTTTCAAAAAAAAAAACCAAAACCCATTATTGTAACAGAATGCTCTTTTTCTAGTTCACTTTAATAGTAACATATGACATATTTCATTTCTGGGAAATGATAGCTCGCCTTAGGTCATATTTTAAGGCATAAAGCCAGAGGCAGAGTAGCGTTCTCACCTGAAGTTCTCTAATCATCTAGAAATGTGCCTCTCTCTGGGAGAGAAAGATTTAGAAGAGCCAGATTACAATTACCCTGGAGCCTTCATCCTGGAAGGCAAAATTTTAAAAGCCAAATTGACCCCATAGTGTTAGAAATGCTTTTATAGACACGCAAGACCTCGTGCAATCTTTTAGGAAAATGAGAAACTAGTCATCATCCAAACTTGGAAGGCTGGTGTAAGGGTGCACCTGCTGACACAGGGCTCACCTTCTACTGCTGTACCTTCAACATCTGCCCTTTGGTGACAGGGGAAGAGCTACTTGCTTTCAGATTTCAGAGCTCTTTTCCAGGCTGACTATATTAAGATATGTCTTTTGAACATTATTTGCAAATGGTAGTTTCTTATTGGCTGTCAAGGTGCCTGACCCGTAGGAACCTATCCTAGGAATCTCTCTTCCTCCTTCGTTTTCAAGCAATTTTCATTTCTTCATACTAATACGCCAGTGCGAAGATGTTAATGCATTTGTTAAAGAATAGTGCATTTCATGAGCGTTGAAGTCATTTGTACTTTGGCCTTATGCCACCGAATGCATCGAAGGTATGCAGTCCTGATGAAATAATGTGCCTGTCAAGTCTTAGTGCTTGAATATATGGCAAAAGGTAGACCATCTTCGGGGGACTTGCGAGCTTTTCTTAGTGATCGTCAAAGGTGCCGGAGTAAAAGCCCTGTACATGTCGGTCCTCCTTATCCAGAAAGGATGGGGAAGAAACGCCTCTTCTTTCCACCACTCTCCTCTAATGAGTCCTAAACCCTGTTCCGGAGGGACTGTTGCTTCATAAGGGCAAGAGGGAAGCTTAATCCCCAGCTTTGTCCAGTAATTAGCCTCTCTCTCTGGAGACAGCAAACACAGATGCAGATCCAGATGAGCTTTGGGACGTGGAATGAAAACATTGACTCGTTTCTTCAGGAGCCCTTTAGCAGCCTTTAAGACAGCATAAACTTCTGACTTCTACTGAGGCTCACTGGGTCCGGGGTGGCGGAATGAAGCAGGGAGGTGGCAAAAGCAATCAGAAACCAGGGGTCAGCGGGTCGGAGGTCCTGGCTGCAGCGGTCAAAGGCTCTGTGGTGCAGATTGTCCTTGTCAGGCCACTTGCCCAGGCGTCTTTCCATAAATACCATGGAAATGCCCTGTTTACCAAAACCCAAATCTCTGGAATCACGGTAGTATGAGCCCACTAACGCAATTAGCTTGCAGTTAATGATGATGCCCCCACCAGAACTAATTAGGCCAACGGTGCTTGTAGCACAAAGGATTTGGGGCCTGTTTTAAAGCATCCATCGTGACATCATTTAAAAGTCATTTCAAACTCATCCAAAACCGTGGCTCTGAAAACAAATGCCGTGTAATGTTCTTTGAGTTGTGGGTTTTATTTTCCCCTGTCAAAAATCTGACAAAAGTCAGTTGAAACTGTCAAGAAGAAAACATCACGGGAGATGAGGTTTTCCTCAAATTTGAAGTCTATGGAAAGAATGACAAATCTGATATATAGATTACTCTAGCACAAAAGTGAATTAGGATAGTCTAGGAGATACTATCATAATGAAAATATGAGGGTGCCCTTGACACCGTCCATATATTAGAGGCATGTCAAAGAATTAAAATGAAACCAGCTTGGTTTTGATGTGATTTATCCGATAAGCCTAAAATACAGAAGGATCAATGGGGGTGGATATTTGTGTTTGCGGTTTATCTACATACAACCTGTGTTAAGAGACAAAAAGAATTTCCTCTTTTCCCACCTTGAAAGGTTCTCTTGGTGAAAAGTCCTCTCTAGCCTTCAATATTCTGCCTCAAGTGTCAGTAGAGAGATTCTATCTATACTCTCTAAGATTTCACTGACTGCTTGATTGATTCATAGACTGATTGCTTTGGTTGACTTATTTATTTTCTTGTGCCTCTCCAGTACCTAGTATTGTGACAGTCACCACTAAGAATGTGGGGAGATGATCTTGCCTAAGATCAGAACTGAATGCTTCCTTCCCAGTGGTAGAAACTCCTAATGGCCCCGTAGGATTCTTCTCTTTTCCTTCTATAGCTGTGCCTTTCAGGTCGCAGGCCACTCTTCATTCATTAGTCGCAGACACCTTTATTTTATAAACTATAAAATCATCATAATAAAATGCACTGCACAGAGTATGAGTAAGTATTGTTTCAAAACACTTTTAATTTCTATTTATGTATGGTGCCTGTATTGAATTGCCATGCAAAAGGTCTTTCTTATTGTGAGTCGTGGTTAAAAATTTTGAAAACCACTGCTTCATATTAGTAATGCTCTGATTTTTCTTTGGATGGCTGGCCAGCCAGAATAAAGACTACACTTCCCAGCTTCCGTTGTAGCCATTATGGTCACGTGGCCAGGATACGATGAATGAGATGTGACAAAAATGACGGGAAGGATATCTGAGGGGCACTCTTACTCTATATTTTTCCATCATCAACCATCCTCCTGGCTTGGTGTGCTGTTCGACCAGGCAGGTGCGAATAAGGAGAGATAGCAGAAAGAAGTGATCCGAGTCCCAAGATGACCTCCTGGAGGAAAACTGACTGCCCACCTCAGATTTCTAGCCCCATACTATTATGTGAGGGACAAATAAACTTGTTTTATATAAGCCACTGTTACACTGGGTTTCCGATCCATGCAGCTGATCTTGCGGAACTAGTAAGTTCAATTTCTAATGAGAGAAGAGAAAGAAAGGAAAACAAATTTAATTCAACAATTATTTACTTAGATTATGATGCGCCGGCCCCCCACTAGGCTGTTGTAGGACATACAGGAGAATGTTGGCTCTAGAGGAAAATGTAATCTCCCTGAGGAGTTGCCTATCTGAAATAATCAAATAATATTGCAAAGGAGTGTATAATGAATGGTCAACATAAAATGAGAATAGGCTCTACAGAATCAGAAGACATAGGTAGAAGGTAGAAAAGCAAATGGATCCGTGGAATTGGGAGAAGAGGAAAAGAGAGGGTAAAAGAGTGAGAGGAACATTCCCGAGAGGTTTTCAACTACTCCGAAGAACTTGAATGAAGTGGAAAACTTCCAAAACAGGAGTGGTATGTCCCTTAATCTGAGGTCTCCCCATTGCAGTCCCACATAGAACCCAACCAAGGTTATCAGAAGGGGTTCGTGATACGGAAGAGCAGCCCATCTATATACCTGCTCCTCATATAGACACAGACTCATCCTCACTTGTCAAAAATCCCCGTCACCATCATGACAGACCAAAGGCCAAAGGCCCCTTTGTCAGAACCTTAGGGAGAACAGGATGTTATTCTGTGGGAAATCTTTCTGGATTTGATGAGAACGACTTCCCTATGGGGTCATAGTCAACCCACCCTGACACACCTCCACTTTAAGATGCATTGGTCTTTTTCCCTATTCTACAAGATTTTCATGAAGCCTCTATTATTTCTTCTAGGTATCTTGAGCAGCTAAGAATGTGGATATTCTGGAATTCTGTTTTCTGCATACCAACTCAAAGCCATTTCACACTCTGGCTTCCCTACTTGGAAGATGCATAACTTGGAGATGCCTTGCTGGCAAGGCAGGGGCATGTAAAAAGGAAAAGTGTTATTTCAGCAGACTCACCACAGAGGTATGTGTTAATTAAGTTAATTGCGCCATCAGTGATGCAGACGATGACAGTAACTGCTCCCCATAATGGGGTTGGGTTATTGCCATCATTTATTAAGCATGCTGGCTTTCTTAAATGTAGTCACTTTCCTTTATTCTTTAAGCATCCCCCCCACACACACACGATTTGATTTATAGTTTACCAACCACTTTCACATGAATTCAATTACATTATTTGGTTTCTATACCTATTCTGTAATGAAGGAGAGATGTTATTTTTTCCACTGAGCAGATAAGGAAACTGAAGCTCAGAGCTGTCTATGACTTGCACAGGGCCACATAGCTTCTTAGTGGAGGAGCAAAGTTCTAAGCCCAGTATCCTTTTCTGTAGGCCAAACTCTCCAACATTCATGGCATCTTAGAGAGCAAAAACCAAATGTTGATATTGCCACGTTCCTTGCGCATTGAATTGGCAAGTGTTAAATACTAATTTATCTTTGAAAATGAATATTTAATTGTCTGATTGTTTCATTTATGGAATACTAAAATAGTAACCTCGTATTGACGGATTAAGACTAAATACAACCTGGATAAATAGAAATTTGAATATCTGGAGAGTTACCCCAGACCCCTTCTCCTACATGTTTCTCCAAAAATATTATAGGGCAGTTGGCTTAACCTGAGTTATCTTCCCTGCGATCACTGTGAAGGCTAAACAATAGTTAAGAACGTCAAGTCGGTGCAGCCTTTCAGTGGGCAGATTTTTGTTGAATGCTATCAATTCCCTAGTGAGCACGAGGCTCATCCAGGGACCTGAGGACAGATGCTTGTCCTACCAAAATGGTTTCCTATCTTTCTGGCTCATGTCTGAAGGTCTATGGTGACACCTTTAATGTCACTAATATCCCCTGCTATCCTTAGAAAGGCCTGTTTACAAGGTTGGCCTTTGGCTGACACCTGGGAACTTGGATTTCAGGATGGTTCCCATCATTTCCTGATAAGAACAGCTCATTCTGCCTGAACTACTTATGAAAACAATATGGTTTATGCTAAACACTCATTTTCCTTCTGGGAGTCTAGAATTTTGGTTTACGCTAGGAAGAAGATTATTATATGACCCACTCCCAAAAGAAACCTTGGATACAAAGTCTCTAATGGGCTCTTCTAGTAGATAACAGTTCCCAGGCTGTTACACCTCCTTGCTGAGGGAATTAAGCGCATCCTGTGTGACTTCTCAGAGAGAGAACTCTTGGAAGCTTGTGCTTGGTTTCTTCTGGATTTTGCCCATTTGTCTTTTCCCTTTCTGATCTTGCTTTGTTTCCTTTCACGGTCGTAAATCATAGCCATGAGTACCACCAGATGCTGAGTCCTGTGAGTCTTCCTAGGCAATCCTGAACCTAGAGGTGGTCTTAGGGACCTCCAACACAGAAATATTCTAAATGTAACTCATCCGATGAGCACACAGCAGTATAAGATTATAGAGGATTATGTTGGGCCAGTCCAGGCAGGAGTAGCTCCATGAGCATGGTCACATGGGGCTCCGTGCTTAGAAGAGCCCAGATCTTGGCTTCATGCTCTGTCTTTTGAAGCTAATAATTTATAAACAAGAAATCCTGTATTTTAATTTTCCACTGGGTCCTGCAAATTATTAAATGACTCCTGGGTCAAGGTAATACTTAGAGATAAGAGAATGGAACATCCTGTCACCCTAGATGCTTACTCTCACCATTGGCAATTTTTTACTCAACTTCTCACAGGGCTTAAAAGTCTGCCAATTATAGAGTCGCCTTGCGGAGGAGAATGTTCTGGGAATGGGTAATGGCTGTTAGTTATTCACAATTTATGGCAAACTTGTTCACACATTCACTCACTACATATTCTCCTCTTTAACCGTTAGCTGAGTTCAGGGTCCTAGGTGGACATCTCGCAAAGTTTGTTCCTCAGAACGCTCGTTCCCATGAGGGAAAAAGTTTCCTTGTCGAATAAGTTAGGGATGCTCTGAACCCTTCTGGAGATTTAGGATGTATGTTAGCATATGAAGGACTCTGAAAAAGTCTTGCACTGTAGTAAGCCATTTGGCACTGTATTAGTTTCCCAGAGGTACCATGACGAAGTGGTACAAACTAGGTGGATGAAACAGAAATGTACTGTCTCACGGTTCCAGAGGCTGGAAGCCTGAGATCATGGTGTCAGCAGGGTTGACGCCTTCTGAAAGCTGTGAAGGAGAATCTGTTCCATACGTCTTCCCTTGCAATGGTTTGCAGGCAATCTTTGGCATTCCTTAACTTGGAGATATATCACTCTAAGCTCTGCCTTCTTTTCCACATGGTATCCTCCCTATGTGTGTGTTCCTGTGTCCAAATTTCCCCTTTGCATTGGGACACTGGTCATATTGGATTAGGCTTCACCCCAATGACCTCATTTGAATTTGATTACCCTTATAAAGACCTTATTTCCAAATTAGGTCACACTCTGAGGTACTGGGCGTTAAGAATTCAACGCGTGAATTTGGGGGGCTCCAAAATTCAACCCATAACAAACTTTATCGTCATTTCCCAACATATGTAAGTATTTGAAAGTCTCACTCCTATAAATATCCCATGGAACCAGTGTTTCATGGCATAAGTTGAGAGATGCTCGCTTTGATGAAGAGAGGAAAGTCTGTGGGGCTTTATGGCTACAGTGTGGGATGGTGGGGAAGATGGGCTGGGGGGTGCAAAACGGCGGGAGGCCAGGCTGCTTACGTGGATTGGGGCCAGAAACTGCTTTGGACTCTGAACTCTGGCAAAACAGATTTATCAGTGGTTCATCTAGGACTTCTCAGAGATTTCTAGCCAGAGAAGTGACATTATTAAATCTGGCAGCTGTTTGGAGATTGGAAAGGAGAGAGGCTGGAGGCAAGGAGACTGGAGAGGTTATTTCAAAGTCTAGGGGTATTATGAAAAAGAAGTCTGCACCAAGGCAGCATTGGAGAAAGGCAAGGGAAAAGAGAAAGGGCTTCACTGAAAAGTTGATAAAATATGAAAGACGCACCTAAACACGCACACATAACACACACGCATACATACACAAAGATACATACAAAATATATACGAAAATTATTCACAGTTAATATATATATATTCATAAATGTAAATAAACATACAGATGTGTGCCTATATATGTAAAAGATTTCAAACGAGGTGCCTTTGCCCTTTGAGCCTTTGCTTTGCCCGGCTAGTGGCCCTCAAGTAGAAAAGTTCATAGTGGACTGGTCTGGGAGACGTGTCAGTCTGGGAGGATCTAGTTTGGTCCCTATTAGGGTCCATGACTGTGCCATGAATTCTAAGAGGCAGACAGGGAAACAGGCTCCTATGTGGTCTTTCCTAGCCTCATCTTATGCTCCTCCTCCTCACTTTCCTAAACACCTGCCACACTGACCGTCTTTCCTTTCCACCTCAGAGCTTTGCACTTGCTGCTTGCTGAGCCTGACAGTTGACCTGGCCCTTCTTTTCTTTGACCGAAGGTCTTGAGTTATAGGACACTTCCTCTAGGAAGCCTTGTCTGCCATGCCCTGGCATTCTGCCTTCAGACTTGTAATCCCTTGCTCAACATCTCTCTTTTCTGCTAGTCTAGTCTCTAAGCTCCATGAAGGCAAGGAACATGTCCACCATGTTCTTGCTGTACCCCCAGCACCTGGCACAGGGTCTGGCACAAATGGGCACTCTAAACATGAGTGGAGTGAGTGAAAGCTTTACTAAAGAATTTGAAGCAATGTAATACAGGAAATGATAAAAATAGATGAGGAACTAGGTGATGTGATAGTTTAGAAGTGAGTTCGGGGGGCTCCTGGGTGGCTCAGTAGGATGAGTGTCTGACTCTTGATTTCGGCTCAGGTCATGATCTCACAGGTTCTTGAGTTTGAGCCCCATGTCAGGCTCTGCGCTGACAGTATGAAGCCTGCTTGGGATTCTCTCTCTTTGCCCCTCCCCCACTCACACACTTGCCTGTATTCACTCTCTCTCAAAATAAATAAACAAACATTAAAAAAAAGAAGTGAATTTGGAACTCCCACCCTTACCGAAATGACTTAAATTTGGAGCCAAAGTCAAACCCTACAGAGTTTATGTTCCTTTAATCTTATCCAAAAAACATCCTCTTTCTTAGGAAAAAAATAGGGGGTGGGAGGGGAGATAACCAAAATTTATTTTAAAAGCTTTGTAGACTTCAAATTACTTTCATAAAGAAAAAAAAAAAATAGAACCTTTAGATGAATGTATTTGAGGAGAAATGGCCAGGAACATGTGGCTTGCATTTCCCTTAAACTCTCTTGGGATTGCAAATTGGAAAGAAAGGTCTGGAAGAAAATGCATTTTCTATTTTCCCGAAGTCAGTATATTTGGGAAACAGTGATGTTGGAGATGTTCAGAAAACTGAAGCTATGTTACTTGTTTAAGTACTGTTATTTCCAGTAGTGCACTAAAGTGGCTGATAAGAGAGAGGAAGTGGGCAGTTAGCATCTGAAAAGAACCAATTCAAAAAAAATTTTTTTTTCTGTGTAGCTTTCACGTAAGAGAAATCTCCCTTTGCTCCCCTCCCCCCCCCCACCACCACAATCAATATTTTTAGGGGATGAAGGCAGAAGGAGGAAAGAGTTTATTCAGGCTTTTGTATGCAACTGAGCTGTGGAAACAGGATGAAGATTTTGCTAACTCTGCCCATTAAGGGCCTCTAAGTGCTTTTAAAACATGTCCTAGAGCAGAATGGAGGGCACAATAAAGAGAAACTGGGAATTAAGGCTAACTTATTACATTTAAGTGTCTTGATGGTGGAAATGTCAGAAAAAATAGCAGGAGTGACGAGCAGCTGGAACGTAGATGCACCATTTAAAGCTGCTTTTATTGAACATCCCTAAGAGCTGAAAAGTTGTTTGGGTTCTAAAATGGTCAAATTATGTAATTTTGGTGGAGTGAGAACTTCTTATCTATCGGTGTCAATATATAATTTTTCCCTAGATGTGCCGGGTAAGAATTGAGTGAAAATACACCAACTTAAATGCTTAGTATGATTCCCAGGCCTCTCCCTTATTTACCACAATCATAGAAATTTACTTTCTAATTGAGATCATTTAAAAAACACTTGTAACATAAAATCAAGAAGCTTAATTACACAAAGGAAAAAAATTCATGGAAGGGGGAAAAAGTGAAAAAAAGAAAATAATATTTGACAAAGAATGTCAGCGTGTCAATAACATTAATATATCGATATTTAGAGATTCCAATGGCAAATCATCCATTTTTAGATTTGAAACAATTATTGCAAAGCCATTTGTGTCTGAAAGGTGGACTGCTAGAGCCCCCTAGCTGTTGGAAATAATTCTGTCCTCCTAGGTGTGGGTAAATAACCTAAATGCAAAGGCAGTAAGTACTTCACCAAGAAACCTACTGGAAAACAATGAAATAAAAGCATACGGCAGGATTCTCTACTATCGTCCTACCATTTGGGTTTGTAGTCATGCCAACACTGGTCTGAGAATCCATGAACATCTATCCTGGCCCTCCACACTCCTGAGCCCCTTCATAGGTCAGTTATAAGGAGGACACTCTCATCACCCTTCTTTTGATTGATTTGATTGATTTAAACTAGATGGTCTCCTAAACCCGGAAGTACAGTAAACAGGATCATGATGGACAATTCCAGTTCTATTTTCAGCAGAAAGAGTGTCTATCCTAGGGACCTGATACCCGGGCTTGAGGTATATCAGGGGATATAAATTCGTGGCCCGTGGACAAATGTGTTTTGTTTGGTTTGCACAGACCTTTGAAAATCTTTAAAGAATGAGGTGACTTTTACAAATTGAGAAATTTCATATAAAGGTTTACTTTCCGCTTCTCTTAAAGAATCAAAAGATCTGGTAGCTCTGGGCCGGAGAACCTATGTAGCACCAAGTACCTATATGGCACCTCTCGTTCTTGGGAGGTCAAGTAGTGGTAACTTCCTTTATATGGCAGGTACACGTTCAGTTCACTGCAGTGCCCACCCCTTCCTATTGGCTAGTATAAAAGCAGCATGCTGAATGCAATCACATTACCTGCTTGGAGCCTGTAAGCATCTGAGTCTGTAACTCCTGGTCTAAACCCTGAATAATTATACTCTTCCTCCTCCCAGTAATAATTATAATAATAAAGCAGGTTCTGGTGACTGAACACTTACTATAAATCTGGCATGGTGGGAGGTCCTGTATTTGTATTATCTCAAATCTGCATGCCAACCACTCAAGATAATTATTATAGTTTACAAACAAGGAATATGAAACTCTTGTTCAAATAAAGTAATTCAGTCAATATATAATGGATGCCACTCTGAGCCAGGTATTGTATTAAATGCTGGGGATTCAGTGCCCACCAAGACAAGCCAAGCCATGGTTTTTGCCCTCGTGGAGCTTACGATCGAATTACGAGCATGATCATAAAGTGAAAGAGTAGACTGTGATGGAGGTATAAAGCAGGGGAATTTGTTCTGGTCTGGATCAGTGGTCTCAGATTTTTGTATCAGCGTCACCTGGGAAAATTTCAGGTCCCTGCTGCATGCTTATCCCCACCTCTGATTTACATAGGCCAAAGTAGGAAGCCAGGAATCTGCCCCTACCCTTTGCGTGTGCGTGTGTGTATGTGTGTGTGTGTGTGTGTGTGTGTGTGTGGTAAAGGGTAGAAAGCAAAGTCCTCATCATTTGAGTATTTAAAATTTTAGGTGCACAATTCAATGGCATTAATATATTCATCGTTGTGTAAACATCAGCACCATCCATCTCCAGAACCGTTTTTCTCTTCCCGATCCAAAACTCCACGTGTTCACTCCTCACCTTCTCCCCTAGCAGTACAATGTCTTCCAGATTCAACCACACTGTACCATGTCTCAGAATCTCCTTCCTTTTTGAGGCCAAATAATATTCCATTGTGGATATGGAATACAGCCTATTTTGTGTATCCATTCATCCGTGGGTGCACACGTGGATGCTTTCCATCTTTTGGCTCTTGCGATTAATGCTGCTATGAACATGGGTGTGCAAGCATCTGCTCAAGTCGGGATCTGCGCTTTGACTAATAACCCAGGTGAATCTAATACAGGTGGGTCATGAGCCAGATTTTGATCAATGCTGGTCTAGGAGTCAGGGAAAGCGTCTTTGAGGAACTGGCATTCACACTGAGTCAAAGCACGCATAAGATTTGATCAGGTGAAGGGAAGGGAAGAGCAGTAACCATGTTGGGTGTGCACTCTCCCCTTCACCTGACATACTGAGATACTGGAGTTGCCATGAACATTCATCAGTACTGAGGACTGTAAATGGGGGTCATAACTTAGTTGAGTACCTAAAACAGGAGTTACTAATCAATCATTCCCTTAACAAATATGTAAGCGCCTCTGTATGCCAGGCACCTTACTAGGTCAAAGAAATACGTGTGCTCATTTATCTGTTCACTTACAGTGCGCGGAACTCTATGCCAAGTACTGGGAAATTATAGGAAATTGTTGCTGTATATAATTTTGTGTCACTTATCAATATTAAGATCTCCTTCCATGCTGTTCTCTGAGAATGTCAAAGAATTATTTGATACTTGAATACCTACCTGTAGGCCCCTGAGCTGATGACATTAAAAATGTTTTTCCTTAGCCACGAAGAAATTATTACCTGTGATGATTTCTGAGTTTTTGAGACATCTTTTACTTCAATCCCTAATCTATGTTTTTGTTGTTGATGAAATACTGACATTGGTTCCTGGGCGTTCACATTTAAGAATGACTCACGTTTATCAGAGTTTACCGATACCCCATAAGGGTGATCTTGACGCATTGACTAGAAAGCTGTGGTTCTTTGAGAGGGAAAATAGAGGAAGTCTTTCTGGTTAAATTACTTTTAAAAGATCTGATAGAGGGGCGCCTGGGTGGCGCAGTCGGTTAAGCGTCCGACTTCAGCCAGGTCACGATCTCGCGGTCGGTGAGTTCGAGCCCCGCGTCAGGCTCCGGGCTGATGGCTCGGAGCCTGGAGCCTGTTTCCGACTCTGTGTCTCCCTCTCTCTCTGCCCCTCCCCCGTTCATGCTCTGTCTCTCTCTGTCCCAAAAATAAATTAAAAAAAAAAAAAAAAAAAAAAAAAAAAACGTTGAAAAAAAAAAAAGATCTGATAGAAAAAAAAAAAAAGCCTAGTGGGACATGATTGTTTAAATGTTTGAGTCAGAGATTAAAGTTTTAGGCTATAGGAGTCTCAAAGAAATTCAGAAGAATGTTTTTATGAATACTTAGGTTATTTAATTTTGATGATATTTATTACAGCGTTCCTTGTGTTATAGGTTATTGTGTATAGTAATGATTTTTGCCTTACCTGATTGCAAGTTTCTTGAAGGTAGGAGCTATTTCTTAATCAGATTCGATCAGTTCTTAGCATCTGAGAACTCCCTGAGTAACTCACAGCACTGGATAACTCACACTGGATTATGCTCCCCTAATAAAATAGAGATCCAAAAAAAAAAGTCAGTGAATGAACAAATAAATGAATATGACCCACAAACAGCAATTTTGGAAGAAGCAAATTGGCTTACCAGCTGCTTAAAATCAATACATTCATGTGTTAGAGACGCTGGGTAGCAAAACAATTACGAAAACAAAATGTTGCAAATAAAACCTTCATTTGTTTTTTTTCTTTTAAAGAAAAGCAGCGCCTTAAGAAGCTTGTGGCTTATCCTTCAAAAAGTGCCTCTCTCAGAAGTGAGAATACTCCTGTCTGTAAGGATAAACCAGACCAAGAATCAGAGGAAGAGAAATGGAGGACTCCACGCCACCTGGAATAAAGGAACTGTTTGGGACAGGTTATAGAACATGAGAGAACAAGCAGACATATTTTGTACTCTGTGCATGGAGGAATCCAGCAGCTCACGCTGACCATAATAACACCAGTGGAACTGTTAACTTGAAGTTTTGAAGGCTCTTTCGCCTCTACTCCAGAAAGAAAGAGAATTAAATGAAGCCGCCATAGGCCATAGAATTGTATTCAGCCTTTACAAAGGAGGAAATCTGTAATTTGCAACCGAATGGATGGACCTGGAAGAATTGTGCTAAGTGAAACCAAGCTGGAGGGCAAATATTGCAGATCTCGCTTATAGGTGGAATCTAAAGAGGTCAAATTCACAAAAGCAGAGAGTAGAATGGTGGTTACTAGGGGCTGGAGGGTGGAGAAAATGGGAGATGTTGGTCGGAAGTATAAAGGTTCAGTTACGCTGGATGAGTAAGTTCTGGGGTGTCTACTATACTTCATAGTGACTGTAGTTATTTTTTTTAAAAACCTTTAAAAAAATTTTTTTAATGTTTATTTATTTTTGAGACAGAGAGAGACAGAGCATGAACGGGGGAGGGTCAGAGAGAGAGGGAGACACAGAATCTGAAACAGGCTCCAGGCTCTGAGCCGTCAGCACAGAGCCCGACGCGGGGCTCGAACTCACGGACCATGAGATCATGACCTGAGCCGAAGTTGGACGCTTAACCCACTGAGACACCCAGGCGCCCCGTGACTGTAGTTATTAATACTGTATTGTGTCCTTGAAATTTGCTGGAAGGGTAGATCTTAAATGTTCTTAGCACAAAACAGAAATAGAAAAAGAAAAGAAAAATTGTAGCTAATAAATAAATAAGTCAGTAAAACAAAGATTGAGCCTCCCAATATTGTTTAAGTGACTCTGAGACATCCTTGGAAAATCTTTCCTAGAAACTATTTTCGTAGTTGGTCATTTTCGACGGAAAAAGTTCTTGCAGTCAGAGCTGTTTGCGTTGGGTTCACATACACCTGCCTCTCTGCCATCCACTGTTTCTGCTGGCTAATTGTGTCCCAGTTGCTGCTTCACTGGTTTTAATGGGAGTTCAAAAACAAAACAAAACAAAACAAAACAAAAAAAACAAAACAAAAAACAAATCTTGAATCTGTTTATTTCTACAGATTCTTGGCAACTGACTTCCCGGGCATTTTCCTGTACTGCTGATGAGTCCCAGTTTTTTGACCCCCATTTAACCAGAACACTTACTTTTGGGTCAACTTCAGATGAGGTCAAATTCTTTGTAAATGAAGGGAGGCTGAATTATTACACTGGGGAGAGAATCTAGGAAGTCAGTAGTGAAGACTTGGAAAGACAGGGAAGAATCTGCAAATCCCTCCACTTCTCTCCAAAGGCAAACATAAAAAGGTCATGCTGGCTGACATGGTGTAACTTAAGCCATATTGTTTCCAGAGAGTATGATCCTTCCACGTTTTTAAACGCTGTCTTCTTATAGAGATGACTTAGGAGTCTGGGCAGAAGAGGTTCACAGTGTGTCAGCAAATCAAAATCAAGTGTGCGGGTTTCCTTTCAGCTTGTTCTGGGCTGTATCCTACAGAACTGGGAATAAAGCCGGAAATGCAACAACTCCCTCCACCATTTGACACTGACTCGTATATCATTTCTGATAACTTCACTGGCTCTGCTGAAAAAAAGTGAAGTTTTTTTGTGTTCGTTTTCGTTTTTGTTTTTAAACTCGGGAGTCATCAACATAGGGAAGTCACCACGTGTAGCAATCACTTATAGTAATTCCTAGCTTCTAAGAGGACACAATCTGAGGTACGACCTCTGTTTCCAGAACACCGTGCTCTGGAGAAAACCCGCGCTCTGGCAGCCATTTAGTCCCCTTCGGTGTTCTCTCAACACCTGGCACACGGGGGAAGCTCCAGAAATGTCTGTAGAATGGAGGGGAATGAACACAATGTACTGTGCGGATAATTGTATAGCATATAATTAGGAAGAGCTTTCTAATTCATAAAGTAAGCAGTTGCCCATGTGAAGTGATTACCCAATATAACAATTGCTAATCACTCAGACCTTTGGATTAATCCAATGGTGCCAACAATGTACTGTTTTTATTAGGTGGAACCATATGAGATTGCCAACACTCGATCAGTTTTGATCTCCCACATGGCGGTTCAATATGGTTCAATCTAATATGCTAATTATCATGATCGTAGTAGTAGTAGGTTGAACTCTACGAGGTTGTTATTTTTGTAGGTCAAACACTGTTGATTACCAACAACTTCATACAATTCAACTATAGTAATAATCACTACCTATTTAGGTATTGTATAATTATTTGTCATTAAATAATAGCGGTTACTGCTTACCACGTAATGAGTATCTGTCATGTCCACACATTTTACTAAGTAGTTTATATACAGTTTTTCATTTAATCTTGAGACAGTAGGTTCTAATATTATCCCTCAAATTAGGTAAACGCTCAGGGAAATCGTAAGATGTTAAGCTGTTAGTCACCACCTTGTGAGATCAGCCTCTCGCGGGGCCTTGTGGCATGATTTGAAGGCTATAAGGATTGAAGTTTCAGGCCACACCCTTCCAGGGAAACAAGTTCAGTGAGGTAATGGCTTGGGGTCCAGGTTCCGATGCCAGGTGACCTTTTGAAGAACACACCTGAATTTCATACATGGTTCCTGATTGGTCCTGAGGCCACAGCTATGCCCTGGAAAAGGTAGGGTATACACTGGTGGGAGATAAGTCGCACACGTGTATGTGCACACACACGTACACACAAAGAGATGCTCTATGGATGGTGCACTGAGAGCGAGGGCAATCACAGGTGTCACCGTGCCCAGGAAAGTACTGACGCATGCCTGCTGTCCCCACAGAGTCTTCAAAGTCTTCCATATCACCCCCACCACAGAGCCAAAACTAGGGGAAGGAAGTGAGTGAGGTACTTGCCTAGGATGCAAAATTCAAGGGGCACCAAAAACTCAGCAAGCAAGATAACACCACATTTTAAGGCAATCCTCTTAAAAATCTAAATCAATACCAAAAAACCCATGATTATCAAAATACCCACATTTTAAGTAAAAGAAAGATCAGCATTACTGATTTTTTTTTTTTCTTTGGCCTCGGGCTCCCATATGGCTCCCCATGGCACTGCTCGAAAGCATCCCAGTTGGAACAATAAATTACACGGTTCCTTAATTTAGAGTACTTCATAAAATAATGGCTAATGCTTACATAGCTATTCGGAGAGGCCAAGCACTACTCTAAGTGTTCTACGTGTACTAGTGAGGAGACAAGTACTGTTATTACCCCACTCACGGTCGAGGACACTGAGGCTTGGAAAGTTCAAGGAGTTTGTTTAAAGTCACACGCAGACTTTACGCAGAGGAGCCACGTTTGGAGTCCAGGAAGCTGGGCTCCAAAGTCCCAACCGTTACACCCACCGTGCCACTGCCACCTCTGGAGAAAGAGCTTAACAGTGGCCACTACTTTGCTTGTTACTATAAATAATGAAGAGGGAGAGGGTAGTCTGGGAAAAGGAGGCGGGAGGGAAACAAGCTTTACCTACTTCGCCATTTGGCCTAAGTACAGCCCAGAATACAGCTGTTTGCCGGCTGTAATTTAACCTTTTTAAGTCGCTGCTTCCTGTCAAATGAAAAGATTGGACCCACGGATCTCTGAGGTCTCTTTCAGCTCCAAATAATAGCCTTTCAGTCCATGAATCCTCATTACTATCTAGCATTTCTCTGGCACTCGCCAGTCTTCCAAAGTGCTTTTTTTCTCCTTTTGTGTTCCGTTTCCTCTGGGCTCCTCCAGGCCCTCCCTCCATATGTTTTTCCTGGTGGTTCTCATCCATTCTCAGGGCTTCTACGCTCACCTCGCTGTGGCTGCCTCCCAGGTGCTTATCTCAGCTCCGTCCTCTCTCCCAACCACATTTCCAGATGTCTGCTGGACTCTTCTCTTCAGTCTCATGCCGGAAACTTCAAGTCAACGTGTCCAGAATGGAATTCATCACCTCCTACCGCCCTGTCGTTCCCAGGGCTCCAGCCCTTCCCTGGGCTCTTGCCTCCCCCACCCCACTCGCTGAGACCTGACAGTTTGACCTCTGCCATGACTCCTTTATTTTTCCCCTTCTTTCCCTGCCAGCTGCCTGTCCCCTACTCGGCCCCTCACTGCCTTTCTCCTGGAAAGCTCCTCCAGCCCGCTCCCATCCTTCTCTGCAAGAAGAACGGTACTGGAGACACCTTCCCAGACCTTACCGAGGACCCTGTCTCTCCTCCCGAAGAGCACTGGTCTCCCAGTGTCTGAGATGAACGTTCAAATTCTGTTTTCGTCTTTAAGACCTATCCTGCCACACTTTGGCTCCAATCTGCTTTTGCAGTCCCTTCTTTCCTCTAGATATTTGCTATGCCATTTATACGAGAAAATGTTTTCTGAATACGTTCTATATTTTCTGGGCTCTTGCTTACGTGATCCCCTTTGCATAATGTTCTTCCCTCCATCTCTCTTTACTCACCCTTCAAGATTCAACTCAAATGCCCCTTCCTGGATAAGTCTGCTCAAATTCCCCAGGGCGGAGATAGTCTTCCCTCCCGGAAGTATTTATAGCACTTTATGTATAATTCTCTGCAGGTGCCTATCTCCTTCTGCATTGTCTTAGGGTTCTGTACATTTGCTTTATACCCCCACCGTATTAGAGGGCCCCACCGTATGAGAAGCCTCTTAGCTGCGAGGGTCACCTCTTTCCTCTTCCCCTCCCCCACCCCCACCATGATGCCCATCACATCATCCCACAGTAGGTGGGCGCTTGATAAAAACGCAAATGCTAAAGCCCTTGGTGTAATTTTTGTTTTAATTACCATGTCTGCAAACTAAAGGGACTGACCTACACTTTTGAGTGAGTAAAAGGATAGAATCCAGATTCTCTCTCTCCCACAGGGTAGTTATCCTCTCTGACGAGTGTTCCTCCCTGGCAGGCAGCAATCCTTCGGGGACAAGCTTGCCTGCCTGGCCAAAATCTCATATCCCTTCTAACAGTTTGACCACATCTCATCCCTTGTGAGGAGTCTCAGATCTTTTTTCTTCTTTCCAAAGACGTGTCCGGGAATCTTGGATGGTGGTTCTTTGACTCCCCTTCTTCCCGGGTATGCTGAACTCAAGTGTTCCTTGAAAGGATCATTACTCAGCTATTTCCAAAGCCAAACCTACTCTTGTGTGTTGCCTATAGGGCGTCGGGTGGGGGGCGTACTTGAGGAGGGCAGAGAAGGGCCTTGGGTTAGGCTGCTTTTATGATTACTAACTAAAAACACTAGCGACACCTGGAAGTGGCTAAAGGTAACTCTCCACACTACATTTATATTTGGGCTAAGATCAAACACAAGAGATGAATGAAGAAATGCTGAGAACAAAGGCCACTCATTCTTAATCTCACAGCTAAGAGACAACATTTTTTAAAACATGCATTTCCTGCTCCAGTGTGTCCTTGAACTAACAACTGATTATGGAATTTTAATTTAATATTACAGCATATGTTGTCTTTCTGAATTTAAAAATCCATGTCTTGACTCCAAAATGTTTTCAAGTTCTGCAGGAAAATATTCTCACCAAAATAAGGGCATCAGTGGTAGTATTTATAATGAATTTACAATTTCTGAAAAAACTGAATCAATATATACAATTAATATTGCAAATAAACGTCAAAATGATATACTTCCCACCATAAAAATGAACCTTGTTTCACACATAAATGTGCTCTGTGGCAATGGTTCAAAATCCCTTTTCTTCAACAGTAAGCAGATTGAATGAAATAAAAAAATGATGTGCCAGGACTTAAAGGTACAAATGGTACAAATTTCAAATTATTGATTGCTGACTGTGCTTACAGACATCAAACAATACTTTTTCAGGCAGCTGTAATAGTCCACTTCAATGGAGACATGATCTATTACAGGAAAATTGAAAATGTGAGAACTATTTGACTGGTCAATGTTCATTTTAAATTATTTAGGTTTGAGTTTTGTTTTGTTTTTAGGTAGTAGAAAAAACAATGCAAACTAAGAGGGATCTCCTTAACTTCAAGCCTTTGTTACCAAGCAAGTTACTTGAAAAGTACCCAGACACTCAAAATGTAAATTCATTGTATGTTAGAGGAAGTGTACATTTGGGCAGAACCCATAGGCAGTGACATCCCTAATGGAAACTCTAGTAGGCCAAAGCAGCCACCTTTGAGAGACCCAGATGTATTCATGTAGGCAAGAAATGTTATTGGGAACTAACTTCTGATATATGGGTGACATATGTGCTCTGACAGAGCCTGAATCGGAACCCTCTCGACCTACCCACTCCTTTGAAATCATCTTTAGGTAACAATCTTCCCAAAAATAACAGTCGAATATGCCATCGAGATTAACTCAATGGTCCTGCATCGTTGCTCTTGAAGTGCTCTTCCCATAACTTGAAAACGATAAGCAGATTTGTGTATTAGAAAAATCTACTGGTCAGAACGCTTTCAGTTGCACGTGAGAAAAGCCAAACTCGAGTTATCTTAAGCCAAAAAGATCACTTATTGTTGCATTGGAGAGTTCAAGTAAGCCTGGATCCAAGTGTTCAGACGATGTTATCAGGAAGTGTCTGTCTCCATCTCTCAGTTGTTCTTCCTCTATAACAGATTTATTCCCACACTTGCTGTAACTATGTGAAGACCCCTGACAGGCAGGGCTGCTGAGAGCTGGTGTGGCCTGGAGGAATTCTTTTTTCAGGCGTTCTGGCAAGGATGAAACTGGTTAAAAATCTTTACACTGGTTTTGTATGGAACAGCACATGGAGACCCAGAGCACTCCTCTGGATCTCTTACCCCATAACGTGTACTATCCTCTCCCCTCATTGATCCAGTTCATGGGCTTCCGTGATGATTTTACAAGGTAAGAGATTCCATCTGTCTCTATCTTGCTCTGTTTTTGTTTCACATTTCTGTCTTCCTTCCTTCCCCAACTCCCAACAACCCTCCCAATCGGTATCAAAGTTTGAAACAGTGCACTAATTGGTTCTGCTGAGGGAACCACCCCCAATCCTGGCCAATCACGGTACCCAGTGGAATAGAGTGTTCTGGGCATGCCCAACCCCATGAGAAGAAGAACATGTCATGATGGACAGCCCCACTGATTACATGTGCAGTTGGGATAAGGGAAGCAGTCCCCAGAAGAAAGTATTCTGTAACACATAAGAAACAGACTCTACGTCAACTATTGAAACCACTGTAAGAATAAGGATTTGTTGTTTTATGTGATTTTCTCTGATCTCTGTTTTCTGATTCAGTTGACACCAGTAAAGCCAGTTGAAATAGGTCCCATCCTCACCAAAAACGTGTTGCTCAAACTCATTCAAGTGTACCTAGGCTTCAAAGTGTAGACATGATGCCACCCCATGGAGCAGTGAGTCTGGTGTTTACTGCGAGGAAATGAGGGGAGGAATTAACACAGGAAAATTCTCTTCCCTTGAAATTTGGCTAAGGTGGTGTATAGGCCATTCCCGGTGCAAGCCTGATCAAATAAAGAAGTACTGTGCATCTCTTGTGTACCAGGCATTATGAGGACATACTGGTGAATTTTTAAAAAATTCCCTGCCTCTAGGAAATTCGCAGCTTTTAGGGGAACATAGAAAAGCAAACAGCTAACTATAATACAACGTGATTAATGCTATGGGAATAGTATGATGAAGTGTTACAGGAGCAAAGGGGGAGAGGTGATTAATTTTTCTGGGGATAGAGGGAATGAGCAGTAATCAGGGAAGTGGAGAGACAGGGATGTTGGCTGAGGTTTCCCAGGGGAGGTGACATCTGACCTGAAGAATGAGAGGGGGTGTGATAACTTAGAAGGGGGAGAACAGCATTTTAGGCAGAGGAAACTGTAAAAAGAGGGAGGGGGGGGGGAAATCAATCTGACATCTCTTTAATAGTTGCTGGCCAAGTTCCCACAGCTAGCGCAAGAGGGAGAATTGAAGCAATTATTGAGAAAACTGTCTCAATCTTTCCTTTTCTCCAGGCTGTGGAAATTTGGCCATTGCTTCATTTTCATAAGAAAAAGAGCCTTGATTCCAGAGACCACACAATGGTAAGTGATGGAAGAATTACTTTTTCGATAGTATAGAGAAAAACCAGAGCACCTGAATTCAACTAGTCTGGGAAAACCAGACTTCATAGGGGAGGAAAACAAAACCCTTTCTTCTCTGTCTCTCTGTCCCTCTTGTCTTCCCTCTTCCTTTTCTGTGGGTGGAGGGAGATGGGTGGAGGAAGGTTTCACTTCAAAGAGCAAATCTATGGAGCAAAAACCATGTGTCCACAGCATTTGGTGACTTGGGAGAACTTAATAAATAGTTGTAGTAGGGGCGCTTGGGTGGCTCAGTTGGTTAAGTGTCCAACTTCAGCTCAGGCCATGAGTTCGAGCCCCGCGTCAGGCTCTGTGCTGACAGCTCAGATCCTGGAGCCTGCTTCAGATGCTGTGTCTCCCTCTCTCTCTCTGCCCCTCCCCTGCTCATGATCTGTCTCAAAAATAAAAAAAATAAAAACATTAAAAAATAAAATAAATAGTTGTAGTAGGATGATGGTAATTATTCAAATAATTTTTCAAGAATTTCCTAACATCAAACTTAAAATAAAGTGCAACTCCAGGAATTGACTCCCACGCCCTCCCCTCCCTTATCCCATCTCCCCAAATGCCTGAGTAGCTTGTTAGCATTCAACACATCCTTTGAAGATTAAATAGCATTAAATTTTTGCCTTGCAAGGAAAGAGATTATGAATTTATGTGAAAACAACTCTTTGGGAGAAATGTATGCAGAAATCTAAACAGGGAAGAGATGTTGGCTTGGCTTAAAGTCCACAAAATGCACCACACATGAACAGAAACTGATCGAATAGACCCTGATTTGAAGTTCAGCACCACCATTAATATATTAGCTGTGTAACTTTGGACACATTTCTTAATCTCTCTAGACCTCAGTTTTAAAATGGGAATAATGGCAGTATCTACTACATAGAGGTATTTTGAGCATTAAAGAGGATAATCCATGTAAAAATACTCCACATGGTGCCTGGCACAGTGTTGTCTTGAAATCAAGGGAGCAATGAATTCTATGAAATTGCCCCCACAATCTGCAGAAGCAGGTATTATAACAAGATTCTAATTTGTTTGTCCCTTCATTGAAGTGTTGTATTAACATGATTTGCTGACTGTCACTATGACATTAATCTGTGTTGGATATCACCAGAGGGCCAAGGGATGACCTTCAGTGCTTTTAACTCTCCCTGAAAACTTTTCTGCCTGAGAAAAGCACTGAACTCTCTTTCCTGAAAAGAGGGGATTGGCCATTTGGCACCATGTGAGTTTGGTTGCAGAGAAGGGGGAGGTCTGAATGTGATGTTAACACTGAGCTCCAAAGGCCATGACACCAAGCCTTTCCCTGTCCCAGGGCAAAACATCCTCCTGTTCTCTGAAAATACATCTCAAAAGCATCTCCTTCCATTAAGGCTTCGAATTTGCTAATGTTTGACCTTTAAGCTTGAGTTGCATATTCTTTTTGTAAGACAAAAGGTATCATACAAAAGCTTCTAACTGAAGTGTAGTGCGGGTAACAGTGGAGTTGTCTATAGTTCAAAAGTGAGTGTGAACATTCTCTTTATGTTACGCATAAGAAGTAGGAGCCTAATTCAGTGCTGCTTGTTTTTAATTCAATAGATAGATAGATAGATAGATAGATAGATAGATAGATGATAGCTAGCTAGATGATAGGTAGATAGATCCATAGATGATAGATAGATAGATAGATAGATAGATCGGTCGATGATAGATAGATGGATCCATAGATGAAAGATAGATAGATAGATCGATGATAGATAGATGGATCCATAGATGATAGATGATAGATAGATAGATAGATAGATAGATAGATAGATGATAGATAGATAGATAATAGACGGATCCATAGATGATAGATAGATAGATGATAGATAGATAGATAGATAGATAGATAGATAGATAGATAGACAGATTTGCCTGTTGGACTCTTGACTGGGATTGATCTCTTACAAAGGAGCTAAAATAAGAGTGTGTGGGCAAACACAAGTCATGGCAAAATTCTCACTTCCCTGTGTTGTAAATTAGACCTTTTTGTGCCTTAGTTTTATACTTAACGGCTTCAAACATTCTAATTCATCTCATTTAACATACAAGGAATAAAATATGACTGATTACAGACACCAAACTGAAAATAGACAGGTGGAAGATAGTGCTTAGGGCTATATACTTTGTGGGCAGGCCGTCCTATGACTTTGTTCACATACCTGCCATTTAAATTCATCTTTAGCTGGATACGTACACCAAAGGGATGTGTCGACTGTTTGTGATTTATTAAAACAGCTGAACGGTTGCAAGATACAGCTCCTTGTGGTCATCTACCGTTCCAAATGATGATTAAGTACAAAGGGAGATACAATTTAGAAAAAGAGCAAAGTGAAGTTGGGATAACAGGAATGGGCCACACCGCGGTTGTGTTCACAATAAAAAAAAAATATTTAATGGGGAACCAAATAGACATGTTAGATTTTGCAAGATCAAATAAACACAACTTTGCAGAATGGATGGAAACTATGATTTGTACTCGTAATTAAATACTAGTTTCTTAGGTCAATTTTTCAAGTGACATTGTAATGGGCTTCGGCTCTGTGTGCAATGGCTTCTCACTTTTCTTTAACAAGAGTAAGGTTGAGAGAATTTTTTATACGGACAAAGAAGCTGTATCCATTAGGGCTTCTCAGTTCAGAAAACGTCAACCCCAAGTGGGGGCTTTGGAGTGTAGAACCAGTTCTAGCACATGAACACTTGAGCAAGCCGGAACCTCAGTTGCTCAAATTATAAAACGTAGACAATGATACTAACGGCTCTGCTTCCGCCACAAATTGTGAAGATCAAGCAAGAAAGTAGATGTGGGGCGTCTGCGTGGCTCAGTCAGTTGAATGTCCGACCTTGGCTCACGTCATGATCTCACCGTTTGTGAGTTCGAGCCCAATGTCGGGCTTACTGTTTACAAAGCTTCTTTCAGATCCTCTGTCCCCATCTCTCTCTGCCCCTCTCCTGCTCGTGTGCTCTCTCTCTCTCCCTCTCAAAAAGAAATAAACATTTAAAAAAGAGAAAGCAGATCTAAGCTACCATTATTATTATCTTATAATTAATTAATTTAAGAAGAATTAAGGTTACACCCATGTAGTCCTGTGTGGGAGCAAGGTGACATAAGACCTTATTTCCAAGGGTAACTGTTGTCTTGAAAGTGAGATAATACTGTGTTATTTGTTTTACTACTTTTTATTTTTTAAAAAAATTTTAATGTTTATTTATTTTGAGTGAGAGAGAGAGAGAGAGAGTGAGAGCGAGCATGAGTGGGAGAGGGGCAGAGAGAGAGGAAGACACTGAATCTGAAGCAGGCTCCAGGCTCTGAGCTGTCAGCACAGAGCCCGACACGGGGCTCGAACTCACAAACCATTGGATCACGACCTGACTGAAGTCGGATGCTTAACCGATGGAGCCACTCAGGCATCCTGTGCTATTTGTTTCCTAATCTTATTTGCATCCTCAGGCTGAGGGGTCATAAGGAAATACTGGTCACACTTAGATATCTATGGGAATTAATGTGCATAGATGAGCCCAACTATGCATTTGTAAAAATGAGCATGTGTGTATGTGTGTGTGCCTAACAGTTAATTCTGGGATTCTGGAACCAGGTGGCTTAAATCTGAATCCTACTTACTTGCTTGTAACTTTCACAAGGAGCTTAATCTCCGTCTGGCTGTTTCTCAGTTTCCTTATCTGGAAAAGAAAAAAATATATAGGTATGTTCCTACAGATTAAATGAGTTCACACCCAAAGTACTGAGAATCGTGTCTCTACATGTTGCAAGGGCCTAATACATGTTCATTATTTTTATCATCAGAAGGACCTGTGTTTTAAGCAAAATTATCAGTGGCGATTTACTTTGTTCAAAACACACATTCATGTCCTATCTCCCTGGTGACCAATACGTTAGCAGAATACTACTAGCATAGAGCAGGATAGTTACTTTTGGAATTCTTTGGAGAAAGAAAGCTGAGTGGCCTGTGGACAAGTCCTGGTAGCTACCTAAACAGAAATCCATACCAGCCTCTGAACTACCAACTGTATTTTGTAGAACATTATTGGCCCTAACATGGTGAGATACGCTTCATGAAAAAAGGGTTATGGCCAAATATGTTTGGGAAGCTGTGTTCAACTCTACAAATCAGGTCTCTTCATTGTGGGATGTATCATAAACCTTAATAAACTAATGTGCATTCTGAGTCTCCAGGGGACTACTTATTTTCATACAGAATCATTGTTTTTGTCCCTTCTTTTTTTTTTTTTTAAAGGAAAGCCTATAAAATCACGAGGAATATAAAAAATTCCTTAAAACACAGCTTGGAAAATATTTCTTTAAATAATTTTTCTCAAATTCAGATATTTTCGTCCAGTAAAGAGTACTCAACAAAATACTCCATTGTTGGGGGGGGGGGGTAGTGCTTTGTGGAATCTTCCACTGGAAGGTCTTGGGGTTGTCATTGTTGATAATGAGTTAATAATGGCTTGTCAGTGATTTAAAAAGAACATCTCCCAAACCGGAGAGCTTGCTGTGGAACGTAGAACCACATGCACCATGAACACCAGACTTAAGTGTGATCTTTTGGGAACCCATTTGTACAATTGAGAGATGATGGGAATTTCTTTTTTATGGATTAAAACAAAATTGTTAACTGTAGAGCAGAAGTTGGGTCAGACAGATATACTGCTCTCAAGAATGTGCTGATGATGATTTGTATTTTATGGTAGCTGAAGGGTATGAGCTGCTTGTTAATGAGATCAAGCACCATTACATATATTACCGGCATCCTCAGAAGCTGAGGATCTATTTTGAAATATCTTTATGCTACATTTGTTCAAAGCATTGTCTTTCTGTTAAAAGAATTCACCTGCACGTTAAATTTTCTCTATAGTGTACTACTGATAGCTTAAAGAAATATTTCTGTGTATCTCTTTGTCTGAATTTGGAAGCTATGTATTTTCTCTGAGTTCCATTTCTTCTGAAAACTAGTTGTTGACAAATACGACTGTCACAGTGATTGTAGGACTGAATTACCCTGTTGATTTCCTAATTCATTGCTTGAATTGTAATGACTCAAAATAAAAGCAGTCTCTCTAAAATATTTTGTCATCTTACACCGTTTGAAAGATAAATGGTCTTAAACAAAATAGCTGCGGAAATTCTTTGCCAGAATGGAAGTTTTAGCATCAAGGTCTATGTCCAAGAGAATGTAGGTGGCAGGGATTGCCCTTTTGGGGGGCAGGTTTTTCTAATCCAAGCAGTGCAATTCTGTAGAGTCAAGTCTAAAGTAAAGGAAAGAAGATGAAAAGGGTTTCCAATTCAAGAGGAGAGCCGGAATGTGTATTAAAAAGAGTATAGGGTTTAGGTGTAGACCTGAAATGAAGCCTTGGGTAAATCAGGCCGTAGTCCAGGTGTCAATTTCCATCTTTATGAAATGAAAGGAAAGGGCATCAGTAATCCGGAAGATGGAACATGTTTCCTTAGAAAGTTGGTATGGAAGGAGAGGAAAACAAGGAAAAATATGGAGTGTAGCAACTAACTATAGGATTCTTTCCACGTGTTAAGCATGGGGGGCGGGGTGGGAAGTCATACTGTTAGGCCTCATGATTACATATTCCTTGGTTTCCATTTCACATGTAGATTAGTAATGGTTTTGCTTTGGGGGTTACAGCATTTCCAAACTTGACTCAATTTTCTGCCTAGAATGTATGTTGCTGTTGTATGCCTCGAATGTTTTCCCCCCATTTCTCATTTCAAAGGCTTTCACTTACTATGCCTATAAGCTATGATATTAAGGTTCAATGCCAGTAAAGTTTCAGGGAAGAGAGTGAGAAAATTATTTAAAAGGACTACTTTTTGATAATGGCAGTGTTTTGACAGTTTTTGACAGGCAATTTGGAATAATGCAACCTCCTGGATTACAGCCAACCTCTGAAATGGGCTGTAATTTAGAATGATGGCAGCTTCTATGACCTCTATATTGGAGAGTCACTAAAATTAAAAAAAAAAAAAATCTCTAAACAGTTTAGGTTTATATTTGAAAATCTGGCTTAAATGTTCTGACATCTAGCCATTTTATTTAATGAAAAGATTTTCCTGTCCAATGCATAGCTCCAAATACTTATCCCAAAGCTGGGGAAGATTTTCTGCCTTTTTGTGTGTGGTAAAACTCTTCTTCTCAGATTCCACTCTCAACCAGATCGTGAACATTCTAAAGGGCTGCTTGTGGGCCCTTCTCTCCACTGGATGAAATCAGACCCACTCAGGCGCGGGGAACTATATTATGCTGTCATCCTGTAGGGAAGGCAAGTCCTGGGCTATTACAGCCTCCAACTTTCGTCCTTAACAAAGATGTGTTGTCTCAGGTTCTAAGTCTGGTCCTCAAGGCCCCTTTGAAAAATAGATTCTGTTACTTCCTTCATTCTGAGAGTTAAATGCTTTATAAAGAGTTGTGTAAGTTAAATATGAGCTGGGTGTGCAGTGTTGGGTTTGTAACTGAACTGCAATTCTCCAAACATACCAATATATTCCAAAATTGCCAGTTGCAGGCCATAAAATATTTACATTACAGAGTAAATAATGTATGTTTAGTAAGAAATGATGAAATATTTACCGTTTTTCTAAAGACACTGTATGGGTTTTTTCCTCTACCACAGCCGTTTTTCTTGAAGCAGGCAAAATAGGCAACTGTAAGAGCTCTGAAAACAACATGGAAGCATCTATGAAGGAAGAGAATGTTCTGAGGCACTAAGTGCAAAAGTCTCCACAAGGAGAAGAAACAGCAGCTAATCCCAGATACCAGGATACATATTTCATATGGTTAAAGGTCTAGGGAGGCATTGGCAAACAATTTGGTATATTTACCATTAAACTGAAGAGATTTTAGGCCCAGTTCACGCGACACAATCTTTTGCTGGAGCCATTCTGTGGGAGTATTCTGAACCTCAGAGGATAGTATGACCTTCCAAGCTTTCAAACAGCCCCGCGTCAGGCTATGGGCTGATGGCTCGGAGCCTGGAGCCTGTTTCCGATTCTGTGTCTCCCTCTCTCTCTGCCCCTCCCCCGTTCATGCTCTGTCTCTCTCTGTCCCAAAAAAAATAAATAAAAAACGTTGAAAAAAAAAATTTAAAAAAAAAAATACATTTTTAAAAACTTTCCCATACACTCATTGACCCTGAACACGATCCAGAAAACCTAATCACAGTGTTATAATTCTTACCGCATGTGTCTGAGAAAGAGCCTGAAGAAGCCCTTAACAGAAGTCTTCCAGAGAATCACCTGAGAGAGTCTCACAAAGAGATTTTCAGGCCTTTGCCCAGAAATTCTAGTAGAATCACTCTAGTGCAGGGCCTGGAAATCTTTATTTTTGAAAAGTTTCCCAGGTAATTCTGATGATCACTTGGAAGCAGAAAGAAGATTGCCACCCCCCCCCCCCACACACACGCAAATATCCATATCGTCATCCCTGAAACCTGTGGGTGTTACCTTATGTAGCAAAAAGGAGATTACAGGTGTAATTAAATTAAGATTCTTGAGATGGGCTGGGGGGGACTATCCTAGGTTATCTAATGGGCTGTAAATGTAATGAGAAGTTTCCTTTTAAGAGGGAGATAGAGGGAGATTTGGTTATGGATGAAGGCAAAGTGAGGATAGAAACAAGATGGTGGCCTGCTGGTTTTGAAGATGGAGGGAAGGGCCAGGAGCCAAGGAAGGTAGGTAGGCTTTGGAAGTGAGAAAAGAAGAAGCCTCTCCTAGAGCCTCCAGAAGGAGCCAGCCCTGCTGATGTCTTGTTAGCCCGGTGAAACAGATTTTGGACATTTGACCTTCAGAACTGTAAAATAATAAATATGTGTTGTTTTTTAAGCCATTATTTGCAGTCATTTTTCCAGCAGCATTAGGAAACTGTGCGAGAATGACTGCCCTCAGCCACCTTAGTTCTAGTAGTCCTCTGTTGCTAAACACAGCCTTTTAAGCCAGACCTTCAAAGCTCTAGGATTTAACCCATTTCCCAGCACAAATGCAGCCCTGCCTCCAGAAAACACTGCCACTCCCCTTCCCATCTGTGGTGGGCACTTTCTTCACAGTCATGTGCCCTTGAGGATGCCATAACTGCCCGAAAGAGAAAAGGCAGCGATGTGGGACTGTGGCCAATACCTGCATCCCTCAAATTTGGACATCAAGCCACAGGAATTCATCATTCCCTGCCTGTGTACTCAGCATTCTGTAGCTACTGTGGGGAATTCAGAGAACCAGGAGAAGTCACTCCCTATTCTCGTGCTGAATACACACATTTCAGAGTGATTATGAACACTTAGGTTGCATTTTCCAGGAACGTCAACATTGAGGCTCCCTGGCTACAAGGGATATCATCTCATTTGGGGATAAGACAAATGCATCATTTCAGTTTAGGGGAAGAAGATGATATCAAAGCATGGGTTCCCAGTTATATATACTCTGATTAGAAGACCAGGAAATCAAGTCATTTTTCCATAGGTTTAGGCTCTCCATAAACTGAGGGACACATTCACGAATTGTCCAGGCAGTACTTGAAATGTAGCTCTATTTTCCAAGGGGGGGGGTATCTCTATATTTTATCAGTATGGGCTCCTATCAGAACTGCTCACAGTGAAAGGGAAAAAAAAAAAAAAAAAAGATGGCAGCTGCATAGAGCCGGGATAGCATCTTGTTTCTATGACAACAGTGTCTGCTCTGCTCCCCAGCTCCATCTGGTATTTTCAGGCCTAACAGCCAGGTAGCATCTAAATGCTTAGTGGGGGGGTGGAAAAAGTATTGATAGAGATTCTCCAGATCAGACACAAATGAACCTAGCGATACCACGTCCTTTCTGAGAAAAACTGAATTGCTTCATCAGCGACAGGACGCATGAAAGACAAACCACTTAGCACGTGGAACATGTTCACCTTTATATCGTGAACTAAGCAAGCACAACATTCATATAAAATAAAAGTGCTATTGGGGCAGACGGGGGCTTTTTCCTAAAGGCGGTCGAAGGAGGCTCGCGTGGGATGATTCTCTCCTCCCTCTCACGCTCTGTACCCTGTCCCGCTTTGTGGAGCTGCGTGTGCTTTAGGTAAGACGGATGCAGCAGCTCTTACCTGCCTCGCTGACCTTCCCTTCAGATTTTATCCTTGTTGATTACTGTTCCCTGGTAGCTCTGAAGAATTTACGAGAAGCTGAGTTTTAGTCCTCCTCCATGGGCCCTCGCTCACAGAAAAGCATGCTTTTATAGGGTAACATGACACAGCCAGTTTTCACTCTCCCCTACCCTCATATTCAACATAATCTAGGGCAGCATCTCCTGTTTCTTCCTGAACAGTGCCATCATTAAACACACAGCATTTTGACCAAGTCAGAATTTAGCCGAAAGATGATACGATATGACTCTAGAGCTAGGTTGTCCTGCAATATTTGGGATGCACTTACACTAAAAAATTACTCATTGTTTACCTGACATTCAGATACTGGGCACCCAGTATTTTTATTTGCTGAATCTGGCAACTATGTATAGGCAGGAATATAGGCCTTTTCAGTTCACCTGGTCACTTCAGCTTTGATCCAGCAGATCAAAGTGTTGTTCATTGGAGTATTGGTTTCCAGAATTTTCTGGTTATTAAAACAAACATTTAATGTTCATTGTTCGTGCCAAAAACCTTACTGACACCAAAGTTTTGCATACATTCATTTTTCCCTTATGTATTCAATGCAGAGTTCCTGGGCACCTGCTATTGGCCTGGCACTATTCTGGAAGCTTGGAATTGATGGTGCACAAAACAAATGGGTGCTTCCTCAGGAGGCCAACATTCTATTGTGGCTCCTGGATTTCATCTCAGGACTGTTACTTTCATTGCATACAGGGAACTGTTATACACAAGGACCCAAAGCAGATATGGTCCTGCCCCCAAAAGCAGATTTAACTCATTTAAAATTTTCCCAAACCCCAAGTCGTTCTTCAGTTACAGAAGAAATTTAAATCACCTTTTTTCACTCTCTTTGTCCCTCGGTACCCCAGATTAAGAGACAACCGATCCTAGAAGAGTGGGACATTGACTAGTCCCACCTTACCATCATTTTCTAAAGTCCTCCCTTGTCCTTGCTGGGATCCATCCGCTTGAGAGTCCTTTTCCTCTGCCGAGCCCTCACAGGAGATTCAGACAGACAAGTGACCTTTGCATTCTTTCTCCGTCTTCTTCAATTCTTCTCTCTGTACTCCCCAACTCTTTTCTCCTTTTAAGTATTTCATCTATTTGATGCTGATAACGACTAAACAAGAGAGGAAAATTAAAGGTCTGCAGTGTTCCAGAAAGTTCTTGAGATACAGACCTACTTACTTAAAATTTTTTTTCTATAGACTCAGATTCTTGTATCTCATATTTTGACTGTGACACACCCAGTTTTATTTTATGAGAATTCTAGGTAGCGTATTATATACGCTCAGGTATGTTACTTGAAATGTATAACCACCATGGTAGACAAAATGATGGCCCCCAAGGGTATTTTCATCCTAATCCCTGAAACCTGGGAGTATGTCACCTTACGTGGCAAAAGGGACTTTCAAGATGTGATCCAATTAAGGATCTTGAAATGGTGAGAGCATCTTGACTTATCCAGGTAGGCCCAACAGAAATCCAAGCATCCTTGAAAGAGAATGGCAGAGAAGGAAAGAGATTTTAGGGTGCTATGTTGCTGGCTCGAAGACGGAGGAAGGAGCAGGAGCCAAGGGATGCAGGCAACTTCTACAAGCTAGAAAAGGTAAGGAAACGAGTTAGCCTCGAGAGCTTCCAGAAGGACTGTGGATCCTTTGATTTTAGCCCAGTAAGATCCATTTTAGAATTGTAACCTCCAGAACTGTAAGACAACACATTCGCATTGTTTTAAACCACTAAAGTTGTGATCTGTCGTAGCATCCATCAAGAAGACAGTACACAGGCCCAGAGAAATCAGAACTGAACCTGAGCAGGCTCCTTGAGGCTCTTTGCCAAGCTGGATGTTACCTCTTAGTTGCCAGGTTATGGGAGATCTGCATGGTCATGGAGTTGGGACAGCCTGGTAGTGGTTATTTACCAACGACTGTGGCAGTATTTCAATATCTTTATAGTCAGAATGGGTGTACTGGTGGATTTCTGCTAGGCACACACTCACGCACAACTAAATCTGATGGATGTAGAGTGGATTCTGGCATGAGTCTTGAATTTTTCTTCCCTAAGGCCCCGATATGAACTCTTAATCAGAGTGGTCAAGGGGCGCCTGGGTGGCTCAGTCGGCTAAGCGTCTGACTTCAGCTCAGGTCACAATCTCGCAGTTCGTGGGTTCGAGCCCCACGTCGGGCTCTGAGCTGTCAGCACGGAGCAAGGAGCCTGTTTCAGATTCTGTGTCTCCCTCTCTCTCTGACCCTCCCCCATTCATGCTCTATCTCTCGCTGTCTCAAAAATAAATAAACCTTAAAAAAAATTTTTTTAAGAAAATAAAAAAAAAATCAGAGTGGTCAAGGCAATGATTCTAATAGAATTCTATATTCATTTCTATGTGTCCTACACTGGGATTTTACAGCGTGTGGACCAGAATGACTCCTTTTTGCTCAGGAACTTGTAAAAAATGAAATTCTTGGGGCACCTGGGTGGTTCAATTGGTTAGGCATCCAACTTCAGCTCAGGTCATGGACTTCAGCTCAGGTCATGAACTCGCAGTTCATGAGTGTGAGCCCCACATCACGCTCTGTGTAGACAGGTCAGAGCCTGGATCCTGCTTCGGGTTCTGTGTCTCCTTCTCTCTCGGTTCCTCCCCTGCTCACACAATGTCTCTTTTTCTCAAAAACAGATAAAGATTAAAAAAAAATTAAATGCTTTTTTTTTCTTTTTCAAATTTTTATTTAAATTCTAGTTAATCAACATACAGTGCAATATTGGTTTCAGGAGGAGAATTCAGTGATTCATAACTTGCAGACAACGCCCAGTGCTCACCACAAGTGCCCTCCTTAATACCCATCACCCATCTAGCCCATCTCCCACCTCCCTCCCTCCATCAACCCTCAGTTTGTTCTCTATCTTTAAGAGTCTCTCATGCTTTGTTTCCCTCTCTCTAAAAATGAAATTCTTGTTCGTTTGTTTTTCCAACTTACTATCTGAACATTCCATCTCTAAGTATTGAGGATGTTCTCTCCTTTTCATCTTTCCTATTTCCTCCTTTCTTTAACCCTGCCTCTCCTCTTCTCATTTGCAAACAAGTGAAATAAGGGGAAAAGAGACTTGCTCAAAGTCCCCAACCTAGTTGCCAGCCACACTGAGGGCAGGACCTGGGTCAACACCCCATTCAGGGATGTGAAATCACACCTCCACCAAGGGAATGATGCTTAGCGGTCATCTTCTCATTCTTAAATTGGGTTCAGTCTCCTACAGATCCATCTATGGCCTTCCGCTGCACTCTGAATAAAATCTGAACTGTTTCCACTGCTCTCAGGGACCTGCATGGTCCGGCCCTGACCACTTCATCAACCCCATTTGTACCATGATCCCACTGGTCCCTCCCTTTTCAGACACCAGTTCTGTCCTGCCCTCGGGGCTTTGTGGGAGCATAAATGTGTTGTCTGCACTGGCCACAGCAGGTCCTTGCCTCACGCTGATAGATTTTACACTTTCACTTACTCTGTGCATGTTGAATTAATGAATGGCTGTACTCTGTTTCTTGTTCCCCCAGAGGCTCCATGCATTCAGAGAGCTTATTCATCTTGTTCACTGTTGTGTGTGCGCAATAGTGCTTTAATGAACACTTTGTGAATGATGTTCATGGTCATTCCTCAAGGCCTCACCCTAAAGTCATCTTAGCACTCTCAAGGCACAGAATTCCTAGGCCATCTCGTCAGCCACCGACACAGGCTGCCAACCAGATGCGGGGGCTGAATAAAGGAAAGACAAGGTGCCTGGTCATTTGTGTAAAATATCATAGCTGTACTTAAAGGAAGTGGAAACTAGCTTTCTGACCTCTGCAGTAATCAGCTTACACCGTGAAGCAGGAGATTTGAATCCCCTTATCTACTTCCAGATGAGAATATTATGTCTCGTTTATAGTTACAGCCTTCTGGACTGAAATATCATATTTTATGAGTAATAGCATCTGTAAGTAAGATAAAAGACATCACAAAAGAAAATGAAAGCATTTAAAATACAACAATTACTGAAATAAAATCATCTTTAGGACATTCTTCTGACAAGTTCTCTTAGGTTTTATTAATTTCTTCTAAGAATATCGCCATGAATCTTTTTTACGAGTGTTTGGATCCCGTGTGCACAATCTTTGCATTTATTCACTTGAGGCTAAGGCACAGTGGAGTGCAAGATCTCAGCTCTTTCCTGCTTTACTCTGCGTTAACATCTTGAAAAACGAAATGGTAAAGGTAGATCATCAAACAGTTTAAGAAAACTATTCATGTACGTGTTTTATAAGTGGAATAACGAGATATAGCAAGCACGGAATTACAAGGCCGTCAAATTCCAAATGATGATGTATATACAACTTCAGTAATTCTAATATTTGTAATATTTCCTTATTAGTTTTCAGATATTTAAATTCCTTTCACTCTGTATGCATCCCTTTCAATTCTATTCCAGAACTGCATACTATTACCTATAAAATAATCAGTTTATTCTCTGTTTAAAATGTTTCTTACTGAGCTCTTTTATTTAAATGCTAATTAATTGTTTCCTTTAACCATCTTACAGAGTTTCCATATTCTATTATCAACACACCTGCAATGTCAAATAAAAGATAAGGTTTATGAGCCATGTAAACTATGATGAAACATTTTGAACTGTCTATGGCATCGTGAAGGGAAAATAATGGCAGTGTCTGGCTTTTATAATGCAATACTATTGTACTAAGGCCAGTAAGTCATTTTAAGCATTGGAAGCATAAAGTAATTCTATCCTGATAAATGAGCAATTTAGCAAATTGTTTTAAGAAGAAATAGGATTTATGGTTCACTCTGCCTATATGTATATATGGACATCACATTTTTTTCAAACTTTACAAAGAGCCACTGTGAATAATAGAAGTACTAAAATTTATCCCAAATTTCCAAATAGTCACTATGACCAACTTCCTGAAATTAATAGAAATCTGCATGGAGATTGTAATAAGAGTAGGGCATGTTAATTGTTGGTTGAAATTTGAAAGTATCCAATAGCTAAAGTCATTTATTTACTAAGCAACCACGTCTTATAAGGTAGTCAGAGACTATGTTAATGATGAAAACAAATAACTGGTAAGAAACAAAAAAAGGCTTAAATTTCTCTTTTAATTTTTTTCTGTGCAATCCCAAACCACTTAAATTTATTGTCATGGGAACTACAATTTGACACAACCAGATTTCAAGGCCCTCGTTCATTTTATTCACCTTTGTAATAGAAAATTCTTACCTGCCTTATATAGTGTCCACGCAATAAATATTTATCAACTAAACAAATTAATTATACAAGGTGGAAGAGAATGGCTTCCAAGGTCTGTTTTGTTTTTGTTCTGGGTGGGGGGCTGATGGGCTAATCTCGGGTAGGTGCACCTGGGGCAGCCTTCCTGGCTCCTGTGCTGGGCTCCTGACTCTGACAGCGTGAAGATCCAAGTTCAGCACCTTCACTATGGCTTCCTAATTCCAAAGTTTGCTATCCCCTGACTCTTTTTTTTTTTTTTTAATCCCATGATTCTGAATGGGCTATTGGAATTTCTTCATGCAATGTATTTCACAACCAAAACAAGTCTGCTTTTCTCAATCAATAATTAAGAATTGACAGTTTACTTTCACTCTTACTGTGGAATTGCAAGACCAAAAATAAAATTGGCACCTTTAAGTATTTATATTTATATTTATATATATGACTTTACCATATGTATGCGTGCATTTATATATGTATGTGTATGTGTGTATGTATGTGTGTTTTCTCAATATGCACCTATATTTATCTACCTGTCTTTCTCTCTTTATCTATCTAATCTCCTTAATGAAGAAGGGCTCCTACAGTAGGTGAATTGCCCCAGGCCAGCTCTGAACCCTAGCTGTATACCCTTTCTTCAAACTCTTACTAGAAAGTTCAATATAGAAAAAAGATAAAAGAGGAATTGTTTTAACTAAAGTAGTCGAGAGCCACTGGTGAACAAAAAAGATCTTTCATTGGAGCAGAAGGAATTAGGAAGGAGTTCTTGACTAGTTCTGACATTAATTGCCTGTGCAATGTGGGGGAAATCCATCAACCTCCGTGGGCTCAGTGCTAACAACTATAAAATAAAAGGATTGTGCAAGATGTTTTCTAAAGCCTAAAATAAACACTAAACACTAAAATGCTTCAAACACTAAAAATGCTTTGATTGTAATAGAAATAAATCAGTCACTTAGATTTTTGGTAACTATTTTTTTGCAGCTTGAGTTTTAATGTCTGTTTTATGCATTGAATTGTATCCCCAAAAAGATACTTTGAAGTCCTAAACCCTCAGTAGCTCAGAATGTGACCTTATTTAGAAATAAGGTTATTACAGATGTGATTATTTAAGATTAGGTCATACTGGTGTATGGTAAGCCTTTTATCCAAAATGAGCTGTATCCTTACAAGAAGAGGAAAGAGACAAAGAGGCAGAGACAGATTAAGAGAACTCCAAGGGACAATGGAGGTAGAGATTGGAGTGTTGCATCTATGAATCAAGGAATGCCAAAAATTCCTACTGAGGATCAGCACGTAGGAAGAGGCAAAGACCAGTTTCTCCCTTAGGGGGCCCAGAAGGATCCAACCCTGCCGACGTCTTGATTTCAGACTTCTGGCTTCCATTGTGTGAGAGAATATATTTCTGTTGTTCTGAAGCACCGAGATGTGATACTTCTGTTTTAGCAGTTCTAGAAAACTAATATAAATATTAGGAAGTGAATACAATACTTTGTATACCATTTTCATTTTTAGTTTTTCATGTTAGATATATTGCTGGTTAAATAAACATTTACAAAGCATGATCCATTCTCAATTATTTTTCTTTAAATCACTTTTGATTTTAATTTGTTATACATGGATTGCATTACTAATCTAAATTCCATAAATCCAAAAAGCCTTTGAAAAGATATTAATTTGTTGGTGATGAGCTTTTTTTTTTTCTTTAAACGTATCTGCTTTGAAATGAAACACAGCTGCTGAAATAGTCTTATTTTCTCCAGCCTCTAGTTTTTGGAGGTGGCAAATGAAGTGGTTAAGGATCTGCCTTAAGATACTATCAGGGTTTAAATCCTGATTCTGCTACTGTATGTGATTTGAACAGGTTAGTTCTCTCTGCCTCCGTTCTCCAACTGTAATGTGGAACAAATAAACGCACTGATCTTATAAGGTTATTGGGTTGATAAGGAGAATTAAGGCATGTCAAGGTCTCAGATGGTGGTTGGCGCGTACTAAGTTATTAATACATTTTTAGCTGTTGTTCTCTTCCTTTCTAGTACTTCTAACTCATTGCCACAGATTGATTACCTAGAGCACCTCGGACAGGCCCAGTCACCTGCTAGAAAACATTACATGATTTCCCATTATATAGTTTATGAAAATGTTAAACACCATCTCAATGTTGACTTCATCTAAATTTCTGCTTTTTTTCTCCCTTACTCGCTATCTGTTGAAGTTGCACCCTCACTGAAATGTAGCTCAGAGTCTATCCCCAAGTGATAAGTCTCCCAGGTCACCCACATCACACTTATTCTTTCTCCCTCTGCCAGATTCCCGTAACACGGGGGTGAAGGTCTCATACACAGCCTGCTTAGGAGTTATTTGTGCATGCTATATCTCATTTGATAGCTGATGACCTCTAGGAGGGCAGGGCTTGTACCTTTCAATTTTGTATCCCCATGGTACCTGGCAGAGACTTTTTTATACTTAGTAGATACTCAATAAATGGTTGTTAAACTTGGTTGAACCTACGTTTTGTTTTTCTTTTTGGCAGATGCCCTAAGAAAAACATAAAATAAATGAATTACTTTTCTTCTTTTCATTGCGATATATACGCCCTGGGCTAGTGGGTATTTGCAAGCCTGGTTTAGAACCTAGGGAAGTCATCAATCTAAGAAAGGAGAGGAAATGCATTTTAAATCACAAGAGCAATCTAGCCTTATGTAAGGCCTTCTAGCAAAGCAATTATCAATGGCTCAATAACCCAGGTGCTAGAGTTTTTATGAACACAAGTCTGAGGTTGAGAGACAATGAGTGATCTTAACTTTTATATTTCATAGGTATGCAATTCAATGAAACATGTACAGATGGAAAGTTTAGATCTGAGAATCATATGTGGGTATCACAATGCAAATAATTGGCTTTCTTTCTACAGAACATCTGTTGAAACATCTGAGAGCAGTTGTTTATACTGATGCCAAAATGCTGAAAAATATAATAATTCTCCAATGAGGTTAGAAATATCCGGGGGAAGAAAAATAGTTTTTATGTAGTTCTGTTTTTATTAAATCCTGTTGTTGTTTCTCTAATATGGCACATAGGAGATGCTCAATAATATTTGTTGAGTGAATGTTGATTGAATAGCAGACTCATTAAACAGTTGTGGAATGAATCACTTTTTTTATACATATTAGATAACATTTTCAGAAAACGGTATGCCCTGGTTTTACAATGCCATATACCATTTTTATTTGGCATCAATTTAAGTAATGCTACCCTTGCTCTGAATATTATAGAATGTAATTAGCATGTATATCTATTAGAACATACTACTGAATACAATATATGAATAAAGCTAGTATATGACAAATGAATAAAGCTAGTACACGATAACAATATTTTAATATCGTAACATGTTACTTTTACTCATTATTAAAAAGCACTTAGAATTTGATTGTGGGCTTGTATAGTCATGTTTGTTGGAACAACTAAAAGAAAATGCCTAGAGGTACCTATAGTTTGGTACCTCTAAGAATTGAACTTGGGATTTAAGCGCACCAAAATACTCTGTTACATACGGCAGAAGACAAAGAAGACATTTCTTCCCCCTTACCCCATTCCAGAATTTCCAACAGTTCTCTCTTGGATACGCCTGCGTGGGTGAGGCGACCAGGTTCCCCAAAGGCTGCCCAAATTCCACTCTGCCAAGTTTCAGTACAGAAAGAACATGTTAAATAATAAATGTGAGTTTGAGTGTAACTAATAAAATTGGGATGTTAAAGAGCAGCGTGCTTTTGAAAAGCAGCCTCCTTGTGAGGCTGCTCCCTGTGCAAGTCCACGGGAAATAATTCTGAAGGGAGTGATATTAATTAGTGATATAATTTATCTTCTGGAAGCCCTTTCCTTTGACGGTGCTGTGGCACAGTTCATAAGCCTCCAAACGAGCGCTCAAAGAAAATGGTTCAAACCACAATTTCAGTTTTGTTTTCCATCCTTGAACAGATAAAAGAGTCAAATTTATTTCAGTACATCTAAATTTTACACATGCATCACATGATGGGGGATTATGAAGATAGAAAAATGTACTTATGAAGTTTTCAACGAAATGGTAAACTGCTTATGATGTAATCAAAGGAAAACAGAGTCGAAGTCAAAATTAAATTCATGGTCTTTGATCTCAGATTTCTTGGTTTCAGCTCTAGGTCTGCCATATACTAGGTTTGCCACCTTGGCAAGATACTTAACTCTTCCGTGTCTCAGTTTTCTATACCAATACTGTGAAGGTAATAGTAAAAATCGTTGTGTTCAGAGTAGTACCCAGCAAACATTCAATAAATAGTATTAGTTGTAATTATTACTTATTCATAATATTTTCAAGCTTGGGAAAGAACAATTCAAGGTGAGGAGGATTACTCGGAAGGCAGTAGCCAAAGTGTTATTAATATTTGCTTCTGAACGGTATGTTTATGGGCAATTCTTTTCTATATCATTCACTTTTCTGTATATATTCTTTTATAATAAAGTTTAAAAATTAACTTATAATCATACATGGCGTGATGGAAATTGAGGTGGAAATTTGGAATAGGTTAAAACTTATAACCAAATATGCTACAGCGTTAATGAAGTATTAATTCTCTTATACAGATGATGTGACAGATGATGTTGCCGTCTTTCAATTCTAATACAATCTAACTAAAAATTACTTTTTTAAGTTTAGCCAATGTCAATGCTACATTCAGAAATCAAGACAAATGTTTATTATAGTATTACAATTTTGACCTACTAAAACTAAAAAAATACTTTATGTTTTAATTTAAAAATCCCATGCAAAAGTCCCAAAGGTGCCTTTCATGTTTAAGCTTTAATTAGCAACCACTTTGGTCTCTGACACATATTGTGCAGATATCGAAGTGTTAACATTACTGAAGCTTGATTACAAAAGGCAATGATTAATTTTAAAGCAGACTAAAAAGATATGCCCTGATTACAAAGGAATGATTAAGGCGGAATGTCAGACATTGCACATTTATAGCAGTCTTTGCCACAGTCAAAGGATAAGCTGTTGCGGTTTATATTTAGAATCATGAGTACTTAGTTCTTTATGATACGGGGTCTTTGTGCTTTGGAGATAGATCCCCCAAAGCCCAAGCGAGGTCTTAAGACCTTTGGGGCCACATGGGCAAAGCAAAACATTTGAAGGCAGATGGACCCAACGAGACGCCGTAGTTTACGTCCACAGCAGGCGAGGCCAAGGCTAGGCGCTGGCGGCCGCCTGCAGGAAGGTCTCCAGGCCATGGTATTGTGAGCAAGTGCACGTTTTGCTGAGGGAGGGAGCATTATGTGGCCCTTCTCCATAAAAGAGAGGAGGGGACGGAGAGGAAAAGGCCGGCCACAAAGGGCTGCTGCCCCGGCAGGCTCCAAAGCCTCGGCTCTCGGAGCCTCCATTTTTATCTGCCACCAGCACAGAAAAGAAACTCCGAGAAGGGCCGCGGCCTTGAAGGAAAGGGAGCTGCGTTCAGCCAGGGAAGGAGCGCAGAGTTGCTGTCCCGGGCAGAGCGTGGGGGAAAAACGGTTGTCAGTCCTTAGTGAACAGGGGAAACAAAGGCCTGGAGCCGGCCTCGCGCCCCGCTTCGGGCGGCCCGGGCTGAGGCCGATGCAGGAAGAACAGCCCTGAACAAGCCTTGTCCCTGTGGTGCTTTCCAGGACCCGCGGCTACCAAATACTGAAGGGCCCAGGAAGGATCCGTGGCAGCCCGGGCCTGAGATGAGTTTAGAGTCCTTGTTTCAGCACATCATCTTCTCGGAGCATCAGGCGGAGGAGAGTCGCCGCTTGATCCGAGAAGGTGGGTGTTTTCTGTCTCCTGCTGGGGTCTCTGGCTCCTCGAGGTGGGGGCTTGGAGCTCAAGGCAGCCCCGCAGGCGAAGTCAGAGCGGGTGGGGGGGGGGGGAGGGTCTGCTGTCTACATCAAGAGACACGGGGGCTTGAGAAAGGTGGAGGTGTTTAAGGATTTAATTTGTGTTACAGTAAGGTCGGAAATTAACAGATGTCGTGAAGACATTAAGAAAGGAACTGAGATGCTGAATGAAGAGAAAATCAAGTTGGAATCCAAGGTAGATTGACCGGTGGAGCATGTTCATTGTCACTTGGGTTACAAAAAATCTGTTTTAACTTGGGTTCTCGAGGATATTTTACCCTGTAACTAGTTGTCCTTCCAGTAGGAGGCACATTACTAGGCTGGTTAGTGGAGTTGCATGTTGCCGGGTAGTATTTCAAGCACTGAGTCCCGTGAGGCTCATTCTAATATGAACTTGCCCTAAAGAAACCAGTTTAAAAGTAATGAAGAATTGATTGCCCCTGTTGTAGGATGGTTAACTTCTAAAAGAGCCCGATGTCACTGGGAAAAAAAAAGTTGTTCAATAAGTAGTTGGTGCAGTGTATAAATTTTGAATAATAAATAATTTAGGAAATGGGCTGTGTTGATATAACAATTGAATGTAGCTTTCGAACCAGCCTCTGCCATTTGTTGTTCAGTTCCCTACCACATGTTGGACATTTCTTTCATCCAGAAGTGTAATTTTTTCACTAGCATCTCTCTGTTTTCTGCGTCATTTCAAAAGTTCTGTTGTTTTAAATAGAAGCAAGGAAATCTGACGGCTTCTTGAAGGAGGATTTTGAAGGGTGGGTAGGATTTTGGAAAGGCAGAAATAATAAGAGAAAAGCATTTGGGGCAGAGAGAGGATGTGAACAAAAGGGAATCATGCCCAAGGCATATTGGGAGAGAAATCTAGTCAAAGCAGAGAGCTGCTATCTGGGAATAGGAGGAAACCATTCCAGGCTTTCGAGCAGGGAGTGGTGTGATAAAAGTGGTTTTAGGGAGATTTCTCTGAGCTCTGGGAGGAAGGGAGCTACGAACATCATCCAAGTATGCCCTAATGAAGGCTTTGCTATGGGGGACGTGGGGGAGAGAGACATTCATTCAAAAATATTTGTTCAACACCTAGAGATAAACTAAACAAGCTGTGTGCAATGGCAAATCTGTTTGAGGAAGTCTGTTTGCTTAAAATATGTCTATTTTAACCAGTGCGAGGGATTTCCAGTTATCTTTCTCAACAAAGTAATCCTAGATCCCTTATTTACCCGGTGACCTGCGAAGCCTGCCCTTGGACAGCTTAGAAAATTTCTTTATTATAGCATTCATTGTACCACGTTACAATTAAACAACAGTACATACTTGTATTTGTGTTTGTATCCCTCACTGTTTGGGGACCGACACATCTGGCATTTTTTTCTTACCCGTCTTTTGTTCCCACAACTTGTATCCAGTGCCCAACACATAGTTTGTTTTGGCGTTTGAATGAATTGATGAGAACTAATAGTAGGATACTAGAGTGCTGTCTTTTAAAGTAGAATTTCGAACTGTTACTCAGTGAGACCCTAGGTCCTGCTTTGCTTGTGAGTAGCGGACGAAGTAGCTACTAACAACAATGTTGTAAACTGATGCAGCGGGTAGAGCATTAAGACTGCCATGATGTAGCTTTCTTTTTCTTTAAAAAGAATCAAGATACTTTCAAGATTGGTGACGGGAAGCTAATAAAAGTAATAGGCAAAACATGCAATTAGGTAATGCTTAGCTAACACTTACTGAGCACTTACTGTGTGCTGGGCAGTGTTCTAAATGCTTTACCTGCATTAACTCCTTTACCCCTCCCAGGAATCCTGTGATGAGGCACCGTAACGAATCCCCCTCTATGGGTGAGGAAACACAGAGCTTAAATGACTTGTTCATGATATAGAATTAAAGGCAATTAAGCTACCACGATGAAAGTAACAATTGAGTAATGATAGCATATTTTGTTAAAACAGATTTCTTGGGGCGCCTGGGTGGCTCATTTGGTTAAGTGTACGACTTAGGCTCAGGTCATGATCTCATGGTTGGTGAGTTTGAGCCCCGCGTCAGGCTGTCGACTGACAGCTCAGAGCCTGGAGCCTGCTTTGGATTCTGTGTCTCCCACTTGTGCGTGCACTCTCTCTCTGTCTCTCTGTCAAAAATAAATAAACATTAAAAAAATTTTTTTTGAAAAATATAAAAAAGAAAGAAACAGATTTCTTGAGCTCATCTTAAGTTTTATTCTTCATGAAATCCACATATAATAATGTATCTGAAGCTTTTTCATTTAGTTTAGGACAAATTTTTAAAAGGTCACTTATGTAAGTTTTTATACAAAATGTATTTTTCCTGGATTGGTGAAGATATTGACCTGACAGATAACAAATGTTAAAAAAAATTGCTCTTTTTAGATCTTCTTTGAAAAAAAAAATAGGTTTGCTCTTTGTACTATTTTCTTTTTTAGCAGCCTATTTTGTTGAAACGGAAATGTAATTTGTGGCTAAATACACATTCTTAAAAAATGTTGGCTCAAATATTTATACTTGAGAAAAGACAGAGCAAATCCTTAACATTGTTTAGAAACATCTGCTGAAATTACTAATTAATATAGGCTCTTAAATGTGCATTGTTTTTTAATCCGCTCATATACGTGGGTAATAGTACGATTGTATCTTACTAATAAAATGAACATAGAGGTTCACAGTTCATACAATACTAATTTGTAATTGAAATAATTTGATTTATAATATAGTCAAAGTGGTGTGTGTGTATATGTGTATGGATAAAGATTTTAAAAGTGGAACCACAATTATAATGTAAATGACTAATGGGAACAACTGAAGAAGTAATCATAAATTGATTTCTTGTATCTTTTATTCTCAGAGTTAATTATATGTCTGCCAATAACAATGAAAATATATTTACTTGAATATTTGGCTTGGCATTTACTGACCAATTTATCAAGTGGAAGCAGCATAGGGAGAAACTAGAACATAATTTGAATAGACCAGTGCTTGAGCTATTTGTACAGTGATACATTCAGAAAATATTTGGGGCATTTATTTTGGAAGTGGCTTGTGGTCAAAAATGTATTTAGGAAGTACAGTACTCATTTTTTTTTTTTCTGTTCTGTAAAACCCAGGTAGCATGTAATTAGAACTTGAATGATAGCATTTGCCTTTCAGGGCTCGATGAGTCCTTTAAAATATATGGTTGCAAAAGTCTCAAGATTATATAGTATGAGTACTTTGTGAATTGGAGGGCTACAGTATGGCTGGTTAGGTTTGGTAATATGAAAACAGAAAGACAAGAACATGCCCTGGATTTGCATTAATGCTTACCAATATACCTAAAGCTTCTGACAGTCAAGGAAAGGTTTTATAGTATTGAGGACAGAGCAAATCAAAGACTGAGCAAATCAAAATAAAGGACTCACAGAACATTTGTAGTTTCTTCTAAGCATTTGAAAGGTATCTTGTTTGTTTGTTTGTTTGTGTGTTTTAAAAATGGTATATAGTTAAAACTTGGGCATTTAATCTTTATACACATACTACATAAAACCTAACATAATGCCATACTGCCTCAAGAGAAAATCACTGGAGGAAAGTCTGAGGCTATTTTGCTTAATTTTTCTTCTCCCAATTTTAACTTACTGTATAAACATTATAACAATAATAAGATAATATTTAATGAATTTTTAAAAGAAAATTATATTTAAATAAACAAGTCACTTAAGGGGGCTTCTTTTACTTTTCTTCAAAATGTACATATTCTTTTTTTTTAAGTTGATAAAAACCCTTCCCGCCAGGGACCCACCCAAAACAGTAGGTAAAAGTCATGTCTGTTAGTACTCTATTACCTAACTATGAAAAGAACAAAATCACAAATTGTTCTTTATGATATTGAAAGGGAGTTTTGTTACTAAGATTTTTTCGTTTTGTAAAAGTTGAACAATGAAAAATTCATATCCTTCTTAATTTTATTGTTGATTAAATTTACTTAAAAACATAAATAAAAGAAGGGCATTATTTCTTCCCTCTAATCAACAGTGTTTTAAAAAGCAGTACATGAGAATTGTTTAATCTCAATTTTAGGAAGTAACATGGAAATTCTGCTTATCACAATTTAATATATTCCTATAGTTTCATTAATTGTGACCAAGACACTTTTGGGGGTAGTTACACTTAGTTGCTTACAGTCTCTCTGACTTCTTTATATGAAAGTCCTTTAAGCAAAATCCCTCCTGTCCTGAACATGCACAGCTGATTTTCTAAAATTGTAGTAGAAAACTTTAGGTACGTTATGTCTTTTGCATTCACCTTGGTCGTGTGTATAATTCCATAGCCAGTCAATATATTTTTGAGTCTGGAATCTATTCTACAGAGTATTTTTCTTTCACACTGAAGATACCTCATAGAGGTTTGGCAGATGTTTTCTTCACTCCCCCATGCTACTGCCAGAATATTTCTCCACCCCCTTTTGGTGGCTCATACTGTGTTCTACCATATTTTCCCCTCTTTCTTTTCTGTTACCCTACTCACTCACTTGTTCTTTAGAATTTGGTACCTGGTCCCAGGCTTCCACTCTGTCTCCACTCTCCCCATCATTATGAATGTCATTGTCCATATGGACTATTCAGCTACCACCCTGGCCTGTTAGTTCTTTGGTTGCCACATTTTCAGTGACCTTTTTCCTCACTCCACCTCAGCCACCTATTTCCATAATCATACTCTGGACTTTGCCATCACCTTAAAACCACTTCACTTTCAAAATCAATAAAATATTTCATTTTTTTCCATTATATTTTTCAATTTCATCTGAACCTTGAATCCATTTCTGTCTTTCTCCACTAGTACTTGTCTGTTCATTCATTTCCCTCTTTATTCTTAGATTTCATGGTTGGTCACTCCACTCTTCCTCCTGACTCCTCTCTCTCCTCTTCTTTCACACCCCACCCCCTTGCAAGACTCCCGACTCTAAGTGAACCAATTAGCTGCTACTGTGTCAGCACTTGGACAATTCCAGGGGAGATTGGATCCAGTATTCATGAATGTTAGCCTCAGCTTCAACTGAGACCTCCACGCTGCCTGGAAATACTACTACATGTCTTTCTCACCCTCTGTAGTGGCTACTTAAACCTTCACTATTTTTATACATTTTATTGTCTCTTCTGAACTGTTTAACACTTAGGCGATAGATAACTTTGCCTTTTGTTTCAGAGAAAATAGAAACCATCCAACGGGATTTTTTTATTTTCCCACCTACAGTTCTCCAAACCTGCCTATGTGAAGACCCGTTTTCTCCCCTTTTCTTCCTGTTATGAAGGAGTGCCCTTCCTTCTGACAAAGGACAATTCTTCTATCTTCAGATCCTATCATCTCCTGTTTCATCATTATCCTTACCATCATCATTGTTATGCATATTCTTGGGAAGGGCTCTACAGAGAGAGATTAAAGATAAAGACTAGAGAGGGGCCCCTGGGTGGCTCAGTCAATTAAACACCCTACTCTTGATTTTGCCTCAGATCACGATCTCATGGTTTGTGGGTTTGAGCTGGTGTAGCCTGCTTGGGATTCTCTCCCTGTCTCTCTGCCCTTCTCCCACTCAAGTTTTTTTTTTTTTTTTCTCTCTCTCTTTCTTTCTCTTTCTCAAAAATAAATAAACTTAAAAAAAAAAAAAGACTAGAGAGTAAAGATAATCAATAGTTAAAAGTCTCTGAGGAAGTCAAAGGAGGATGGGACCCAGAGCATAAGGTAAGAATTAGCCTTAGACAAAAGGAGGGATACCTCCTCTGTTGTACAAACTAAAAATAAGAGGTGATATTGAGCAAACTGTTACTGTATATCACGCCTTATGGTAAGCATTTTACAAACACTATCTCAATTAATTCTCACAAGAACTCGGCAAGGTTGGTAGAATTATTCCACCCTTATTCATTTGAGACAGTTGAGACTCAGAAATGAAGTAACTAACACGAGGTCACGTAAGAGGTAATAGATAAAAGATTTGAATCTGTGTGGGGTTAACTAGAGAGGTCTTGCTCTTAACCACTGTAGTAGAGTATAAAGAAAGGAATAAGGACAGGATGAGGATGTAGAAAAGTTTGGAGACATAAAGCAAACCAAAGGCATGATTCATTAAAAGCCCCCTTGCTTTGGTATTTCAGCAATTTTGATGAATATGTGTCCTGTGTGTCTAATGAAATTATTAATAAGAATGTTTCATTTCTTTGTTCCTCTGCTTTTCCAGTTGGGTGGCCTTATGCAAGCGAGGTAATACTGTGAGTTTACAAAGGTTTCCCTGTAATCATATGGGCTACTCATTAGCAGAGATCCATTTCAGTCAGGCAGCAGGGTAGGATGAGTAATATACAGCCTTTGCCCTTGAGAGTTTAGAGTCAAGTCAGAGGTACTACTCCTTCCTTAGAGGGCTCCATCAGTTTAGGGTGCTCTTGGTGGCAAAAAACAGAATCCAACTCAAAAGAGCTTAAACAATTTTGAGAAACTACTTTCTTACGTATTTGAAAACCAAACATTGGGTTCAGAAGTTAATGCCGGTTGGAATCGCATCAGCTTCCCTATAGCAAAGATCTAACCATGGTGGCTTTACCAAATAAAGGTTTATTTTTTTTCCATGTAATGGGAAGTGTGGAGGTAGGAAATCCAAAGCCATTTATTAAGGTGCTCAAGGAAATCCTGGAAGATTTAAGGATTAAAACATTCTTTCTGTTGCACTATCCTTAGCATGTGGCTTTCATCCTTACAGTCAAAGTACTTTTCCATACCTGAATTCCAGCTGGAAGAAGAGGAGAACATGAAAATCAAAAGACTTCTCCTCATGTGGCTTTATCATTGCTTTGGTGGAAGGGAAGGCCTCTCTAAGGACTTAGACCTGCATCTCAAGGATTAGATGGTCACATGGTCAAGCCTGGAAAAGGGAGCCTGGGAATGTAGATACTTTTAAGGGGATGCATTCCTCCTCTGAATAAAATTGTAATTTTGTTAATAAAGAAGAATGGTAGAATGCTGGTTGTCCTTGTGTTCCCCGAAAAGTAACTAACAATTCCTAGAGTCGCATGGTTTCTCGTTCTGAATCGGGGAGAGAGAAGGAAGTTTGCAGAAGCTTTCTCTGAAAAGCAAGTACATTAGCCTCATCAGATGCCTCCTTTCCTGTCATTTCTACAAATTGTGACATGTGACTATCCCTAACTCAATAATTGTAGTCAAGAGTAGAAAATTCTCCCAAATTCAGTGGACAGTTTAGGAATGGTACAAGTTTCTGAGAAGTAATGCTTAACCGAGGAAAGGAAGAATGTGTATTTGAGGCACCTGCAGTTTCTACAACAAATATTTCAGTGGTTGAAGCCAGAAGGCCCATGTAGAGAGTCCCTGTAGTTGGCTGAAATATGTAAGGCTAATTGATTGTTTGTCATTTAATCTTGGTATTATTTATCATATATGAAAGTATATAATGCCGGGTTTTCTTCTGTAAGTTATCCCTCTGTCCAGTAAGACTTGTTTTATGTTGGGGTCCTTATAAAGCCTTTATGTTATTAACATGGCCTTAAAATTCCTTTATTTTGGACAGGAACTCAATGATGGTTTGAGATGCTTGAAGAAATCACCTGATTGAATTGATTTAAAAAAAAATTAGGCAAAGACATAACAGATTTAGTTATTATTCCAGGGAGTATGACCTCAGAATTCTAAGTACTAAATGTCATTGTGAAAAAGCCACTTAATAATGACCCCCCCACCCAATTCAACAAAGCTCTAAAACATAATACTGTGATAAAAAAAAAAAAAAAGAGCAACCTATAGAAGTACATAAGTATGATACCATTTAAAGCCACACAAAACAATAATAGATCTTATGAGGGATTATAAATATATAGTGAAAGTATAATGACATGCGTGGAATGATAAGTAGCAACATCAAGATAGTGATTATCTCTGACGGGGGTAGAAGATAAATGTAATCAGGGAAGGGTATACAGGGCATTTTAGCTGTACACATAATGTTTACTTTCTTAAGCTGGGGGTGGGGACATAGCTGTTATGTTACTTTTAAAAATAAAGATACATTTTAAAAGTTACAAAACAGTGTTTTTAAGCCTATTCAGAAAGTTGTGCAACCGTGACTAATTGCAAACTATTTTCATCACCCCCCCCAAAGAAACCCTATACCTTTAGCATCCCCCTCCATCCCCCCCATACCCCACCAACCCTAGGTCACCACTAATCTACTTTCTGTCTCCAGATATTGCATGTAAGTGGATTTATATGATAGGTGGCCTTTGCTGACTGGCTTCTTTCACTTAGCATGTGTTCAAGGTTCATCCATATGGTAGCATGTATCACCACTTTGTTCCTTTACCACATTTGTTTATCCATTCATCAGACCTGGGTAAAAGGTTGGGTTGTTTCCACTTTTAGCTGTTAAGAATAATACCGCTATGAATGTTTGTCCACAAGTTTTTGTATGAACACACATTTTCAGTTCTCCTGAGTAGTCCATCCAGGAGTGGAATTTCTGGGTCATATGGTAAGTATAGGTTTAACTTTTTGAGGAAATGCCACACTATTTCCATAGCAACAGCACCATTTTACTTTACCACCAGCAGTATAGCAGGGTTCCAATTTCTCTATATCCTCACCAACACTTGATGTTTCCTGGGTTTTTAATTTGTTTTGTTTTTGTTTTATAGCCATCTCAGTGGGTGTGGGATGGTATCTGGTTTATACTTTGGTTTGTATTTCAAGTTTCTTAATGGCATTAATGCTGAACATCTTTTCAGGTGCTTATTGGCCATTTGGCACATCTATTCTTAAGATGAGCTGCTTGATTAATGGTCATTTGCACGGTTCCAATTCTTGTAAGGTGTGGAGAGCTGGTCTCTGAGAAGCAGTGATCTCTCTTCATATTGATAGAACTGGAATGATTGCATTTATAAATGAAATGAAAAATATTACATATAGCATTTATTGAACTCCTTTTTCTCAACTTTGTTTTCACGATCTTAAAATCCAAAGAATATTTCATGATAATAGCAGTGTAGAGCGAACTCTATAACAGTATGCCAGATAGCCTTTCTATTTGCAAGTGCTTATAAATCACAAAAGTTGCACACTTCCTGGCTTGGATTCACAAAGTGGAAAATCTACTGCACTGTTTCTAATTGTAAAATTTACCATGTGTGCCTGTATTTCTTTCTCTTCTTCTCTTTCTTTCTTTCTTTCTTTTTCTTTCTTTCTTTCTTTCAAGAGCTACTCTAAGTGAATTGTTTAGCTTGAAATGTGAGAAGTGTTCTCAACAGGAAAAAAAAAAGTTTCCTTTCCAGGAACTGAGAGAATGGTTCTCTAAAGAATAGTAAGTTTGTGGCTCAGTATGCAAAAAGCGTGAGATTAAATTTAGTTTGCTGACCTCCTTATACAGCACAAAAGAATCCTTTTTCAGTAGTTTATCTTTTGATTTGTGATTTCTTAGAAAATCAGTTAACTGTGTTCCTCATTTCTAAATATCTCCAGTCACACATTGGAGAATTATTCATTCAACAAACATTCATTAAGCAATTTCTAAATCACACTATGAATGATTGGAAATCAATTACAAAATGACTCTCTACCTTAATTTGAGAGTTGACATCAAACAGCTTCAAGTATGTAAACTTAACTGTAAACTTAAAATTTAAAAAAAATTACTTTTATTCATTTTTGAGACACAGAGAGAGAGAGAGACAGGGCATGAGTGGGGGAGGGTCAGAGAGAGAAGGAAACACAGAATCCGAAGCACGCTCCAGGCTTGAGCTGTCAGCACAGATCCTCACACGGGGCTTGAACCCACAAACTGTGAGATCATGACCTGAGCTGAAGTTGGACGCTTAACCAACTGAGCCAACCAGGTGTCCTAAAACTTAAAATTCTTGATGTTTTCTTTTCTAAAAAAAAGTATGTAATTACTTTTAATTTTTTTCTGTGGAGTTCTATAAAGAAAAACTTTTCATATTTGTCATGAGTAATTATCTAAAACATGAAAATGCATGAGATCACTGGATGTCCTTTGAGTATTTGAGCACTGGGCATTTTCTAGTAGCCTACCTGCCTGAGGATAATCTAATTTTCTGCCGTTCTTTGACTTCAGAGCTTTTGCACTTGGTGTCTCCTCTTCCCGAAATGCATCTTCCCTCAGCTAGTGGTATTTTGTGTACACTTACTTCTTTTAGGTCTCTTTCTGGAGGGTGGCCAACCATTCCACTGGAATGTGAGACTTTTGAAAAGGACAGTCCCGTGAAAATCTTAGGGTACAGTTGCCACTTTAGAGCTCTGATTTTCAAAATGTGATCTGTAGCCAAAGGCCTCCCCAAGACTCTTTCGGGAGGTCTTGTGATGTCAAACTATTTTCTTAATAACACAAAGACATTATTTGCCATTTTCACCAGGCTTGCATGCACATTGATGGTGGGTAAAGGCAGTGAGTAAAAGTGTTGGTGCCTTAGCACAAATCAAGGCAGTGACACCAAACTGTGCTAGCAGTCATTGTATTTTTCACTGTCATAAACTCGCAGTAAAAAATAAAACCCACCAGTTTCACTATATGCCATGACTGTTTTGAAGTTGACCACTGTGTATATGAGTTTTCAATACTGTGTGTGATGAGTTGCGGTATGAAATAGCTCTCTTTTTTTTCTGGAACACCATTTTTACTTGAATAACTGACAGGCTGTAGTTATTTGAACTTGAGTACTTGGCAAATTTTTTTCAAAAATGAAGTAACCCTGACATTTCAAGGCAAACAACGAATAGTTAAGTAGTGGTAGTAATATTTTGCCATTGATAATATTCAACCTTCCAAACAAAAATTAGAATTTTGGAAGACTCTTACCTGTCCCTATAAGTGTGACAGTTTCCCAATACTTAAAGATTTTTCTGATGAGTTTGGTGATGATATTAATGAATGTTATTTCTTAGTATCATATTTTGAAATGTATCAACATCTGGAGGATTTGAATAGTTGAGCGAAACGGTATTTTCCAAATGACCAGCACATAATGTTAGGAAACCATGCATGGATAAAAGATCCTCTCAAAGCACAAGATAGACCAATAAATTTTATTGTAACAGAAGAGGAAAAGGTCTTTGGAATAGTTTCAGATTCCACATTGCAACTAACCTTTACGGACTACCAGCAGTTTAGTTTGGGTGCAGTATAAAGCATACCCACAATCATTTGAAAAGGGTATTAAAATATACTGTGTGAGGCCACATTTTCTTCATTTATTTCAACAACAACAAAAAAAAAATATTGCAAAATATTGAATAAACAGGTAGATGTGAGAATCCAGTTGTCTTCTTTAGGCCAGACATTAAAGAGATTTGCAAAAAATGTAAACGCAACTCTTCTTACTATTTTTTCGGAAATACTGTCTTTTCATAAATACATATTTTTAAACACGCCATGGGTTTACTATTGTTATTCTTAATGTTTCTTAACATTCCTCAGTTTTAATATTTGATACAGAAAATATTGATAGGTCTAGCTTGCAAAAAAAAAAACAAACCAAAATGTTTACAATAATTTTTTAAGACTATAAAGTCTTAAAGACAAGAAAAGTCATGAGACTAAAATGTTTCGTAATGGTTGCTGTAGAGGACCCACCCTGACCTCCAGTATATAAAATAGCATCCCCCCATCCCCCCCCCCATTCATTATCCTTTATTTTGTAACACTTACTGCCTCTTGACATATTTTACATAGATGTGTGTATTGTTTTCCCACAATGGGATGTAAGCTCCACAAAGAATACAAATTCATCTAGTTTGTCTGTTACTGTTATTCCCAGTATAGAACAGTGCCTGAATTGTAGTGAGTGTTAAATAAATATTATTGAGTAAGTTAAAGTTTTTCTCATAGGGGTGCCTTGGTGGCTCAATTGGTTGAGCATCCAACCCTTGATTCCACCTCAGTTTATGATCCCAGGGTCATGGGATGGAGCCCCACATTGAGTGTGGAGGCTGCTTAAGATCCTCTCTCTCTCTCTCTCTCTCTCTCTCTGCCCTTCTCCCCTGCTCTTGCACTCTCTCTCTCTAAAAAAAAAAATAAAAATAAAAAATAAACCTTTTCTCACAGAATTCCGTTCTCTTCTGTGAATTCTGTTTGTTTCATCTCATGACTTTCTTATGTAATGATATATTTTCTTATGAGCTTCAAAGTTTTCTATTGTGAACTTACCTTTAGCAGAGCCTATCATTCCTGGGAGTACCAAATATTCCCTTCATAAGAAAGGTCTCCCTGTGAAGCAGTTTCATAGCCTTACATATTTCACCTGTTCAGGACCAGTTTTGATGTTAATTTCTGAACTTAGGGTTTCTGCACTACATGAATAGGAGATACATGCATCTCATATTTATGAAGAGTTCACGCTTGGGGTTGGGCTTCTCAGGGATGACTCCTTCCACTCATGGCTCAATGGCGGCAGCTCATTTATCTGCTGTGTCTCTACAACGAAGGGTGCTTTGTTACTCCACCTGCATAGCTGGCAAAGACACTTCTCAATTCCTGACTTTATCCAGTGATCCCAGTTCCAGCTCCCTGTGGTCCTGACGTTTGGTCTTATGTGGGCATTGGAAACATTAGTCCCTAATACCTGTAACCCAGTCTCAAAGACATCTCTTGGGCTTAAATTCTACCACACCATTTTACCCCGAGTCACCTCTTTGTTTCTGGCATGACGATTTCCCATTCTTGATTCCGGGTTGACTATGTAAACAATGTCTATTTTAAATGTAGTTCTATTTTATATAGCATTTCTCTGTATTTGAGGAGAAAGTGGGTCCTGCTCACATTTGCCTAGACTGCCATATTAACCAGAATTTTTCACTTTACAATATCTTAATGCCTCAACTTCCTCATTCTTGAATTCTTGTTTCTTACCTATCTTTTGGTCAATCTGTATAACTGTTCAAGTAATTTTTCAGGAAAAATGGATTTTCTAAGCCCCTAAGGTCCTAAATTTCTTTCTGTTGTTTTCACACTTGAATGAGTATTAGTTTGCATACAAAATTCTTGGCTCACACCTATTTTTAGAAAATTATGTAGCTCTAGCACCACTGATTTTGTAAAGTTTTTATCTATATTCCAGTTAGTTAACATACAGTGTAATATTAGTTTCACGTGTACATTTTAGTGATTCAGTACTTACATACAACACCTGATAATCATCAAAACAAGTAGCACTACTGATTTTTGAAATTTTTAATGCAGAAGAGAAATGCTGAAATCAGTCTGGTCTTTCACAATTCCTTTTAAGTAACCATTTTCATTTTTCTACCCTGGTTGGTTGTACAGATTTTTTTATCTTAACAACTCCAATTTTGTTCACAGATGCATCTGTTTGTTTTGTCTAAACCATGGGTGAGCCTCCCATTTGAACCTCAACTATTACTTGTGATTTCTTTTTCAAGTACCCCTTTTCCCGATGAGCTTAGATCTTTGTTCTCTGTTCTCTGAACCCATGATCTTCTGTTATTTGCTACTTCTCAGCAGCCTTGGAGAACTCTTTATACTTTATATTACTGATTCCATCTTTGGCAGTGTTGTTTCTGTTATTGAATACTCTGCAAATTTAAATCCTGTTATGTTCTTACTTTTTTATTTCTTTAACTATCTGTCTTCCTTTTAATCTCAGCTTGTATTTGTATATTACTCTCTTATGTACTTACTTGCTCTTGTTTTTTTTTTTTTAAGGGAACATACCTTTGTATCCTTTTGAGGACATCACAGACTTGATTAACAGAATGTATCTTTTTGTACCCTGTACTACTATATTACAGAGATTTACAGTACTTTTGCTCCGTAAGCTTTTGGGTAATTCTCTTATCTTCCATTACAGTATTTTTTTTTGGGGGTGGGATTCATGCTGTCATTATGTGAGAACTGTTCAGATTTACAGTTTGCCAGCAGATACAGTGTATGCATTGTTCTTAATCCCATTCTTGTTTTCTCGAATTCTTAAAGAATGAACTGTCTTCTTAAAGCCAAAGCTGATGGTTGACAAGTTGATGGGAATATCCCCAACCCACTTTCTTGTAGTATACTTGACTGAGGTATGATCTTTTCTTGCTCATGTGCCAAATTTTCTTATTATGAGGAGGAAAATGTATGTTTTAAAGCACCTGTGACATTTTATAGTTCTTCCATTAAAAGCAGTACATGAAAAATCACTGCCTTCAGCATTCCATTGTTTTATATCCTGACAGAATAGGAAGATGTAGCGGTAGGTAAGATAAGGTACTGCCTCCTGAATTGTCAAATAGCATAGAAATCACCTTATTTCAGAGTATCTCCCCCATGAGCCTTTCAGATTAAGAAGTATCGTTACAAGGTGTTCTTGGCCTATCAGTATTTGTGCATTACTGCTCTTTCCCTAATCAGATTAATATCTAGCTGAATCAGCAGTTCTTTGGAAATGGGAGTTTTATTTGAGGAAAAGGGGAAGAATAATTTTGGAGTATGGGGGTTATTTTGAGAAGATTAGATTTAGGTTGGGCTTTGTAATACCAGATGGGTTCAAAAAAAGGTGAATGGAAGAGGTCAAGAGCAAACTGGCTATTGCGGCTGTGCCTGTGATCTTGATATTTCTGGGGAGAATTTCTCATGTAGCCATTGGTACCCATGTGGCCTTAGGAGTGGTTATTGCCTGAATTAATATCTCAGGATAAGTTGAAAGGTTGCCTACCTCAGCTTCTTTGATTCAGTCTAGTTCCGTGGCTTTCACTGCAGCCCAGTTTGTCCTGGTTAAAATTCTATTAATTCCTCCTAAGAGAAGACCGAAAAGAGGAAGGAATGGGAGATACGTGACTGCCACGGTAGGAAAATGGATTTGATTATTACTCTACAATGGTCTTTTTCTCTTTATTATGAGATCCTGTTCCTCTCCATCTTTATTAGGAGCTCTTGCTTATGTTGCCACTGGAAGAGTGGGTTATAGTGTCAGGAGGTAGGCTACCTCGGGCCATGATATTTGGTGAACATGCAGTAGACATTTTGTTTTTCCTGAATCAAACTGGCTTTAATTGTTTGAGTTCTTCATAAAAGTAACATGTGCTAATTGCAGTTTATTCCACAAATAGAGATAAGCCAAAAGCAGACTGAAAACTACCACATGGTTCCAATATATAGTTAATATTTTCATAGGTTTTCTTTCAGAATTATTTAAGTGCATATATTTTTTCTTAAATGATTTGGTTTTTTTTTCAGTTTGATGTATCCTGCATATGTCAGTAAATATATATCTAGAGAAGCAGTTTTTAGTAACTGCAAAGTATTCCTTTCAATGGCTATACCGTATCTTAGTTAACTACTTTCCTACTGACAAACATTTATTATTACTGTTAATAAATTACCATTATTAATATCACTGTGATGATAATTTTGGACATACATCTTTGTGCCCTTTTTTTTTAGGATAAAATTCTAGAAACCAAATTGCTCTATCAGTGGGTATATACTTTTTAAATTTTTTTTAAGTTTATTTATTTTGAGAGAGAGAGAGAGCATGCACACAAGCTGGGGAGGGGCAGAGAGGAGAGGCAGAATCCCAAGCAGGCTCTGTGCCATCAGCATAGAGCCCGAGGTGGGGCTCAAACTCATGAACCGTGAGATTATGACTTGAGCTGAGATCAAGAGTGAGACGCTTAACCGACCACACCAATTGGGTATATACTTTTAAGGCTTTTGATAATTTCCAAATTGTCCTCCAGAAAAGTTGTTCCAGTTTATTTTCCTGATAATTTCACTACTCATATAATTGAAATTATCTATTCTTTTGGCAAATATAAGACAAATGTCTTTTTATACTTTTAATTTGAATTTCCTGTTTAATTATATTTATTACTTTGTTCATAGATTGCTCATATTTACTATGTGTTTTACCTATTCATATCCTTTCCTTGTCTTTTTCTTACTGATATGTAGCTTTTTAAATGCTATAGGTCTTTTATATTCCTCAGTAGAAATTTTTTTCATATAGCTTTCAGATATTTTTAAAGCTTATTTGTGTTTTCTTTATTTGGTTTTTGCTGTTATAAATGAGATTGTTTCCATGCTTTTTTTTTCTGTTTATTGTTGGTAATTAGAAAAGATACTTAGTTTTGGTATTTATTTGTTACTAATCTCTTTCCTGAATTCTTGTTATTTCCAACAGTTTCTCAGTAGATTTTCTTGGACTTATTAGGTATGTATTAATGGCATTTGCCTAAACAAATGAAAGAGAATTTTGTGCCGGCTTTTTGGATAATTATATCTCTTATTCCTTTTTCTTGCCACATTGCATTCATAAGAACTTCCAGAAGAAACTGAAATTGCAGTGGTTTTCTCTGGCATCCTAATAACCTTCAGTGAAAAGATGAGAGATGAGCAAAGGCTTGATTGAGGTAAAGGAACGAACCAGGAGGAATCTGGGGAAAGAGATTTTCAGGCATAGAGAAGAGCCTGTACAAAGGCCGTAAGGAAGGAGTGTGCCTGGTATGTCAGAGGAATATCAAGGAGGCCAGTGTGGCTGGAGAGAGCGACTGAAGTGGAGAATGGTAGAAGATAAGGTTGGAAAGGGAATAAGGGAGCGCAGATCATGAAAAGCCTTATAAGCCATTGTAAGAACTAATATTTCCTAACATTGAAACTAGGATTACTGTGTCATGGAGAGTTTCTCTTTAAGTACTGCATCGTGGTTAAGAAATGCATTTATAAAAAATAGATTTTTTTATAAAACCTTAATATCTGCTGTTGATAACAATATTCATTGATGTACTCTAACATTTAAAATGTCTTTGCCGTAATAGTCATAACACATTCTTTCCCCCAATCGCTATGATGTTACAAATGTGAAATGTACATTAACGATGTCTTCTTATGTAGAGTTGCCTATTACACTATTGGGCAGACCATTTAATCAGCAAAACGTCAGTTCCTAAAATCTGAGAATATTTTAAGCGATAGCAATCACAACAGAGTAGCTTTGTACTTTGCTTACGTGGACCTAAACATTAATTTAGAATTCTCAGTCATTTTCAGTTTTCAAGTTCTTCTGGTAGAAAAATACCTTAAGGCACCCAGGCAGCAAGAATAGTGAAGAGTCACAAATCACGGCTATGCTGAAAACTGACCTAGTTGACCAGATAAGTCAGCTCACTGGGAAAACTATAAGCTCTGTTGAAAAATCAAATATCCCAAGAGGAATAAAACAGGGAAAGAAAGAAAGACCTTTATTGCTGAGGGAAGCAGAATTAACCAGAGTGTTGGCAGTGCTATAAATTAAAAATTTCCAAAACAGCAATATTTTCTCACAAAGCTTGGCTATTTGATTCTAGAATGTAACTTTAAGGCGGCATGCAAATCTTTTCTCTTCGTTTGTAGTCAGAGGAAGAAGAGAGATGAGAACGAGAAATTTGTATTACTGCTGCTAGGAACCTTCTACCCTTTTTATTGTTGTGGCCTCTTGGTATTCTTGGGTAACTCAGGAGATAGAGTCAGTCGCATCTTAAGTGTTTATCGTAAGATGTTCAAGCTACCGTGGACATAAGGTGGTGCTTCAACTCAAACCTGCCCCCATAAGACATGTTCAAAACTATTTTGGGAGGTGGCTCAAGATGGCCATATAGGAATATCTGAACTCACTTCCCACATACACACCAAATCCACAGCCACATACGGAAAAATTCTCTCTGAAAAAGACCTGAAAACTAGCTGAAAAATGCCTCCACAGCAAAGGATACTAGACAGGGCCACACCGGGAGGGTGGGAGAGGCAGAGACATAGTCTCACCAGAAACCCCACCCTGGCACAGCAACCCCTGATCAGGAGGAAGCTCACAAATACGAGCTTCTCCCTGAGGAGCACGTCAGCGTCAGACACACCAACCCTCGGGACCTGCACAGGAGAGATGAATCTGCAAAACGTCTGGCTTTGAAAACCAATGGTGCTTACATCCAAGAGATCCAAAGGGCTGTAGGGAACTGGGATTCTGTTCTTAAAGGGCTCATCCACACAATCATTTGCCCCGGAACCCAGTGCAAAACAGCAGTTTGAAAAGAACCTAGACTGTAGATATGCGAAGGAGAAATTTAGTTGCTAATTATAAAGCATCTGCCAGAGGGACAGGGGCCTGTTGGGACTCTCTCCAGAGATGGAGGCGGAGGTGGGCGCCATTTTTGCGCTCTTCCTCTACCTTGTGCCATTTTGCTGCCTTGCTAGCACCAGTGCTGGCGGGAGCCACTTTTGCACTCTCCCTCTACCTTGTTAGCACTGGTGGGTGCACAGAGTCACGGCAGTCTCCAACTGGCCTTCTAATGCCAGTGGGCATGCCCACCTCTGCAGTCTCCTGCTGCTTTGCTAAAGCTGGTAGAGATGCACACACACACACACACACACACACACACACACACACACAACAATCTGATTAAAAAATGGACAGAGGAGGGGCTCCTGGATGGCTCAGTCGGTTAAGTGTCTGACTTCGGCCCAGGTCATGGTCCGTGAGTTCGAGCACTGCGTACGGCTCTGTGCTGACAGCTCAGAGCCTGGAGCCTGCTTTAGATTTTGTGTACCCCCTCTCTCTGCCCCTCCCCCACTCTGCTCTGTCTCTGTCTCTCAAAAATAAATGTTAAAAAAAGTTTTTTTTAAATGGACAGAGGCTCTGAATAAATATTTTTCGAAAGAAGACATACAGATGGCCAACAGGCATATGAAAATATGCTCAACATTACTAATTATCAGGGAAATGCATATCAAATACCACAATGAGATATCAACTCATACCTGTTAGAATGGTTATAATAAAAAAGACAAGAAATAACAAGTGTTGACAAGGATGTGGTGAAAAGGGTACCCTCATGCACTGTTGGTAGGCATGTAAACTGGTGCAACTATATGGAAGACAGTATGGTGGTTCCTCAAAAAATTAAAAATAGAACTACCATATGATCCAGCAATTCTACTTCTGGGCATTTACCCAAAGAAAATGGGAACACTAATTCAAAAAGATAGGGGCACCCCTGTGTTCATTGCAGCACTATTTACAATAGCCAAGATAGGGAAACAACCTTAGTGTCCATCAGTGGATGAATGGATAAAGAAGATGTGGTGTGTGTATGTGTGTGTGTGTGTGTGTGTGTGTGTGTATACGTGTGTGTGTGTATGCATATATACATACATGTATGTGTGTATGTATATATATGCATATATATACACATATGTGTGTATGTATATGCATATATATACATATATATGCATATATATACATATATATATGCATATATATGTATATATATGTGTGAATGTGTGTGTATATATATATATATATATATATATATACCTACGTATTTCATTCCAGAAACATAACTTGTAATCCAAAGCATTTGTATATCAAAGTGAATGTCCCCATAAGAATTAATGGAAATTCAGATGATTTGTTCCACAACCCAACAGTATTCATATAAGAATGATCACATTACTGTAATATAATACAAAATAATAAAGAAAATAAAAGACATAAAGAAAAATAAACATAAATCTGCACTTACCTTTGAAAACCTTCGTGGCCGGTGTGAGGGAGACAAGAGGGAGGGGGGTTGTTGTATAGGATGACTTTCACTATCAATAATGAAATCCCTGCTATCTGTTGGCTCAATGGAATCTTTTTCTTTTTGTGCAACTTTAATGAGGAACCTATCCAATGACACTTGCTTTTGACTCCTTTTGAGGATTTCATAGAAATGTGACATTGCATTGTCCTGAAACAGATTCATTGCTCACACTGCTACAGCCTTATTCATGTGGTGCTTTTCTACAAGATTTTGCACTTTCCCGCATTTTACACATATCCGTAATCTCTTTTGAAGTGAGGATACTCCTCTGCCTTTTTCTCCTCCTCCTCTGCAGCAAGAGAGAGAGAGAAGAACCATTGGTTCCATTGTGATCATGTGACGTTTGGCATCACGTATTACTTATACTGCAAAACATGGCTCATTTATCAAGTTAAAATTTATTAGAAATGTTTGCTCATCTTGCAGAACACTTGCAGAACAAGTTACTCTCAGTCCAAGGTTTTACTGTGTGTGTGTGTGTGTGTGTGTGTGTGTGTGAGTGAATATATATCTATAATGGAATACTATTCAGCCATTAGAAAGAATGAAATGTTTCCATTTGCAACAACATGGATGGACCTTGAAGAGTATTATGCTAAGTGAAATAAATCAGACAAAGAAAGACAAATACCATATGCTTTCACTTATATGCTAAACACAAAACAAACTAACAAATAAAGCAAAACCAAACTAAGAGATACAGAGAATAGATTGGTAGTTACCAGCTGGGAGGAGTTTGCGGGGTGGGCAAAATGGGTAAAGAGGGTCAAGAGGTACAAACTTCCCGTTATAAAATAAATAGGTCATCGGGTCATAATGTACAGCGAGGGGACTATACTCAGTGATATTGTATTGCATATTTGACAGTTGCTAAGAGAATAAATCTTAAGTTCTCCTCATAAGAAAAAAAAATAAGATTTTATAACTTTGGTGACAAATGGTAACTAGGCTTTCTCTGATGATCATTTGGCAATGTATATAAATATCAAATCATTTTGTTGTACATTCAAAACTAATATAATATGTCAGCTATACCTTAGTTAAAATTATTTTTAAGTCACAGTTTCACATTTCTTCCAACATCTTTCAAGTTTTGATCTCCACCCATCACTTTTATAATGAAAGAGATGTTTCTGATGATGGTTTATTCTGTGAAATGACCTTGTCTTGTGATCATAGCAATATGTGTGGGGTTATATTTGGATTTATTTACCTAAATTTTACGCCTCAGTAAGTCTGGCTTTCAAACACAAGAATGTGAAAAATAGTTTAAGAGATTGGTTGTGATAACAGAAAGAACAAAAGGAATAATGAGAAATGCATTCTGCAAATAGGTGGCCTTGAAAAGCTATTTCAGCTTTTAAGAGTAACAACATACTTGGCCAAGAGGTACTGGGAAGATCCAAAAGTCTTTGTCCTTTTGGTTTCGTTAAAGTATGAAGAACTCTATTATTAATAAACCTGTGTAGCTTCTGCAACCTTAACTTATTGCTGTCTTCACCATTTGAATCAGCATATTGTGGGCATCTCCTCTTTAACCTTACCGACTTGAGCTTTCTCAGACTCTTTGCCTCTTTTTCTATTAGGCTCTTTCCTCTACCTGCCAATTCCTTTTTGTATTAAATGTTTTAATCACAGACCCTAGTAAATTTAAAAATTAGTGTTACTGTAATTTTTCTGTAGTTATTGATTCTAGGACTTTTTAAGGTTAATTTAAGGAGGAAAATGTGGAAGTACAAGATAAAGACAGAGTGTAAGACAGAAAAGGGGAATGATGAGGAGAAGCAGGCCAATAATTTAAAAAAATATATATCAAAGAAGCTGAAAAGACCTCAAAATGATAATTCCCATGGGAGTTTAGGGGAAGAGGAAATGTATAGATACATCTTTCTTACAAAGCTTTTGAATAGCTGTTTACTTTTCATTTGGGGTACATAGGTTTCATTTTTCAGATTGTGGTAAAATATTACAATTAAATGCCAACTTATCTAATAGCTCACTTTAATATATTAATTTCTTAGTTCTCAACATAAGGCTTTTCTGAACTTGAATAATAAATTTGGTTATGTCATATTTAAAAAACTTTTTAACCTTGTAAGTAATATTTTCTTCATCTTTGGGTTTTACCATAAGTCTTTCACAACAGATCAGTGGCAGAAACAACCCGAATTCAGGAATTTTGATTCTGAAGGGCATAATACCTGACACACCTTATTGGCTTAAGCCAAAATTTATCCAGCCCAGTATTTGGTCCTAGCAGTTTTTCAGGCGTTCATGGTTACTGTCCAAAATAGCAATTCTGGGAGGTAGGTGTAGACTGCAAGCCATCTTCTTTCATTAGGGTCTGATAATTTTTCTCTTTCTCAAACTTCCATACTTTGAACTTCTGCTATTGTCAGAGACTGAAGTCCCTTTTAGTTCCAGAAGTATCTCTATTACTTTGAAATAGTTCTAGTCATAATTTAGAAGAAAGGAAGTAAAAAGATCTGGATTTTCAATCCTGAGTTTGCCCATAATTAATATATTACCTTTATTAAAGAATTTCACTTTTCTGGAACTCATTTTATTCTCATTTACTAATAAATAGTAAGTGGCTCTGAAGTATTTTCTTATTCTAAATAAATGTAATAGAATTCATGATCGTATTCTTGCTTGCTATTATGACCAATTTCTAGATGATTTTATAGATCTGGCCTTACGTTTTCTAATTTCTGTCTTTCTAGACAGTAAAATAACTAACTGCCCCATTCTTCCTGCCCCCAGTTTTAAAACAATTTTTTCTGAGTTTCTTTGGTCATGAAAATTACATCTCTTTCATCATTTTTGGTTGATGTCTTTCTTAAGATAGAGCTGATGAGAACGATACCAAGTACTGAAGGTGTGAGCAGACGTGCCGTGATATTATATATGTGCGACATCATATTTTCTGTTTTATTCCTGTTACTTTTTTTCTGCTACTTTTTTAATGCCAATATTTCCAGGACATTTTAGCCATATCATTTCAAAATATCTTTCAGGCCAACCCTTTGCCTCTGGACTAGACTATTCCTAAGCTCTTTACTATTCAATATCTTCTGGGACAGAGATTTCACACCCTGTCTCTCACCTTCAGGAAATTCTTATGGCTACCGTAAATCTTGCTTTCTGCAATTTAAATTGAATTTATTTCCTTTTTCTTTTCACTGTGGAGATGGGAACAGCCCCAAACTAAAAGTGATGCTTTCTTATGAAGGCCAGTACTGAATATAGAGGAAAGATTATTTCCAGTCTGGCATCATTTTTAGCTTTTATATATTAAAACTTCCTGACTTTCACTCCAATATTCATGGTCTCAGGAGATGCTATTCTTTATGGCTCAAATGAAATAATAGTTACATATCTAATATTAATGTTATTATGTCTTTTGCTAACTAGAACCAAATGAGGTACTAAAATAAAAAAATGATTTCACAAAAGCATTTGAAGGCTTTAGCAGATTTGTGTTTTTTTAGTATAACTGTAGTCATGGGACTAGGTTTTTGCCTGTGGTTTGTAGATTTTATCTCATTAGTCATACTGTATACATGTTTAATTCATCCATATCTTCCTTATAAATGATGAGAATAGAAACTTGTTCTTTAACACAAGCTGTCTTGCAACAGATTTCAGTGTGTGTAGTCAAAAAACTTTGGTACCTAAGCTAAGAAATGTGCTAGGTATTGGAAAGAAAAAAGAAAACACGTTCTCTGCCCTTGAGGGGCCTATAGTCTAATTGGGGGGAAATATTATAAAACTTGTAATTATAGAACACTTATAAAAAATATGTGAGAGTACCTATAAAATACGATGTTTAATGTGAATTTTATTTTGTATTTAAGTTTAGTACAGAAAATATCTTACGCTATACAGATCTGTTCTATTAACTAAGGCACCTAAAATGTCTGACTAATTGTTTCATTCTGATTTCTGTTTTTTCATTTTAAAGGTTCAGGAATTTTCTGAAAAAACTTTCCTCTTACAGCTTTGGAAGATTCATGAAAATGCCTTAGAAAGACAGTGTAGTGAAATTACAAACCAGAGGAATATGCTTCTCCAAACTTTTGTAAGCCTTCAGCCGCTTAGAAATGTCTATTTCACTAACTGTATTGAAAAGTATTTAAATATACTTAGGTGTACTTTTAGAAAATTATCTGTACGCATATTGGCAGATAGTCCTGTTCAGATATGGAAAGTATTAAGTGCTATTTAAAACCAGTTGGTAGAGTAATACAGTTTGAAAGAGTTCTATTGGCAGGGATGCAATATAGATATTATTTGCAATTATAATAAGCATTTAAAAAACGGTGAAACTGATTTGAATTGCTCAGGCTTTGAGACCTTGGTTTTAATGCTTTTGAAAGACAGAGAGGTTCACACTTTAGTCATATTATGGATGTTGGTGAAAAGATAGTTTTTATCTTTTTATCTTAAGTCAGAACCAATAGACTGAGTAGTTTTAAATGACAGGGCCAGTTTAGGAATGTGACTTATAGTTAATTGACATTTCAAAAGAAAATATATTTAGAAATACTAAAAATATTTATCTGATTTCAGAATCAACAGACTTGGTGGTTACATATGATATGGCCAGTTTCTCAATGCAGTTCACAATCAGTGGACATTTCTTTGAAAAAATAGAAAAATACAGTAATATTTAGGTTCTAGCATTGCCCAGAGTTCTTGGAAGTTCTTACTTCTTCTTCATGTTGATGTTTCATAGAATGTAAGCTATTTCATAGAACTGAACTGGAAATAAATATAGAATTTTACCTTCTTTACCTATATTTTAAAAGGGTTCTTTGGATTTCCTTGTTTGTTTATTTGTCTTTTTTCTTTAGCGGTTATTCCTTTGAGTATAGATTTTTATTTTCAAGTTTGGACATTTAGTTATTTTCCCCAGTTTCACATTGCAGTGACAGAATGGCACATACGGCTCTAAGCTTAATACACAAACACAGATACAAAGATAAATAGTAGAATTTCTACATCAGTAATACTCCCAAAACATTAAGGATAAAACTTCCACATGGGAATAGTTGGTTGTCATTATGTAATAGCTTCAGCTCTTTTATTAGTATTGCTAGAGGAGTAAAGCACTTTGTAATAACACCAGGATATACAATTATATATTGTTGTTGTTAATAATTCCAAATGACTGCACTGTAAATCACTAAAGAAAATATTGTTACAAATTAACATCTATATTTGGTCTTTTGTTTCTGTTTTTTAGGAGGCTACAAAGAAAAAAGTGATAGAAGAGGAGGAAAAATTTATTAAGGAAATTGCAGACTTCAATAATGAGTATGAAGTAACAAAGAAAAGAGAGCTGTTGATAAAAGAAAATGTCCAGATTGAAATATCTGACTTAGAAAACCAGGCAAACACTTTGAAAAGAGGTATGAGTACAAAGTACCATCTCATTTATCTATCTGCCACTAATGAAACTAACTTATTTTGAATCAGTGGATTTTCTAGAAATTTAACTTTTTCACAAGCAATTTGGGTTATTTCATAGCTATTCCTTTACCTTTTTCTTAATTATCCTAATGAAAGTGTATCTTTTATTGCGCAGTCCCACATTCTTTAGAAGTAAGTGTGACAAGAGCATTTAGTCATTCATTCAAGAAGCAAATATCTGTTTACTCTCTGTTGCGTGATAGGCACTGTTCTAGGTCATCAGGATATAAAACTAAAAAGTGGAACAATCAAATATGGAAGCAGATATTTATAGTACAATGTGATAGACGCTATAATAGGGATAGGACTGGTGCAGTGATCCTCATTTACCATCAGTACAATTTAAACTAGGAAACAAGGTTACACAGTGGAGTGGGGAGAATTTCATTTCAGGAACATTATATGGTTATTGCAATCTGTGATAAGATTCTGAGCTAAAGTCATTGCCAAGGAGAAGAGAGTGTGAATTAAAGAGATGTGTAGGAATAATGACAGGACTTTATCACTGATAAATGTGAATAGAAATAGAGGAAGTCAGGGATGAATCATAGTTTTCAAACTTCAGAGATTGGGTAGCATATGGTACCAGGAGGAAGAGCAGAGGTAGAGAAAGAAGCCTTTTGGAACGATAGCCTTTTCTGGACAAAAAGATTGAGTTTTGTTTCAGGCATTTTTAGTTGGAGATATCTATGAAATATACAGGGGGAGATGCCCAAGTGGCAAGGGAAAATTTGGTTGTGAAGCTAGTTTGGTTGGTTGTGACGTCATTCAGAGAAAGTATGTAGAGAGAACATAGATGAGGAGTGAAGACCAAAGCCAGAAACTGGGAAAGCATAACATTTAGGAAGAGAAAGAAGAATGAGACAGAGTAGTCAAAGACGGCAAGAGGAGAACTAGCAGAGAGTAATATTTTGGAAACCAAAAGCAAAAAATGTTCTCCTCAAATTAGTGGAAATCAAAATAGGACGTTAATCTGACGGTCAGATGTCAAGAGCAGTATCGTGGAGTAGAGCAGTAGAGGAAGACTGGTAGTAATAGATTGAAGTCAATGGGAATTGAGGAAATAGAGAATGAAAATATAAATGATATTAAATGGAAGATTAGTTTTTAATGGAAGCCTTTCTAAAATGTACTCTTACCTTGATGGCTTTAGTAGGTGGAGAATAATAAACACATTTAACTTTTTTATTGACTTGGAGCTATCAGTATGAATAATTTATTATCTTCTTTGCATGTGACAACTATTATTTTAATTACTATCTATTGGGCTTATACTATATAACAATCATCATCATCCTAAAGATTATAAATGCTAATGTCATGTTGATTTAATTTAAATCTTAATTTCACCACTTAATAATTGTGTGATTTGGGGCAACATATTTAACATTTCTTTGGCTCAGCCTCCCCATCTGTAAAGATGGGGGTTAGTAGTAATGACCTTAACAAAGATTGTTGTGAGAATTCAATGAAATAATACTGAAGCACATAGAATGCTGCCTTGCACATAGTTAAGCCCTCAGAAAATGTGGTGATTATACTTTTTAATCTCATTTTATAGATGAAGGAAATAAGGTTCTCAGAGGTGAATTACTTTGGGTAGAGAATATAGGACAGAAGCTTTAAAAAATATTAAATGTTTGAATCTCATCCCAGACCTATTGAATCAGAATCTTTGTGGGAGAGGATAGGGAACGTAACTGTTTTATAAGTCCCTTAGGTGATATTGATGTGTACTATTCAATAACTACAAGTGTAGAATATAAAGTTAAATAGATACACACTCTAACTTTCTGTGAGAAGTAATGGATATCGCCAGTTCTATTCAACATAATATTGGAAATTTTAGCCGAATCAACTAGGCAAGAAAAGGAAATGAAAGGCATCCAAATTGGAAAGCAAGAAGTAAAATGTTGTCTGTGCCCAGATGATATGCTCTTATATATAGAACAACTAGGGATACCACAAAAAAAAAAAAAACCTGCTAGAGCTAATAAATAAATACAGCAAAGTTGAAGTATGCAAAATCAACACACAAAAGTAAGTTGCATTTCTGTGTATGAGCAATAAATGATCCAAAAAGGAAAATTTTTTTAAATTCCATTTATAATAAATCCAAAAGAATAAATACTTAGGAGGTGAAATTTAACCAAAGAGGTGAAAGACTTGTGCGCTGAAAACCATATAAAACTTTGCTCAAAGGAATTAAAGAAGTCCTAAGTAAATGGAAAGACATCCCATATCATGGATTGGAAAACTTAACATTGTTAAATGCCATTATTACCCAAACTGATCTATAGATTCAATGTAATCCCTAGCAAAATTCCAACAGCATTATTTTCATGAATAGAAAAACCCACTGTAAAATTCATATAGAATCCTAAAGAATCCCAAAAAGCCAAAACTATCTTGAAAAAGAAAAATGAAGAATAAAGGATTCACGCTTTCTGATTTCAAAACTTACTAAAGTGCTGCAGTAATCAAAACGGTGGTACTAGAATAAGGACACACATATAGAAAAACAGGATAGAATAGAGAACTCAAATATAAACCCTCATGTATGTGGTGAACTTACTTTTAATAAGAGTGCCGAGACTATTCAATGGGAAAGGACAGTCTTTTCAAGAAATGGTACACGGAAAACTAGATACCACATGCAAAAGATGAAGTTAGGCCCTTCCCTTACACAATATACAAAAATTAGCTAAAATGGACCAAAGTCTTAAGCTTATGAAGTAAAACAATAAACCTTTTAGAAGAAATCATATAGGAAACACTTCGTCATATTGGAATTGGAGATGATTTCTTGGATACCAAAAATACAGGCAACAAAAGAAAAAAATACATAGGTTGTATTTCATTAAAATAAAGATCTTTTGTATATCAGAAGACACTATCAAGAGAATAAAAACAAAACTCTCAGAAATAATGGGTTGTGTTTTCTTATGGAAGAAAATATTTGCAAATCCTATCTTTGATAAGGGATTAATATCCAGAGTATTTTTAAGTAGTCTCTGCACCCAATGTGGGGCTCAAACTCCTGACCCCGAGATCAAGAGTCACATGCTGTATCAACTGAGTCTGCCAGGTGCCCCTAGTGTCCAGAATATATGAAGAACTACAGCTCAACACTATGAAAATAACTCAATTAAAAAATGGGCAAAGGACTTGAATAAACATTTCTCCAAAGATATGGCCAATACGCACATGAAAACACGCTCAACATGACTAGTCATTAGAGAAATGGAAATCAAAACCATAATGAGATACCACTTCACGCCTATTAGGATGGCTATTATCAAAACAAATCAGAAGTCTCCACAATATGATATTCACAATGTTCAGGATGCAATCCAAAATCACTCGACCTCTGAAGAATCAGTGAAATGTGACCTAGTATCAGAAGAAAACCATGAGATGCCAAACTCACAGTGATCTAGATATTGGAATTATCAAATATTTTATAGCAGCTATTATTGAGCTATGCTCAATGAATAAAGGAAAATGCACTTGCAAGAGATGAAAAGACAGGTGATCTCAGTGGAGAAATAGAAAATGTAAAAAAACATTTTAGAATGCCACAATACATTATCTGAAATAAAAATGTCACTGATAAATGAGGAGTTAAGATGGTGGAGAAGTAGGGGGACCCTGGACTTTCCTAGTCCCTGAAATTCAGCTGTGTTGAGGTCAGATCACTTAGAACACCCAGGAAGTCGATCTGCAGACTGGCAGAAGGATTTCCAAGGTTGGAGGGAGACAGTGTGGTAGTTGCGAGGTACATAGAAGTGAATTGGGGGGAGAGGAAAACAGCAGTCCTGAACCCTTTTCATGGAGAGACAAAAGGGAGACTAAGAGGGGTTAAGAGAGTGCGGCATCAGTTTGCACAAGAGGAAAACCTCTGTGGACAACAGACTGGGGAGTGAGAAGTACTGAGTGTTGCAGGGCTCTTTTTGCAAATGGTCTTCAGAGCTCAAAATCTGAGGCTTTGGAAGTGCCTTTCTCCAGATTGGAGCTGTGGTGCAAGCTCCTGCGGGGAGGGAGCTGGCCCCAGACTGCAAAGCATGGTGTAGAGATCTCTGAGGTGCATTAAGAGAGAACTTTCCCTTCCTGGAGTACTTTTGGAAGAGGGTATATTGCCTCCCCAAGGACAAAAGACCCTGAAGGTGCCAGCAAAAGCCCTTTCAACAGTAGGGGACAGAGGTGCACCCAGAAGGAATACAACCTTTGCTGCTTTTAGCAGTGCTATACCATAGATTCCACAGATTGCACAGGTGTGGGCCTGATTTTCAGGGGCAAAGAACTTCACAGTGTGGAGAAACTCTATTCTAGAGAAGGGGGCTGGGTCTGAAGAGCCAGGGACTTTAAGACTTGAGTTTTGAATCCCAGCCTCACACCAAAGAAAAAATGCAGGAGAGTTGTGGTGCAGGGTGAGTCGACTGCCCTCACAATTCTGTGAGGGCTGCCTGAACAGTAGGGGGTGTGACATCCCCAGCCAAGGGATGAGAGATTGAGGTGGTGCCATTCCCCACCCCATTATCAACAAGATGGGACTTCAGAGTGCAACACAGTGGCCCCCAGTGGAGGTGGGACCCACTTACACCAAACCCTATCCCCCTATGCCTGGCAACCACTTATTCACTGAGGTTAGACTGATGCTGAGCCAATGCAGCAGGCTTCTCTTCCAGAAGACCAGAGCAGCCAGCACCCTGCGTGAACCAAGTATACTGAAAATCGAATGCTTCAAAACAGCATCTGCGGTTCTGGTGGAAACAGGATCAGACTTACTTTTATTCTTTCTTCTTCTTTTTTTTCATTTGGAATCAGGTTCATGTGTCTTGTTTGTTTTTTAAATTTCCTTTTCTTTTTTTAGGATCAAGCTTCTTTTTTTTCTTTCTTTTTTCTTTTCTTCTTTTCTTACCCCCCCCCCCCTTTTTCTTTGGAATCAGCCTTATAGTTTGTTGTTGTTGTTGTTGTTGTTGTTTTTACGTTTTGTTGTTGTTGTTCCCTTTCCTTTTATCTTTTTTGGGGATCAGGGTTTTCTTTCTGTTTTTTTTCCAAACAAATTGAAGCACATTTTAATGACCAAATCAAAGCTCACCTAAAGGTCCGAACACTTCACACAGCAAGTAAGGAAGAACTCTGTGGAGTACTGGCCAGTGGGAAAAAGCAGGCAAAGCACAACAGCAGAGTGCACACAGCTTACATCAGAAACACTTCCTGAAGTGCCAGGTTCTGAAGTGTATGGGCCCTTTTGAATATAGCATTACTCTCAGGTTCAGGAAATATAACAAGCATTTAAAACATGTAGAAGACAGAAACTTAGCCAAATAACAAGACAGAAGTCTCCCCAAAAGAAAGGTCAAGAAGAAATTACAGCCAGAGACTTGTTCAGAACAGACATAAGCAATATATCTGAACAAGAATTTAGAACAATAGTCATAACTACTAGCTGGGTTTGAAAAAAAAAAACATAGAAGACACCAGAGAAACCCTTGCTGCAGAGATCACAGACCTAAAAATTAGCTGAAATCAGAAATGCTATAACTGATATGCAAAACCAACTGGATACAGTCACAATGAGGGTTGAAGAAACAGCAGAGAATAAGTGATACAGAAGATAAAATTGTGGAAAATAATGGAGCTAAAAAGAAAAGGGAAAGGAAACTATTGCCATGAGGGGTGATTTAGAGAACTTAGTGATTCCATAAAATTAAACAATATCCATATCATAGGAATCCCAAAAGAGGAATGGTGGTAAAAAGAGGCAGAAGGTTTATTTGAACAAATTATAGCTGAGAACTTTCCTAATCTGGGGGAGGAAACAGGTATTCAGGTCCAAGAGGCACAGAGAACTACCCCCAAAACCAACAAAAACAAGTCAATACCATGATATATCATAGTGAAACTTGCAAAATACAAAGATAAAGAGAGAAGTCTGAAAGCAGCTAAGGACAAAAGGTCCTTAATCTACAAGGGTAGACCCATAAGGTTAGCAGACCACTGAAACTTGTCAGGCCAGAAGGGAGTGGCAGGAAACATTAAATGTGCTAAATTAGGAAAATACACAGCCAAGAATTCTTAATTCAGCAAGGCTGTCAGAATAGAAGGAGAGATAAAGAGTTTCCCAAACAAACACAAACTAAAGGAGTTCATGACCACTAAACCAGCCCTACAAGAAATTTTGGGGGGACTCTTTGAGTAGAGAAAAAAAAGACCAAAGCAACAGATACTTCAAAGGACCAGAGAACATCACCAGAAACACCAACTCTACAGGTAACACAATGGCACTAAATTCTTTTCTTTCATTATCACTCTGAATATAAATAGACTAAATGCTGCAGTGAAAAGACATAGGATATCAGAATGTAAAAAAACAAAAACAAACAATAAATAAGATCCATCTGTATGCTGCCTACAAGAGATTCATTTTAGACGTAAAGACATGTGCAGATGGAAAGTGAAGGGATGGAAAAACATCTACCAGTCAACTATATATTAAAACAAAGACTGTAACAAGAGATGAAGAGGGGCATTATATAATTAAGGCATCTATCCATCAAGAAGATCTCACAATTTTAAGTATTTATGCCTCCAACTTAGAGAACCCAAATACATAAATCAGTTAACAACAAACATAAGGACATTGATAATAATACCATAATAGTAGGAGACTTTAATGTCCCATTTACAACAATGGACCGATCATCCAAGCAAAACAATGACTTTGAATGACACACCAGACCAGATTGACTTAATAGGTATTCAAACCATTTCATCCTAAAGCAGCAGAATACACATTCTTCTTGAGTGCCCATGGAACATTCTCCAAAATAGATCACATACTGGATCACAAATTAGCCCTCAACAGATACAAAAAGATTGAGATCACACTATGCATATTTTCAGATCACAACACTATGAAACTTGAAATGAACCACAAGAAATAATTTAGAAAGCCCTCAAATACACAGAGGTTAAAGAACATCCTACTAAAGAATGAAGGTGTTAACCAGGAAATTAAAGAAATTTAAAAAAAATACCTGGAAGCAAATGAAAATGAAAAATGACAGTTTAAACACTTTGGGATACAGCAAAGACAGTCCTCAGAGGAAAGTATATTGCAATTCAGTCCTATCTCAAGAAGCAAGAAAGGTCCCAAATACACAATCTAACCTTACACCTACAGGAGCTCAGAAAGGAACAGCAAATAAAGCCTAAAGACAGCAAAAAAAAAAGGGGGGGGGGGAATAATAAAGATTAGAGCAGAAATAAATGATAGAAACAAACAAACAAAAACAACTAGCAAAACAGGTCATGAAACTATGAGCTGGTTCTTTGAAAAATAAACAAAATTGATAAACCCCTAGCCAGACTTATCAAAAAGCAAGGACCTAAATAGATAAAATCATGACTGAAAGAGGAGAGATCACAACCAACACCACAGAAACACAATTTTAAGAGAATACTGTGAAAAATTATATGCAAACAAACTGGGCAATCTGGAAGAAATGGACACATTCCTAGAAACATACAAACTACTAAAACAAACAGGAAGAAATGGAAAATTTGAACAGACCCATACCCAACAAAGAAATTCAATCAAAATTCAAAGATCTCCCAACAAACAAGAGTCCTGGGCCAGATGGCTTCCCAGGGGAATTTTACCAGACATTTAAAGAAGAGTTAATACCTATTCTTCTCAAACTGTTCCAAAAAAAAAACAAAAGGAAAAAATAAATGGAAAGAAAGTTTTCAAACTGATTCTATGAAGCCAGCTTTTCCTCGATTCCAAAACTAGATAAAGACTCCACTAAAAAGAGAATTACAGGCCAATATTCCTGATGAATCTGTATGAAAAAATTCTCAACAAGATACCAGCAAATCAAATTCCACAGTGCATTAAAACAATTATTCACCATGATCAAGTGGGATTCATTCCTGGGCTGCAGAGCTCATTCAATATTCACAAATCAATCAACATGATGTACTACGTTAATAAGAAAGGATAAGAACCATGGGAACCTCTCAATAGATGCAGAAAAAAACATTTGACAAAATACAGCATCCTTTCTTGATAAAAAAACTTCAAGAAAGGATAGAAGAAACATGTATCCACATCATAAAGGCCATATATGAAAGACCCACAGCTAATATCATCCTCAGTGGAGAAGACTGAGAGCTTTCCCCCTAAGGTCAGGAACACAACAAGGATGTCCACTCTCACCAGTCTTTTTCAACATAGTACTGGCAGTCCTAGCCTCAGCAGTCAGACCACAAAAAGAAATAAAAGACATACAAATTGGCAAAGAAGAAGTCAAACTTTCACTTTTTGCAGATGACATGATACTCTACATGGGAAACCCAAAAGACTCCACCAAAAAACTGCTAGAACTGATACATGAATTCACCAAAGTCTCAGGATACAAAATTAATGGACAGAAATTGGTTGCATTTCTATACACCAATAATGAAGCAGCAGAAACAGAAATTAAGGAATCGATCCCATTTACAATTGCACTGAAACCATAAGATAACTAGGAATAAACCTAATCAAAGAGGTAAAAGATTTGTATGCTGAAAACTATAGAAAGCTTATGAAAGAAATTGAAGAAGACACAAAGAAGTAGAAAAACATTACATACTCATGGATTGGAAGAACAAGTATTGTTAAAATGTCTATACTACCCAAAGGAATCTATACATTCAGTGCAATCCCTATCAAAATAACACCAGAATTCTTCACAGAACTAGAACAAACAATTCTAAAATTTGTATGGAACCAGAAAAGACCTGAATAGTCAGAGTATTGTTGAAAAAGAAAACCAAAGCTGGACACATCACAATTCCAGACGTCAAGCTGTATTACAAAGCTGTAATCATAAAGATAGTATGGTACTGGCACAAGAACAGACAAATAAATCAATAGAACAGAAGAGAGAACCCAGAAATAGACCCATAAAAAGACCCAACTAATCTTTGACAAAGCAGGAAAGATAGCCAATGGAAAAAAGATGGTCTCTTCAGCAAATTATGCTGGGAAAACTGGACAGTGACATGCAGAATAATGAAACTAGACAACTGTTTTACACCATACACAAAAATAAATTAAAAATGGATAAAAGACCTAACTGTAAGACAGGAAATCATCAAAATCATGCAGGAGAAAACAGGCAGCAACCTCTCTGACCTTGGCACAGTAACTTCTTACTAGTCATGTCTCAAGAAGCAAAACTGAGCTATTGGGACCTCCTCAAGATTAAAAGCTTATGCACAGTGAAGAAAACAATCAACAAAACTAACATGCAACTGACAGAATGGGAGGAGATATTTGCAAATGACATATTGGGTAAAGGGTTAGTATCCAAAATCTATAAAGAACGTATCAAACTCAACACCCAAAGAACAAATAATCCAGTAAAGAAATAGACGACATGAATAGACACTTTCCCAAAGAAGACATCCAGATAGCTAACAGACTCATGAAAAGGTGCTCAACATCACTCATCATCAGGGAAATACAAATCAAAATCACAATGAGATACCACCTCACACCTGTCAGAATGGCTCAAATCAGGAACTCAGGAAACAACAGACGTTGGCGAGGATGCAGAGAAAGGGGAACATTTTTGCACTGTTGGTGGGAATGCAAAGTGGTGCAGCCACTCTGGAAAACATTATGAATGTTCCTCAAAAAGTTAAAAATAGAAGTACCCTATGACACAGCAATTGCACTACGAGGTATACAGTGGATACAAAAGTGCTGATTCGAAAGGGCACATGCACCCCAATATTTATAGCAGCAGTATCAACAATAGCCAAATTATGTGAAGAGCCCAAATATACATTGACTGATGAATCAATAAAGAAGACATGGTATATATGTACAATGGAATATTACTCATATCTAAAAAAAAATGAAATCTTGCCATTTTCAACAGCATGGATGGAACTAGAACGAATTATGCTAAGTGAAATTAAGTCAGAGAAAGACAAATGTCATATGATTGCACTCGTATGTGGAATTTAAGAAACAAAACAGGTGAACATAGGAGAGAGAAAAGAAAAATAAGATAAAAATAGTGAGGAAGGGCGTGCCTGGGAGACTCGGTTAAGCATCTGACTCTTGATTTTGGCTCAGTTCATGATCTCAGGGTTCGTGATTCGAGCCCTGTGCTGGGCTCTGTGCTGGCAGTGCAAAGCCGCCTAGGATTCTCTCTCTCCCCCTTTCTGTCTCTGCCCCTCCCCCCTCAGGATAAATAAATAAACTTGGAAAAAAAAAAAAAAGAGGGAGGCAAACCATACCAGAGTCTTAAATACACAGAACAAACTGAGGGTTGCTGGAGGGAGGTGGGTGGGTGGATGAGCTAAATGGGTGATGGGCATGAAGGAAGGCACTTGTTGGGATGAGCACTGGGTGTTAAATGTAAATGATGAATCACAGGTTCTACCCCTGAAACCAATACTACATGGCATGTTAGCTAACTTGAATTTCAATAAATTAATTTAAAAAATACAAATAGAAAATAAAAACGATAAAATGAGGATAATATTACCTAAAAAATTGTCTCTAAATGAGCTTAATAGCAGAATGGAGCTTATAGAAGAGCCAGTGAACATGAAGATAGATTGATAGAAATTGTCCCATCTGGAAAAGCAAAGAAAAATTAAAATGAAACCAAAAAAAAATAGAAACTTAGGGACTTGTGGGACAGTTTTAAAAGGTCTAACATTCATGTAATTGGAGTCTCTGAAGGAGAAGAGAGAATTAGCAGAAAATATATTTGAAGAAATCATGGCAGAAAATTTCTTAAATTTTCTAACAGACAGTAATTTACATATTCGAGAAATTAGCAAACCCAAACTGGATAAATTCAAAGAAATCCAGGCCTAGTCACATAATAATAGTCAAACAGTTGAAAAGCCAAAGATAAAGAGAAAATCTTGAAAACAGAGAACAATAAATCTAATGACTATGTACCTGTCAGTAGAAATGATGAAGTCAAGCAGACGGTGGAATAACATCTTGAAAATATTGAAAGAAAATTTTCTCTATCCAGTGAAAATATCCTTCAAAAATGAAGTTACAATAAAGACATTTTCAGATAAATAAAAATTAAGGGAATCCAATGCCATCATGATTCAACAAGATATGCTAAAGGAAGTCCTCTAAGTAGAAGCAAAAATGACACTAGAGAGAAACTCAGATCATAATGAATTAAAATAATCAGAAATTGCAAATATAAAGATAAATATAAATACCTATTTTTTCTCTTGGTTTTAAAAAATACATATGATTGCTTAAAGCAAATAATATATCATCTTGTGGAATTTATAATGTATGTAGAGACGATTTGTATACATGTGTGTCACTTGCATATGTGACAGCTATAACAAAGGACTGGAAAGGGGGACTGGTAAATGGATCATTACAGTCCTATATAACTCTAAGAAAACCAGGAATAGAAGGGAACTTTCTCAACCTAATAAAGAACCTGTATGAAAAGCCTACAGCTACTATTACACTTAATGATGAAATATTGAACACCAATATTATACATAATGGTGACATATTAAATACTTTTCCACAAAGATTGAGAATAAAGTGAGGATGCCCATTCTTATCACTTCTATTCAGTATGGCCCTGGATGTCCTAATAATTTTAACCATTTCAATGAGGCAAGAAGAAGGAAAGGTATAAAGATCAGAAAGTATAAAAATAAAATTGCCTCTATTTAAGGTTACATGATTATATAGAAAATTATAAGGAATTTACAAAATAATTACCAAAATTAGTAAGTTAATATAATAAGGTTATAGACTACAAGGTATATGTTTTAAAATCACTTGAATTTTTATATACTAACAGCGAACAATTGAAAAGTGGAATAAAAATACCATTTAAACAATCAAAAAAACAAAATAGAAACAAATTTAACAAAAGACCTCAGGGATTTCTACACTGTAAACCACAGAGCACTGCTGATAGAAATTAAGGAAGACCGGGGGGCGCCTGGGTGGCGCAGTCGGTTAAGCGTCCGACTTCAGCCAGGTCACGATCTCATGGTCCGTGAGTTCGAGCCCCGCGTCAGGCTCTGGGCTGATGGCTCGGAGCCTGGAGCCTGTTTCCGATTCTGTGTCTCCCTCTCTCTCTGCCCCTCCCCCGTTCATGCTCTGTCTCTCTCTGTCCCAAAAATAAATAAAAAACGTTAAAAAAAAAAAAAAAGAAATTAAGGAAGACCTAAATAAATACATCTATCATGTTCATGGATTAGAAAACTCAATTTTGTTAATAGAACAGTTCTCTTCAAATTGATCATAGGTTCAAGAGAATCTCAGTAAAAATCCCATCAAATTTTATTATGCCTTGAATGCTGATTCTAATATTTATAGGGAAATGCAAATTACTTAGGATAGCCAAAACAATTTTTTAAAAGAACAAAATTTAGGGATCTATACTCCCTGATTTCAAATTTTGCTAAAAAGGTATAGTAATCAAGATAATGTGTCATTGGCTTAAAAATAGGCACATATGTACCATTGGAATGAAGGAGTCCAGAAATAGCCTTCTGCATATAGGGTCAATTGATTTTCAACAAAGGTAGCATGGGAATTCCAGGGAGAAAGGACAGTCTTTTCAGTAAATGGTGCTGAGACTATTGGACATCCGTTGTGAAACAATTATTCTTAAATCTTCACGGCATATTAAATTAACTCAGAATGAGCATACACCTAAAGATGAAAGCTAAAATTATGAAACTTCTAGAAGAAAACATAATAGGAAGTCTTTGCCATCTTGGGATAAGCAATGAGATGAGACACAGAAACGTGAACCATAAAAGAAAAAACAATTACATTGGATTTAAATTTGAAAAAACACTATTAAGAAAATCAAAAGACAAACCACAGGCTTGGATAAAATATTTGCAATACGTATATCTGCCATTGTACTGTTATCTAGAATATAATGAACCCATACAAGTTAATAAGGTAACACAACTGATTATGAAAGAGGGAAGAGATTTGAACTTCACAAAAGGGCATACACTGATGACCAATGACATATGGAAAGATATTCAATATCTTTAGTCTTCAGGAAAATACAAATTTAAACCACAATGCAATATCACTGTACATTCATTTAATTAAAATTAAAAAGACCGGTCATATCAAGTGTTGGCAAGAATGTGGAGCATCTGGAATTCGTATAGTAGTGATGGGAATGTGAAATAAATGGTACACACTTTGAAAAATTATTTTGCAGTTTCTTAAAACATTAAGCATACATTTACTGTATGACCCAGTCATCCTACAACTAGATACACCAACAAATTGAAACATATGTCCACACTAAGTTTTTAGTAACTTTATTCACAATAGCCAAAAACTTAACATAACTTAAATGTCCATTAGGAGGTAATAAACAAAATTGGTATATCCATGCCATAGGAATACTCAGTGATGTAAAAAATAACAAATCTGCTCATAGACATCATGGATGCATCTCAAAATGATATTGTTAGTGAAAGAAGCTAGATACAGAAGAACACACACCACGTACAATGCAAACTGTGTGTGACAACAAGCAGGCATGTGACAAGTCAACCAGTGGGTGCCTGGGTGAGAATGAATAAATTGCAAAGCGGCAGAGGAAGCTTTAGGAATTGATAGGAAGTGTATATACAATTTCTTGATTGTGGCGGTGGTTTCATGAGTGTATTGTGACAGCCAAAACTCATAGAATTGTATGCTGTAAATGGATGTACTTTATGTAAATTATTCGTCTATAAAAATGATGAAGAAAAAAGTCCTTGATACCACAAATACTGTAGGAGCCCTGTATTTTGTATCCTTTCTTCCAGAAATATGAATTTATTTTAATAGATTTGCCTCCATGGTACCTGGTACTGTTGGTCTTTATACTTTCACAAAGCCTGCCTCTAAATATTTTTTAACATTTTTACATGAGACTTTAAACTCTGTAATGGCAGGACTTTGTTTTATTTAATGCTCTGTCTCCAACACTATGAAAGAGATAATTATGAATTAATGACTGCTCCAAAAGAAGTACAAAATGGTGTGAGAACATATAATAAGGGAACTTAATGTGAACTAGGAGTTGAGGAAGATCTCTCCGAGCAAGTGATGTCTAGACTGAAGTCTGAGGCCGATAGAGATTAGCCAAGTGACAGATCTAAGTGTCAATGTTGAAAAGTTGTGTCTATAAGTCAAAAGTGCTGAGAGAGGCTTGGCTGGAACTGTTAACTTTGAGCGTCACCCAGGAAAAATGTATTGAAAGAAAATAATAGAACCCAGGATTTTCAAAGCAAGGAAAAGGAAATGGCAAAGAACAATGTGAGAGGTAGGCAGGAAACATTACTGTGTGACAACGAATTCACCTACAGGAGGGAGTGTTTGAGGGAGTGATCAACCCACATTACTTGCTGCCAAACTGTCACCCATAAGGACTAAGAAGCAGCAAGAGCAGGTCCCTGGTGAGCTTTAGAGAAAGCAACAGATGGAGGTAGTAAGAAAGGGCAGAAACCCTGTTGGGATGAGCACTGGGTGTTGTATGGAAACCAGTTTGACAATAAATTTCATAAAAAGAAAGAAAGAGAAAGGAAGGAAGGAAGGAAGGAAGGAGAAGGAAAAAGAAAGAAAAAGAGAGAGAAAGAAAGAAAGAAAAGAAGGAAAGAAGGAAAGAAAGAAAAAGAAAGAAAAAGGAACGAACGAACCAGGTCGTAAGATGGGTTGAGCAGTGGCAGCAGAGGAAATGGCGATCATGAGCGCACACAAGTCCTTGAAGCGAAGTTTCTCTGGAGAAGACAGAGAGTCCAGTAACCCAGAGGGGTATGAGGTCAATGGAGGGTTTTTACTGGGGAAGTGTTTTTTTGAGACAGGAGATATTTGAATATATTAAATGCTGATGGATCAAAGCCCATGGAGAAGTAGAGTTGAAAATTCAAGAGAGAAGCTATATCATCGTATGATCTAGACTCAGGAATTGGGTAGCATTACTTCTACCTCATTCTGTTTATTCAAAACACATCACTGAGGTCGGCCCACACTCAAGTGAAGGGGATTAGACTCAACTTCTTTTTTTTTCAGGTTTGTTTGTTCATTTGTTCGTTTATTGATTGATTGAGAGAGAGAGACAGAGAGTGCAGGAGGGACAGAGAGAGAAGGAGAGAGACAGAATCCCAAGCAGTCTCCGCATCGTCAGTGCGCACTTCTCAGTTCCCAGAGAAGATAGGAAAGTGCACAGGTAGAAGGACTGGTGGTGATTTCAGAAGAAAACAAAACAAAATAAAAATAAAAATCAAGAAACAACCAACATGACCATCAATAAGGGCCTCTCACTATCTGAGTATATATCTCCCTATACTTCTGTGACTATATTTGTGTGGCAAAATCTACTGAAGAAACTGCTAGATCAGAGGAAAATATTAAGAGACTCAATGCCAAATTATACTCCTTAAAGCACTGAATTAATTTTCCTACCAAGTCTATAAGTGAGTGCCTGTTTTCCTGTATTATTATCCTATACCATTACCAGTCTGGGCATTAACGCTGACCTTAATCTTTGCCAATCTGACAGGTAAAAATATTATTTTATGTGTTGTTTAATTAGCATTTCCTTGATTTTTGCATGATGTTGAATTTCTTTCTCTGAATTTATTGACTGCTTATATTTCTTTTTATTGTCCTGTGAACAGTCTGCTCATATTCTTTGTTCATCTTTCTGCAGTTTTGTTCTTACTGATTTATATGAGCTCTTAGTACATTAAGGAAGTTGGCTACTAATTTAGTGTCATGTGCTAGAAATTTTGTGTCCTGATTTATTGTTTACCTTTTGAAAAATTAGGTGAATCTTAAAGAATGAACTGGAATTTACTGTGGGAATAAAGAGAGGAAAGGCATTCTAGGTAGAAAAAATAGTATTCCCAATACTATGGAGGTTTGTAGCCATATAGTGAGTACTGGGGAATGCTATTTTAAATATGCTTTAGTTATGAAGGGTAGAGTTTTCTCACTATCCTATTTGGAATCTTGTTTTACTTAGTGATATTACATTCTTTGGAATTATCTCTTGGTGGTCCAACCACCAACGAATTCTTTTGTACCTGGTTGTTGCTTAATGAATCCTGGTCAGTTTACTAGAAACAGTTTCTAGATGGCCAGAGGAAGCCTTTTGGGGCCTAGAATTGACCATATGATGCTTAAATTATTATTACTACACACACACACACACACACACACACACACACGTGTGTGCGCGCACACACAGTGTTAATACCTGCTGACATATTTAAGGCAAAGCCTAAATAGTTAAAATGTGATTTTTATTTGTCTATTTGTTTCTAGAAATGAAGACAATGGAACACGATAGTGACCAGTTAAGTGAACTTCAAAAACAAAAGGATGAATTAATACAAGAATTATTTACTCTCCAGAGAAAACTTAAAGGTATTATCTTTATGAGCTAGTTTATTCTGCTGATTAATATAGTTATATACACATAACAGGGTCATAATATTCTTTCAGATTGTACTAATTTATTGGGATATAGTATTATTATTGGTATAAAAAAAGAATAGGTAAAATACTGAAATGATCAGTGTTAGATCTGGTATTTTTAATGTCATAAATTTTGTTAAGATCTTTTTTGTGCCTTTAGTTGCTATGTTAAAGTAGAAAAATAAAAATCATTACTACATACATTTTATATGAAGTACCAAAAATTAGAGTATTGTTCTTATGAACGAATGAAGGTAGCTCTTCTGTTTATTTTTTAAAGATTGTAAGCATTTTCTTAACTGTTTAGTTTCTGAAGATAAAAAGAATGAAGCCATTTGTACTACCAAATACCTAGAGGCAGAAAAAGTAAAAATCAATGAAAAGCCTCAAAATGATGCTGAATGCTTAAGGTAAGAATTGCCTATTATATTTTGGTATAAAATCTAGTAATTTTTCAAGTTTTCAAAGAGATTTGAACATAAAACTGAATGTGTAATTTAAGTTCCAAATAAAGACATTAATTCCTTCTATGTATATTATGAAACATGCTAATGAGAAAACGCTTCACTAGCTAAAAAGAACTATATGTAAGTTTCACAGGGTATCAGGTTGATACTACTGAAATCAGTTTTATCTTTCTGCCTCATGGACTCAGTGCTATTCACATGCCAATAGATTAAGACAAAGTATTGGTTCCACAACCCCCCTTTTTGTTATTTGTAACTTTTTATTTTTATTTATTTTTTAATATTTTTTATGTTCATTTCTTTTTGAGAGAGAGAGAGAGGTGAGCAGGGGAGGGGCAGAGAGAGAGGGAGACACAGAATTTGAAGCAGGCTCCAGGCTCTGAGCTGTCAGCACAGAGCCAGATGCGGGGCTCAAACCCACAAACCAGGAGATCATGACCTGAGCCGAAGTTGGACGCTTAACTGGCTGAGCCACCCAGGTGCCCCTATTCATAACTTTTTAAAAAAGTATTGAAATTATTTTTTATCTTTTTAGATCTAAGGGGGGAAAATCACAAATTCCTATTTTTCTTGAAATTTATTACTACCGGTTTGGTGCTGAAAGAACGAAATGTATTTTTTGTATGGAACGTTTAGATGCTTTTTATGCACTTGGATAATGAAAGAAAGGCTGGCGTTTGAAATAACACAGTCATACACACAAGGAGAAAAACTTCGGTTTATTAATTCTACTATTATTTATTAATAATTCAATGTTATATTTTCTTGCTTAATTTCAAAGAAGTTCATATACTTTCTAGGCTAAATATAAGGAAAGAAACCTCATTACTGAATCTATGAGAAGCAAATGAAGTCTTCTTTTACATAAATCATATAGAAATATGTCCACTAGAGCTGAACAAATGCTTCATATTAGTAGTGTATTGCTTTAGGCCATATTTTTAGTAGATTGTGAGAAAATATTTGCAATTTAATTTTATGTTAAGTTTTATAAGCATGAAATATCAATCTCTTGGGTGATATGTGTGATGCAGAATGCGTTTCTGTAATGACAATCTGCTCATTGATTTTTTTACACTTTTAAAAATGATAATGCCCACTGGTATCATTATGGTTAGTAGTGTAAGGACTTCCGATGTGAACTCCAGTTTTGTGGGTTTATCACTGAGTCATAAAAATTTGCCCTGGGTTAAAATTAAACACACAAAGTCTGTTAGAGTGTTCTTTCCTTCACAGATGGTGACAGGAAATTTGAATAGGAAGAAACATCAGTCTGTATACACTGTCCATTTTCTGCATTTTAGCAGTTATTTGCCAGTTCCCACTTTAAATTGTTTGATATGTGTAGCTTATTTTGCCAACTGGTATGTTCTATAAAAGTTATTTCAAGTATAAAGAACCAAGTCAAAGTACTGAGTGTAAAGATTTTAGGAAATAGGGCCATAAGTCTCATAATTAGTATAACAAGAGTCTTATGATGGCAAGAAATGATATGACATTTATTCAATATCATGAAGGCCAAAATTAAGTTGGTTTTATCCCTAACTTTGGAATATTCTGTTCCATTTGAACATTCTGTTCAAACGTATACTGAATTCTGTTGCCTTTTTCCTAAATTTTCAGGTTTAACTTCTGTGGGTATAGATGCTATATTTATGGCAGGGTTTCTCAAACTTCACACTGTTGACATTTTGGACCAGGTTGTTCTTTGTTGTGAGAGGGCAGCCCTATGCAATTTAAGCGTTTGATAGCATCCCTGGCCTCTGCCCACTGGATGCCAGTAGCACCTTCCACCCCCAGCCTTGCCAATTAAAAATGTCTCCAGATATTGCCAGATGTCCCCTGGGCACAGAGGGGTGAGTAAAATTGTCCCCAGTTGAGAACCAGTTTTATTTTAAGGTTATTATAATTGTACTCCTACTTTTATTAAACTTGAACCAGTAAGAAAGCAATTATAAAAAAAAATTACTGTTAGTTTATTTGTATGAGCTTATTGTTTCTACTTTTAGTAATTGGAAATTTTTATACATATTTTATTCTGTCTACATTATTGGAATTCTTTTTTAATGATTTTTTAAGTTAATCTGCCATGTTCAGGTTATTTGTTGGACACTATTGTGATGTCATCCATTATTGTAGACTCGGTACTTACATTCACAGTGGTTTGATGGTCTCTGCTTTAGGTAATCTTTTCCTGTTTGTAAATACCAAGATGCTTATTTATTTAAAAGGTTCTATTTTGAAGAGTGTGGGATCATGTTAAGTCAGCTAACTTGTAGAATATCGCTGTGATTAACACTTAAATCAAAGGTTGGGCTAATCCATAAGAAGCTCCCAGAAGGTTGTACAATAATGACTGATCTAGTTGTTGTGATTTTTGTTTCTTTTGTTTTGTTTTGTTTTTTCATATAGTTCAGGGAGGATAGAAATGATAAATCTCAGGTTCTTAAGAGACAGTAACCATAGAGATTAAGATTACAAACCCCTTGGAATCTCAGCTCTGCTGTTTACTAAGTGAGCAGTCTTGGACAAACAATTTAACTTGTCTGTACCTCAGTCTCTAGATCTATAAAATGAGGTTCATAATAGCACCTACCTCACAAGGGTACAGTAAAAATTAAGAACAGTGTTTGGAACATAGAAATGCTCTATAATTAGGTATAATTATATAATTACTTACGATTACATTTTGACTTCATATTATCCATGTGGATTTTGTGACTTTCAAGCTTCTTTCTCATTTTTCCTTCCACCTGTCCTTTAAATGCAGGGGATCCCTAAAGGTTAATCATTGATTGTCTTCTTCCTTTGTATTCTTTATGGGCTGGCTCATATGTTGTAATGGTTTTAATGATCACATATGATTTCCAAATACTTGTCCTGAATCTCTCTTTCCTAAGCTCCAGTCCTGAATACCCAACAGTTTGATATAATCATAGATCTGAAGTGATGCTGCCCTGATTAAATAAGCAAAAAAGCAAGCACAGAAGTTTTATCAGAAGTTCAAAGGTTTTGTCTATGACCATACTACTCCGAACATGCCTGTTCTAGTCTGGTCTCAGAAGCTAAGCAGTGTCGGGCCTGGTTAGTACTTGGATGTGGAGTTCAAAGGTCTTCGTAATCTGTGCCCTATACTACTATTGCATCAGAATACCATTTAAGGAATTCCAAATATGCCACAGGACTTCTTCACACCTCAGTATCTTTCTTTCTTCTCTATGAGCTAAAATCTAACTTAGTCCTTAAGGCCCAGCTCACGTGTCATTTTTTATGGGTTTTGTTCAAACCTAAAATGTAGCAGGCAGTTTTGACATATTTACAAACCTCATCATTCTCACCCTACCCTAATCCATAACCAAGTTTTATTGATTTTGTCTGCAAAATATTTCTTGAATCCTTCCAATTTTCTCTCCCCATTGCTAACATCCTAGTTCTAGCCACTACCCTCTCTCACCTGGATCACAGTAAGTCTCTCCTCTTCTCTACTTCTTCTCTCCCACTCATCCACTCTTGCACAGGCTGATCCATTGTAAATTGAATCATGTCATCCCCTTATTAAAATCATTCAATGACTTCATAATGAACATAATAAAACCTAAAGTCCTTAGTGTGGCCTTGTCACAATGTAGCCTCTGACCATCTTCTTGATGTTATTTTCAGCCATGGTCCCCTCTTCACTATGCTGCCTCAAGCAATCCAAGCTTTTTTTTTCCATTTGAGAACCTCTGTCTCTACCTTTCCTTCTCCCCAAATTGTCTGCCAGCCCTTTTGCCTGCCTGTCTCCTGCCTAGGTGGAACATACCCTGTCCTTTAGATCTCGGTTGAAATGTTTGCTCCGAGAAGCCCTCCCTCTGTTATTTTTTTAAAATAACAACCTGTATTTTTCCTTTAGAGCACAAATTCTATTTTGTAACTACATATTTATGTGATTTATCTTGTTAGTATCTCTCTCTGCCATGTGCTCAACAAGAGGAGGGACTTGTCTACTCAGTTTACCATTGCATACTCAGAATCCAAGACATCGGTGCAGAGCTTGGCATATAGTAGGCATTAAATAAATAAATGAATAAATGATTCTAATAAATTATGAAAACTCTCCTCTACTTTTCCTTTCTCTGTGTTCATAGAGAATATGTTTGTAATTCTGTTATATCATTAATCGTATTCTATGATAGTTATGTGTGTCAGTCTATCCCACTTGACTGAGGATTCCCTCTACTTCCTGTTCATTTTTCGACCAGTCTCACATCAGCACAATCAAGGGCACATGGTGTTCAACAAATGTTCCAGCGATTGATATAATTTTATTTTCACTACAAAGAAGATAAAGTCCTTCACCTGTTTTGAATGTTATTTACAAAAGCATGGTATATTCCCACCACTGGAATAGCCACATGGAATTCTTTTCTTCACTCCTGACTTTTACGGGTTTAACCCCCCCAGCCTTTCCCCAACACCCTCCTTTCTTTGTCGAAGGTGAGGACGAGCAACTCAGTCTGACTGGTGAGTTTGGCAAGGTAAGCTGGAGCTAGCCCCTTTCTTTGGCCTGTCTCTTTGGAAGGTGGCCTACCTCACATAGTGTATGTTCCAATCTGCTCCTCTGTCCCATAAGCTTCACGGTGATAGGACTACATAAGAGAAAGCTTATGGCATCCAGTTGTGCCTTTAATGGTGTGTGTATTACCTTAGTCTAATTCTGGGGCTCAATATTAGTCAGTCCTTTGCTTGCAGATATAAGCCACATTCTCCAGTATCTGCCATATTTGTAGTAAATGCAATATCTTCTGCTTTGCTTATTTCTCAATAGGGCAGAATTCAGCGAGGAAAGAAGAATGTTATATATTGGGCCCTTTCAAACTCCCAACAGAAAATATTTTTTTTATTATTACCCAACACCAGGGTCAACAAAATACAGCTCTTGATCATGACTTTTTATTTGCTCCAAATAGTGACATGCCAGACAACTTGAAGCATTTCAGGCATTTTTCTTACCCACAAAACATCTTTCTAGAAGGTTTTACATTTTTTTATAACCGATATTTGTGCCTGTTTAATACAACAGGAAGTTTATTTCAGAAACAGAGCTGCAGAGTCAACAGCATGGGGCTGTCCCTCTGAACATTTGAAGATAGTGAGGCTTTGTGAAGAGATATTTGCAATGGAAACTGCACAAAAGTTAATATACACCTCCTACTGAGAGACTCTAAATGCATTTATATGAAGTGGTAAATCAGTGCTGTTGCCTTTTCAGTGAAAAAGCCATCGAGTTAAGGTGAATGTAGAGGTCACATTGATGGTCCTTCGATTTATAAGAAGGCATAAATACAGGATGGTATTCAGACACTCCCAACCCCTCTAAAAGATACACAGATAAATGTGTATATTTACACACATTTATATTTTTTATTTTACCAAATGTGTAGAGGTGTTTTTAAATTTTGAGAGTAGGTTATATTGACTGAATCCAAAATTCAAACACTACAAAACCATAAAACATCAAAGTCTCCTCTCTTATCACCTTACTCCAGAACCCCCCCCCCCAACCCCATGTAACCATTGTTGAAAGTTTGACATGCATCCTTTCAGGGTTTATGTATCTCTCTCTCTCTCTCTCTCTCTCTCTCTGTGTGTGTGTGTGTGTGTGTGTGTGTGTGTGTGTGTGTTTAGCACTTACTGGGCTGCAATTTGCTTTAATACTTAGCAAAATATTATGGATGTTTCCCATGTTGGTTTGTACTGATCAGTGTCATTCTTTTTTACTACTAATGCATGGAGATGCCATATTTATGTAGCCTTTCTCCCTCTGATGGATGTACAAGAGTTTTTAAAGTTTCATAGTTGAAAACATTTTTATACATGTATCCCTAAATACTTATGGGGGTGTTTCTATAGCATTATTTAGGATAAGCATTATTGGGGCACCTGGATGGCTTAGTTGATGAAGCGACTGGCTCTTGATTTCAGCTCAGGTCATGATCTCACAGTTTATGAGTTCAAGCCCCCCTCATTGGGCTCTATGCTGACAAGCACAGAGCCTGCTTGGGATCTGTTCCTGTCTCTCTCTCTCTCTCTCTCTGCTGCTCCCTGCTCATTCTCTCTCTCTCTCAAAAATAAACATTAAAAAAAACAGAATAAGCATTATTTAGTAGAGTAACAGGAATTGTTATTCAGGTGACACTGAGAAAATAATGCACATGTATTTTGCAGTACTCTGTGTTATCAATAAAAATGAACTCTATGTGGGTAAGTATAACAAGATCTCAACAGTAAAGTTTCTGGAAAATACTAGTCAAATAATTATATATCTATAGCCAATCATACCATCTCTCTCTCTCTCTCTCTCTCTCTCTTTAGCATTTATAAAAAAATGAAAATCTCCATTTAATTCCAGGATTATTCTTAGCTATGTTGAATATTTCTGTTGACTCTGCATCTTTTCTAGTAAAACTTCATCATTTATTCACTAACAGAAGTGTCTCTACAGCATTGATTATGTAGCCTTCAAGCTAATAGAAATCTCCTGTTTTGTGAACTCTTGGCACATTCTATAGTTATTAAGGCTTCTAAGTAAATACAAGGGAAACTTTGATGACAGAGTCAATTGATTATTTTAAACATTATATTCTGATATAAATGTGACTATTCGTAAATGTTCCTAAACTTTGAAATAATTTTGCCTATTTATTGTACAAGCCATGTATAATGTTACAATAATCATTTTCAAAAATCATTGGTGTCTTTGAAGGAAAACAGATTTTTTTTTTTCCGTTTTCACATGTTACTTTTACGAATAACCCCTTTTGGCATGGGGGTAAGGAAGGTGATAGAAAGTATGTGGTTAAAGAAGATGCCTAATTCAGCTCGCCCAGGATTTGCAATAATAGCCGCTGGCAGGACCCCACTCTCTTTTACCTCCTCCTCAACAGATCTCTCTGGTTCAGACTGACACACCTGTGAAGGTTCGTAACTGTCTGCTTGTGGCCTGGACTGAAGAAAGGATGATTAGGACACCAAAACCCTGATTTCACACATTCAACTTTGAAGCCTAGTTGCAGAAATAAATTGTACGTGAGAGAGGATGACCTACATGTCTTAAAAAATAGTATGTGTTTAAGTGGCACTAAAATAATTTTCATATGAGTTAATATACAGAAGGAATACTAAGACAGTCAAGCCAAGGAAACACTAGCAAAAAGTAGACAGAACTACTGTCTGTGAACTCTGGTGTCTGTGAACACCAGAACTCTGGTGTGATCAAGGAAACCAAAAAAGTGTAAGATTAATAGACTTAGCGTGTAAGATTTAAAATTTCCTGTGTCAAAAAAGTCAGCATCATGGGATGATAAACTGGGAGAAATTTATAGTCATTACGACAAACAACAGATAACAGCTTACCAAATAATCAGCTGATGAAAAATCAGTCAGAAAACACTAAAGTCGATAGTTTTATTCATGTATTTATCCAACAAACATGCATCGAATGCATACTTTGTATCATACACTATACAAGTTAGTAGGGATAACAGGGCAAATAAGTCAAATAGTAATGCAGTTATACTGCTTACCAATTAAATGCAAATTGAAACCAGTAAATACAATTTTCCTATCAAATTTTGAAAGCCATTCTTAAATGACCATACCAAAATTGACAAGAGTATGGTATGGAGAGAATACATTGCTGTGGCAGTATCCATTGCATATGTTTGGAATGCAATTTTATGTACATAAAATCAATCATTGTAAGCACTTAAAAATATCTATGCCATTTAATCTAAGAGTCCACCTCTGAGCTCTGTCTTAAGGAAAACAATTCTAAGTACAGAAGAAACTTTATGTACAAAGGTGTGCATAGGAATGTTATTTATAGTAGAAAACGTAGAAAACAACTTATAAATGAATGATTAAGTTAACTCTGATGTAGCCACTTGGATCGCTACATATTTTTCTTTTATGGTATGAACTGGCATGTGTAATTAACTGGGGGAAATGTAAGTAATAACATTGAGCAAAAGAAAAAACTAGGAAGTAAGTGTACATAGTCCCTATTATAGGGAAACAAAAGACCGTGACGAAATATACCTAAATTTTAGTGTCGTTTGAGTTTGTGTACTAGGACTTTGGGTGAAGTTTTTCCTTCTTTCCACTTAAAGAGTACTTGTGTACAGTCCTATAGCTTAAAAGAGTGTTCTTCCAGTAAAGGCTTTTCTTTAGCACTCAGAAGTAACAAAAAAATTGGAATGGCGCAGGAAATCATAAAAATACATGGAACATAAGTTTTGCAAAGCTAACTAGCAATATTGGCCCATCCTTGTCATTATTTGATGATTCAGAGAAAGCTGACAATAACCAAAGCAAACTGCCCTTAGTTATTGTGCAGCAGGTGAAGGAAGTCCTTCTTGACTCCTATAGGCAATCAGTCTATGCACTGAAGCATGAGATCTGCTTACCATTATATGGCTTTGGCTAGCTGCAAATGTATTAATATTCATACGATTATTATCTAGCCTCTTTTAAAGCTAGCAACAGCAATTTTTTCTTCAAGTACAGATCTAAATTCTACAGCTTGATTATATGCTGAATAGTGAAATACTTCCTATAATTTGCTCTAACTGCCCTCCTTAATTTCAGTAGTCTCTCATTTTTATTGTTAGCTAACTGAAAGGGAAAGTGGTCACTGCCCAGTGCTGATGGGCATAAACAGTCTTAGGCAACCTGCGGTCCGTTTGAACTGAAAAGAGGGAGGAGCAGGTATGGATGGTATGATGGGAAGAAAGATCTCTACTATTTTAGTTGAAAAGATAAATATATTCAAATGAGGTCTGAAGTACATTTTAGAGCAGCCTCCACAGTACATTGTAACTCTCCATTCAGTTTTCCACTTTTTAAAAATATTCATTATAAGGCTTTTATGCTTGTGTAAACATCTAATGCTCAAAAATTAATAACTTGCTCTATCTTTCCTATGTAAGCATTCCTTCAGGATTCCTATTTACTATTAAATTCATAGAAGTTCACAGAACACATTGAACTTCACATATATAGGGTATTGTTTCCTTTTCCATCCCTACAATTATGTTTTTCTTCCCTAACTATGTGTAAGTTCTGAAGTATAATAATATAATAGGCGCCTGTGAACTAAACTAGACCTTGCATTTAGCCATGGCTCCTCCTTTATTCCATACCCTTCCTTACTCCACATGTAATTGCTGTCCTACACTGTGTTTCATTTCCTTGTGTGTGTGTGTGTGTGTGCGCGCGTGTGATATGGCATTTAGTCCATTTTCTTATATATAATTTTCTTTGTTACCTTATGATTTATTTAAATGTATGCCATACATTTATATATATGTCTGCATATTGTTTATTTTTGTTTATATTTGAGTTATGTAAAAATGGTATGATACTGTTTTTATTCAACTTAGTTTCTAAAACTCACCTATGTTGTTGAGTGTAGATATGTGAATATATCACAACTTTCTTTTCTCTTTTTTTTGTTTTTTAATATTTTGTTTATTTTTGGTAGAGAGAGACAGAGCACAAGTGGGGGAGGGGCAGAGAGAGAAGGAGACACAGAATCCGAAGCAGGCTCCAGGCTCCGAGCTGTCAACACAGAGCCTGATGCGGGGCTCAGACTCACAAACTCAAGACCATGACAGCCGAAGTCAGACGCTTAACCGACTGAGCCACCCAGGCGCCACTCTTTTCTCTTTTCAATGCACATTTGGGTTGCTTCCAGTTTTTGTTTTCACTGGCAGTGCTCAGGTGATCATCCTGGTGTACACGCATAAGAGTTAAAGTTTTACTCCTGGCAGAACTGCTGCATATAAGGCACACGAATGTTGAACTTTACATGATAACAGCAAACTGTTTTTCCAAAGTGATTAAACTCGTTTATATTTCCATTAGCACATGATAAAATTTCCCACTGATCTCCAACTTCTTCAATACTTTATTTTCAGACTTACTAACTTTTGCCAATCTCAGGGACGTAAGATGGTATTTTGTGGTCTTGATCTGCATTGCCCTACCATCTATGTGATTGAGCTTCTTTTCATGTTAATAGACCATGTGTTTTCTTTTCTGTAAAATGTTCCATACTTATTTTGCTACTGGGTTTTTGAGTATTTGTCTTTTACTGGTTTCTAGAAGTTTTTTATTTTTATATTTTTTAATAGTTTTGGATTTTGTCTATTACACATTGAAGATATCTTCTCCCAACTTATGAAGCTTTTTGTTTTTGCTTTGTGTTTTGGAGTTCTTTATATTGTTGTGCTTTACTGGAGTTCCTACTTTTGCTGTGGTTTAAATTATCAGTCATTTTTTGTTGTGGTTAGCATTTTTGTGTCTTGTTCTAGAACTCTTCCCCCATCTAAGATCGCAAGGATGTTGTCCTATATTTTTTCTAACAATTTGTAAGGTTTGCCTTTCACATTTAAGTGTTTAGTTTATATGAAATTGATTTTATGTGTATACCAAGATCCATTTTTATTTTTTTTGCACATGGATAACCACTTGTCCCAGCAACATTTATTGAATGGTTTCTTCTTCCTCTAGTGATCTACAGTGTCACATCTTTTATTAAAAATAATAAAATAACGTGGATATATTTCATATTATACTTTCTCTTCTGTTTCATTGGTCACTTTGTTGATTTCTGCGTAAGACTGTGTTAATTACTACTAAATGCGTACTATTCCATTTTAACTATTTAATTACTTGATAAGGAGTCATGATACAAGGTATGACACCCCCTTTGTCTCTTTTGGTCTTCATCAGGAGCATGTTGGCTATACTTGGCTGTTTACTTTTTATGTACATTTCTTTTTTTTAATGTTTTTATTTTATTATTTATTTTGAGAGAGTGTGCATGTGTGAGCGGGAGAGGGGTAAAGAGAGAGAAAGACAAAGAATTCCAACCAGGCTCTGTGCTGAGAGTGTGGGGCCTGACATAGGGCTTCTCCCCAGGAACCTTGAGATCATGACCTGAGCTGAAATCAAGAGTAGGATGCAACGGGGCTCCTAGGTGGTTCATTCGATTAAGTGTCCCATTGGCTCGGGTCATGATGATCGCAGTTCCTGAGATCGAGCCTTGCCTTGTGTGGGATTTCCTCTCTCTCTCTCTCTCTCTCTCCCTCCCTCCCTCCCTCCTCCTCCCCTGCTTGCCCATTTTCTCTCAAAATAAATAAAAAACTTAAAAAAAAAAAAGAGTAGGACATTTAACAGACTGAGCCACCCAGCCCAGGTGTCCTTATATACAGTTCTGAATCAACTTATCATATCCATGAAAATCTGTGGTGATTTTGGCTACAGTTGTACTTACTATCATAGTTACTTTTGAGAGACTTTATGTCTTTATTAAACTGAGACTTCCTGTCTATGAACTTAGGATACCTCAATTTGTTTTTCTAATATATTTTAATAAAACTTTAGAATTTTCTGTCTGTCGATCTTGCACATCATTGGTAAGTTTTAATTTTAGGTACCTTGCAGTGTTGGATGCTGTTGAAAATGGTGGTTTTAATTTAAGTGACATGTTCTAATTGTTTATTGCTGGTGCACGGAAATATAACAGATTTTTGTATTTTGACTTTATGACCGCTATCTTTGCTAAGCTCTGTTTCTTAAGAGAATTATTTTAGAAGATTTAAAGCACCTACAAAGGTAAAAAAGAAAAATATAATGAATCTTATGTACTGATCACTCAACTTTAACAGTTACCAATTTATGGCCAGTCATGTTTCATCTATGTCTCCACTTATTTTTCTTCTGTATTACTTGAAGCAAATCATATACATCATATCATTATTATGTATTTATCTTAGTATGTCTCTTAAAAAATAACTTTTAAAAACCATGGAGTCCATTATTACACATAAAATAATTAATAGCAATTGAACAAATAATAATTAATTGATATCAAATATCTGGTCAGTATTCACACTTACAATTTATAGGTGTCAGTTTTTTGTTTGTCTGTATTATGTTCCAGATAAGGTCTACATATGACAGTGACCTGATGTCTTTTAAATCTCTTTTAATCTTGAAGCTCCCCTATTTTCTTTTATTTTTTAAATTTGTAATTTATTTGTTGAGGAAATTAAGATTTAAACACATTTTTCAACATTTATTTATTTTTGAGAGATAGAGACAGAGCATGGGTGGGGGAGGGTCAGAGAGAGAGGCAGACACAGAATCTGAAGCAGGCTCCAGGCTCTGAGATGTCAGAGCCTGATGTGGGGCTTGAACCCATGAGCTGTGAGATCATGACCTGAGCTGAAGTCGGATGCTTATCCGACTGAGCCACCCAGGCACCCTAACGAAATTACATTTTTTATCCTGTAGAGTTTCCCACAATTTGGATGTAGTTGATTATGTTCCCATTGTATGGTTAAATATATTTGTTTGACCTAATATATTTTTTGGAAATTGGTAATTGGATCTAAAAGCTTGATCGAATTTAGGTTGAAATTTTTTGGCAAAGCTATAGCATAGATGGAATGTTTTTCCATCAGGAGGCCTTGTGCCTCTTGTTTTTTGAGTGTTAGTGGCCATCAATGTTCAGTTTCTCCAGACTTTCTAATTCCGCCCCCCACCCCACCCCCAACGGCCTAGACTAAATTATGCTTCAGAAGCAAACAACCCTTAAATCTCAGTGATGTGCAGTGAGTGTTTATTTCTTAATCACACTACATGTTCATTGGGAGTTAGCCACACTTCTCCTCATCTTCATTCTGCAACCAAATATGAAGTAGCAGCCCCTATGGCATATGGTCATAATCTTTGTCAATACTTGTTGCTTGTTTTACATTTTAGCTATTCTGATGTGTGTCGAGCATTTCATTGTGTTTTTCTTTTCTGTTTCTTTGATAACTAACAAAGTTGAGCACATTTTGTGGATAATCTGGTAGAGGTGTGTGTATGGGTGTGTGTGTGTGTGTGTGTGTGTGCGCGCGCTTGTATGCCCATTTTCCATTGTGTTGTCTTTTTCTTATTGACTTGTACTAATTCATATATTATGGATATACTCTATTATTTATTGTGTCTTCTAACTTTTACTTGCCTTCTTGGACGCTGGGTGATCTCTGATTTTGAGCTCATGGTTTCCTCTTAATCTGTGGGAGGCCTATAGGTCTAAATATGTTCAACTTTCCTTCCAAGAGGATTTTCTTTTGCTTCTCCTAGCGTACAGGGAATGCCACTGGCCTAGGACCCCTTCAGACTTTCCTTAAGGGTTGGAGCTCAGCAGAGGTTCGAGTTGATCTATTCTCTGCACCTTGGGGCTGGTCCAACTGGCTTAGGTTTGTGAGATCAGGATTGCTCTTGGTATCCGCCCTTAGGTTGGCCTCACCTGCCCGGCTGCCCTTGCTCTCTACCTCTCCAACTGCCATTCATGGCTTTTGCTTATGTTTTTCTTTTTGGAAGTCTGTAATGCTAGAAATAGAAGACTTTTCACTATTTTTTACATGAAATACAGACATAAAATATTTTTTTAATTTCAGAATTTTCTAAGGATTAAAGACTTAACTGGAAGAAAGAAGTATTGCTTTCTTACTCTAAAATTAAAATATATTCTAATTACATATGTGTACTATAAAGTTAATGTTTAATTTTAGTGCAAGAAGAAATCTCAGAGGTCAATTTTTTCTGTAATTAAAATTTTTCAGGTTAGGTTCGGAGAGGCGAAATGAGTTAGCCAAGTTATTCAGCTTGTTAGTGGCCAGGACTAATACAGAGCTCTTCAGACAGTACTATATTTTTCCCACTAAACTGTGATGCTCTTTTAACTAACTAAAATTGCCTATTATGCATTTAGTCTGCCTTTTTCTTTATGGAAGCTTTTTTTTCTTCTGCAAATTTTATATAGTCTTTAGAGAATTAAAATTTCTTTCCAAACTCTTTAGTGTTAAACTCAAATATGCCACTATCCATATAACCAAAACTTGCTGTAAAAGTTTATTGCTGAACTCATAGAGTGAATTTTTCCTTTAAAACAGACTTAAGAAAGAATTAGAACTTTGTAAGGAAGACGACATGCAAAGTGCTTATGAAGCTCTCCAAACAGAAATAGAATTTCTGGAGTTGGTAAGCCACCAAGCGATTCTTTAACGTCTGTCCAGTATTATTGTACCCATTGGCGAGAATTGGCTTGCCGGGAGACATATCGTCAATCTAGTGGTTTGCCCTTCACATGGATTTTCACTAGATACAAAAATTAAAACTGCACCAACGAACCAGGCTAAAGTCAGGATCTAAGTCAGTGAAGTCTTTTGAGTTCCTGGAGAGTTAGGTGCTACATAAAGCAAGTTCTCTTCAAAGCGAATACATACAATTTCAAACTAAGTTTCAAAAAAATTCAAACCTGACCTCACAACATTCCCTTGACTGAAACAGTTGTTAGAGGATTAATGCACTGAAGGATTTTAACTATCATAATGCTTAAAAGCTTTTTGTTTTTGATAGGCACAAATTATACTTTTATTATATTTGATCTTAAAAGTTTTTTATTACAGATTTTTATGATCTCAAGAACTTTGGATTCAATTATTGGAAACTTATTTTCGGATTGTGTGGGAGCACTTTAAATTGCTTTTAACCTCTTTGGTTGTTTATAAAATGAATGCAGTATTTGCCATGCTCTATTTTAATGGAAGACATATATAGCTAGCTTTAGAATATGTTAAAATGTCATTTTAATTTATTACATTTTGTTTCATATTTATTTTCTGTAAACATTTCTTTTAAAAGTGTTCCAATAGCTTATGTTAAGATTTAAATTTTTTATGAAAATTTTCAAAAATAAAATTGAGAAAAGCCCATTTATTGTTGTGCTAAATTTACATGAACTTTATGGAATTCCTTCAATAAGAATTTCATTTTTCCTCATGAAAAATTATTATATTTTTCTTTTCAGACATTGGCACAGAAAGATCTTCAGGAAAACAAATAACTTGTGGAGAATTGACCAAAGCTATCCAAGGTTTGATCAAAGCACCTTAAAATCAAATCCTGTGACGGATACACAAACAGTGCCCATTATAACAGATTTTTGTGGAAAACGTGAGGTTCTGAATGTTCAAAGTTGTTGATATCTAGAATTGGCATATTAGCATTTTTAAAATGTAATGTCTTGTTACTTGCTGGAACTTTAAAGCTTCTTATGGGATTTGATTTTGTTTCTAAAGGAAGAAAAAGGGACAGGTGGATATTGTGCTCTCCGCTTCTTATCTCTCCTGACCCTTAAGCTGATCTGTACTTTGTGATGTTCATTCTTTATTGCAGTTTACCTCGGGTCTGGTCAAACACCGGTGGGGAGAAACGATCAGATTATTGATCCCATTTTGTCGGTGCCATTTCCCCTAACAAAGATGCTCACTTTCATTTTAATCCTTCTCTAATCTTTAACATGTCTGTTGACAGAAGTCTTCTGAGGCCTTTCATCTGCAAAAGCCAGTTTTCTCCCCTTTTCTCTAGATATTTTTGTAGAGTTAAGTCTGGGGCTCCCGCGGCCATTTCCCAGCGTTTTGTGCCTGCTGTCCTCTTCCCAGTGCCGGTGTTGGTTAGAATGAAGTAAGTCATCCACCTGGGGAGGTGCATGATCTCCTTATGGCCATCAGGATTCATTTCACTGGTGGACTGAAACATCGCAACTAAAACTCACGTTTGGATCAAACGTGGTATTTCCACCAAATTTGCAGCAACACATAGCTTCCTACAGTTAGCAATCCTGCCTAGGAAGGTGTATTTTTCACTAGTTTCTAAAAAAAAGTGGATGGAAATTGCCCAACGATGCCCTAAACTGTGGTGAATCAGGGAGGGGAACAAAACCTATTTGGGGATATATTGCAAAGTTCGGAGTGCAAATGTTAGAATCATGTTTTCTTTTGTGGCTGTAGTTGAATTAGTTTAACATCAAATATGAGATGTTTACAGATGTCTTCTATCTACCGACAGTGAGGTGGGCTAGTTTCAGGGCAAGTCCTATTTTGGTATAGTTTTCTGTGTATGTTGTTTTGTACTCTTATTTTTTTTAATTAGTGAAGTTAAAATTCTCCTTTGAGATGTGTAGCAGTTGCCATCTGTTTAAGTAATTTGCATTTTCAGAAGTGATTTCTTATTTTGATTCCTTAAATATTTGATAGTAAATTATTTTTGCTTAAGAAGAAAAAAATTAATGGTACCAGGGAGTTGCTTCCTATTTTATATGCAAATATAAAGCGGAAAATGGTTATTGGGATTAGTCGTGACTTCAGTTTTGTCTTATTTTAGTCCATTTATCTATCTAAATTCTAAGTCTCATGAATATCTACTTATTAAATGTGTATTCTATTATTAATATGCAGATTGAGCTTACACATAAAGCCTCTTACACTTACCAATAATTTTTGTTCGTTATTGGTTTTGTAGCTAAATATTAATGTAAACTACAGATATGCCACTTATTTGCATAACTAACATGCAATGACATATACGCAGAATAAACTCTTACTGATACAACTATCTTTTCATATGTGTATCATCCAGAATGTCAAGATTAAATATTCACTAATGGAATCAGGATTCATATGAACTGAATCTGAGAAAAAATGGAAGATGCAGTATTTTCATTATTTCAGAATGCTTAAAATGCATATTTTAAGATTTAAGGTAATTTTCAAACAATCAAATGAATATTTTAGTGTTACATGTTAGAGTAATTCAAAGCACTACCCATGTGATTCCAGACAAAATAACTGGGACTTTTAGAATCAATGTAATCAAAGGAAGAGTTTTACCAAACAAAGGAAATACAACAATCAATAGAGATCACAGTGTACTAAACTGAACTGTACTGTCAAAGTAAAATATCAGTAGTAGATTTGGTCAGTTTTTAGTTTTTTTAAGAGTTAGTATTCATAAACCCCATAAGTAGGATAAATAACTGAAATTTCTGGGTAAACATGTGTCTCAGACTGACTTTAATTATTCTGGAAGCAAGACTTTGGCTATACAGAAAGGCAGTTTTTAAATGAATGCTCATTCATTAAGTGAATTCACTAAATTTTCCTTGTACTGATGTACAACCAAAGCTCAAATTAACCCAGAGTAACAGTGATCCTGCTCCAAGGTTCTGGGCACGCCACCATAGTTCTTTACTGTGACAGAAGTTCTTCCAGAAGCAACTTTTTCATTCTCAGCTCTCTGTTGGGGATAATACGAGGATGTATAGATACTTTGCTGCATATTTTTCCTGCTGATTAATGGCACTATTTGGCTAGGGGAAAAACGGCAACAAAATTATAGTATGTGGAGCGTGACCACTAGACTAGAAATTCCTTTCTTCCTTCCCTGGCCTAATTATTGAAACAGAAGGAAAAAAATCAAAGAAAAGGAAAAGCTTTAAGGTATGGAGAGTCAAGAAGATTTCTATACTACTCATTGTTTTATCAATAGCAGTGTTTTCTCTTATAAGAGAAACAAAAATTGAGGAGTACTTTGTCTGCTTGTCTTTTTCTCCTTGAACCTTGAAAAACTATGATGAGATGGTTAAAAGTGCTAAATAAGGTTCAAGTCATAGAATTATGATGAACTGCAATCTAGAAATGTCTTAAAACAGAGGCAGTTGGGATTGGTAATTTATTGTAGAGTGGATATTATACTGTGAGAAAATCTACTGAGTCTCTTACCAGAAGGGTAATTCTCAGCTGGCTGGTTGCAGATGGACGGATAGCAGGCACTGAACAGGCCCTGTTCTAAGCTTACACGGAGGACAAAGTCCCTTTCTATTTCATACCAATCAATCATACATAACTGTGTCACATTATTATGAATAAGTCATTTATTTGCAGCCCAGAAAACAGTAGCAGTGCGGTGACATGATTAGAAATAAATATGATATGATTTTTAATCCTGGGTGTACAAGGGTAAGGTGTTCTGTCATTCAAATATTTATTTCTAGCATAACATTTGAAATTTGGAGTTGTCCAACGTTCTAAAAAATATATTAATACTTGAAACAGATTTTGTTGAGGTCAACTTCTGTGTTTCTTCATGACTCTTCTCTCCTTTGTCATCCTGAAAAACTGAAATGAAGCAAATGCATTTGCCTTTCGGAGTCTAGTTCAGAGCATTTTCTGTCAAGGGAATTTTTTTCAGGATGTGAACTAAAAAAATGAAAAAATTTTTTTGTCATTAGCCTGAAGCAGGGATTAAGTCTTGGAGTTTTGTGGCCCTTTTATCTTAAGACAACAGATATTTTTTTTTTTGATGGAAGAAAGGGGAAGATGAAGTTGTATTTGAAAATGTCAGAGGTAGGAGTGTATAGTTACTTGCATTTGTGCTTTCTAAACATTATATTTTCAAGTTAAGTAAATTTCTGCTTGGCCAACTAATGATCTAATTATCCTGCCGGCAAAGAAACTTTTTTTTTTAAGTTCATTTACTGACATTTGACCAAATAATATGGAGATGACACAGACTGATGTATGAAGGAAATAATGTAATAATTCTCCCTGTTCTATAAGGGAGTCTCGGGATTTCATTTGTTTATTTGTTGTTGTTCATTATACTGAGGGTCATGTTCATTAAACATGAGGAAACATTTTGCAGGGTAATGCTAGTTGTAAGGACATACTTACTTTGATTGGAGGAAGAAAAAGGAAGCATTACAAAGAAAGCCATGACTGACGGTAAAATGCTCTCTCCTTGCTGCTGCTGTGAAAAGTATCAAGAGCAAAGCTGTCAGAACTGAAAGCTTATTTAAACAACTGCTTTTGATACATAGCACATTTATCTTTAAAAGACCTTTATGAAATTGACAGCACCAGAATTCAAATGTCTAGGAAAATAAAGAGTAAGTAAAAATGTGAAATTAATAACAATGACTGGTATAAGTAGCTGTGCAAAACAAGGCCCACAGAGTGGGAGACAAAGGATTGTATTCCTCTCTTACAACCAGAAAAGCTATACTACTCTATTAATTCTAAGTTAATTATTTTCATACTTGTAATAAATTGTCATTTTAATTAGTTGGTAAATAAAATCTTGTTAAAATAAAATCCTCTTAATCTACATTGAATAGATGCAAATATAATTACTAATGAATATTTCTGGATATGGCTTTGTGATTGCTGAGAGAAAGTATTTGCAAATTCAAACCACCATTACATGGTTTACATGGTGTGGTTGTTGACAGTTTTTGTGGACTTTACACAAGAAAGCTTCTGGTTGGGAATGGGTGACATGGGAGTGATCCTGAGGTCAGCGCAATGTCAGCTCTAGAATCTATTGCCAATTAAAATTTGTAAAATATCAATGTTGTATTTATAGAAATAATTTTATCCAATAAAATCAAATCTCTTTATTGAGATTCTAGTTGGAAACTAAACGTATACCCCAGTTTTTGCAGGAGGAACTGAGATTTTGATTGATAATCTGATTTGTGTGAGGTCACAGAGGGCAGTGGGTCTCTTTATTTACATTTTAATTGCTTGGGCTTCAGTACCAACAGCCTTAAAAATACACTGCTTTTGAAAATTTGCTTATAATAAAACCTTACACAACAGGTAAATATTAGAATATAAGAGAAATTTGAGAATCCCTTAAAACACCTTTTTGGACCAGAAAACATCGATCAGAATCTGTGAATCTAAATCATTAGCTAAGAATATCTTTTACACTCCATGAATAGAAAAGGGCAAATCAGTATAAAACAGACTCAATTCAAGTGTTACTGAAAATTTACCTCCCGGATATCGCTTGAAATTAATATCTATTCATCCCACTTTATTATACTTTCTACAGATGTATTTTTTTCAGTGCTACCCTGTGGTCATTGATAATTTAAGGTGATAACCTAAGGGATGGCATCTTCTTAAAATATCAAATAATAAGTGTTATATTCATGTTTCAGTACTTGCTAAGGCAGGATTGTGAACTAACAGAAAAACTTCCAAAAAGAGCAACATATTAAAGAAACTCTGATTAGCCTGAAATTAGCGCTCTTGTTCATTTCTTTCTGTTCCCCTTCTGTTCTCCCATCCATCCATCCCAACTCCTGGCAACCTCTCAGAACTCGTATCACGCCACTCTCCTCCTTGAACATTCCTCTCCAGACACACTGGGTTTTTTGCTCCCCAGATAGGCCAGGCTCACTCTGGCCTTGGGATCATTTCAGGAACTGTTTCTCTTGCCTGGGATGCTCCTCCTCCTGATCTCTTTATGGTTTTCTGCTCTGTCATTCTGGTGTCAACTAAAATGTCACCTCCTCAAAGAAGCCCTCCTTTAAACAGTCGATCTAAAGTAGTCACATGTTCACATTCAAGTTTAATGCTCTTCATACTACTTGTCATTTCTGATATCTTTCTTGTCTTTTTTTTTCTTTCCTGTTTCTAACCACTGAAACACAAGTTCCATGAGGGCAGGGGTATTACTTATATGTCATTTTTTCTTCTCAAAGCCTGGAACAGTGTTGGCATTTAGGAAGTGTTCAATAAATGTATGTGAAAATATGGCTCCTTAATTAACGTGTTCGTGTAACCCATATTTATTAATTGAGAATTTGAACATAAATTATTGATTCTCTAGTTAAAGAAATTAGATTCATTTATTGTTGATTCTTTCCTGGCTGATAGATTCTTACTCTATCCTCTCATTTTTTACTCTTTCTGAGCTTATGTTTACTTAGCTAAAAATTGGCAGTAATAATGTTTGCTAATTTCAGAACCTATCTTTGTAGAACAACCAATAAAAGCGTTGAAAAGAAACTCGAAGAAAATAATGATTCCATATCCCATCATGGAAAAAGTTTGTAGGTCTCTAAGTGTTTACTTACAGCTTTCTATTATCAAGCTGTTGATTGGCAAGTAATGGCTTTGAATGCCTACTTTCCACCAGCTACTAGAATAGGAAGTGAAAATTGTAAGTTGCTTGCAAGCTATGAATGTGCATTAGAATAGCTTAAAAGCATTATTTCTCCATGGTAATAGAAAATTTTGAAATGCACTTGCTTCTGACTGTGATTTACTCGCTCTTTCTGGTCTGAAATACAGTGTTTAAGCAATCTTGGTTTTATGCAGCACCATATTTAGAAAAATGTATGAGTGCCATCTGCTGGATTTCTTTGGTACTGCCTTGAACAAGATGAGCTAAAAATGGAGGAAATTTGGGAATGACAAATCCTTATAAACAAGTGATTCTTCCTTTCTCCTTTCTTTCCTTCCTTTATTCCCTCCTTCCCCCACTTATGTAGATATAGATTTTAAATCTCTATCTATAATTTTCATTTGTTCCATATATAATTTTCAAATATGTATTTGATACTAATTTTCAAATTAGTATGACATGTATCCTACAGAAAATGTAAAGTTTAAGGGCTGTAATAGTGAAACTTTAGTAATACTACTATTTCTACTTTTGCTAACATTAAAAGAACCTAACTTATTTAATCAAGACATCTTCTTTATTTTTGAATTAAAAAATATATAACTTGTGCTGTGACACCGCATGAAAAGTTAGTGTAAAATTAAATTGATTGTTTATATAACTTCTGAGTTTGTTAACCTTTGTTATTTAGTGTTGATCTTTAATCTTCAAAGATTCACTCATGAATTGGTGGACCACCAAATGAAGTGCAGTCATTCTGTTTAAGATCTTTGGCAATTGACCTGCCCATCACCTTTATCACCAGATATGTGTTTTCTTTAAAGCTTTACTTTAAAATTCCTGTCTCCTTGTCATTGAACATCTACAGAATTCATGTTGTTTCAGGAGTTAAGTGATTGAAATCGTTTCTAGCACAATTCTGTTGACGAAGGGAAATTGGGGTGAATCTCTGTTGACTCCAAGAATGTCCTAGTTGTTGAATATTTGACAGCATTTCATATGACCAGTCCACCAGCAGGTCCTGTTGTTTCCGTCTTCAAAATATTTATAGAATCTGGGGAGCTCTTGCCATCACAACATGGCTACCACCCTGACGTAGTCTCCCCGATAACCTGCCTTTCCTTTCTGCTTTTTCTCTTAGTGCTTATCCTATTATTCTTATTAGTTATAAATTCTGTCGTATTCAGTCTTCCAGACTAGAATACATATGCTTCATTAAGTTAGAGATTTTTGTGTCTTTCACTGCTGTCTCCCCAGTGCCCAGAACAGTGCCTGACACATAGTATGTATTCAAATAGCTTATTTCTTAAATAAATGGATTTAGTGTGAGTGATTTTCCTCGTCTCACATTATAAATCATTTAGTAGAGATACATTCTTGGCGCTGCTGTTAGCTCAAAATTATAATGTCCAAGAAAGTATAATCTCTATCGTTTAAATGCATGCAGAATATCACTACATTTTAAGGTGAAAAATTAGCACCTACTACACAAGAAATCATGATAATTGTAGTATGGGACCAAAGGTGACGAAGATGCGGTCTTTTTGCTTACAGAACTTACACTTCTTCCTGAGAATTGTTGTTGTCAAGTGACAAAACAACTCAGACTCAGAGCTGCTAGATTTACTCTTCAGTTAAATAGGAGATGGATTTAGTTGTGTTGCATTTTGCTGTATTTTCTGAGGGGCGTGGGTTAAGCTTGGCAGAGATTCTTGAAGAGTTCGGTGAATTTCCTGATCCGTGAACACTTGATTTGTGTGTGGATTGGCGTTAGAATCCGAATTCAGAATTCCATTTTTGATCTCTCATGCTAGGTGGTTTATATAAACCATCTCTGCTCTTCACCACTATCTTGGAAGATGGTGATGTCAGTGATTGCTTTATAGCCAAGAAACCAGAGGTTGAAAGCCTGAGAAAATTACCAAGATAATGCAGTGACAGTTTCCAGGCACATTTGAACCCAGGACTACCTAAATTCAATGCTCTCTAATAAGTGCTATCTTTCCCAATTCATAAAACGTAGCCTGGGTTTAGAAATGCAACAAAGAGATGTCTTGTTTTGTTTTGTTGTGTTGTGTTATGTTTTCGTAGATGCAGAGAGAAGTTAACCAGGTACCAGGGCTGTTTAAACTGCCTCTTCTCCAATGGTGGCCACTGCTTCCTCCTTCCCAGCAAGTGGAGGTCATTGGAATAAGAATATTCATTCCTTTCAGATATTGCCCAAGTGTTTCTTTCTCTGCCACGTGTCTCCTTATACCATCAGGCAAATCAAGCATGCCCTCTCTGCCCCACTGAACCTTTGCTAAATGCACATTATAGCACTATCTCGCAGTGGTATAATTATTAGTCTCCTCTGGATTGTGAACTATATGAGGGCAAGAATTTTCATTTATCTTTGCATTTCGAATTCATATCAAAGTGCCTTGCACATTGCAGGTACCCAGTAGGTGTGGAAGACTTCATGCATATGATTAATTTGCACTTCACATACTTAACGGGTTGATTACGTTTTATAGATTGGCTTGAAACCTAATCATCTTCAGTACTCTTGGTGAAAGGAGGTGAATGCGAAGATTTGAACAACGCACTTCTCCTGAAACTAATGTTACACTATATGTTCACTAACTGGAATTGAAATACAAACTTGAAACAAAATAAAAAACAACCTACTTAATATTAACTTTTGAATAGGTACCTACAATTCTTTCTTTCTCAAATTCTTGTCCTGGTGATTTCCCCCACCCCCAAATTCAAATTTGCTCTCAGTACAACCAATTACCATTGGCCATTCCCATTCACAGCTTGATATTGTTAAAAGGGAAGTTGGGAATACTCACCAGTATGGGAACACTTTAGAAGGAATGGAGGAAGCATCTAGAAAAACATAGCTGATGACAGACGACTAGAATTAAAGAATTAAGAACTGCATATGAACCAGCGGAGGAAGTTCTTCTTAGGGAAGGGTGTTTGGTTACTCCATTCTGCAAGTGAAGAAAGAAGCAGATTTGGCTACGCTACAGCGGTATTATGCAATGATGATGATGTACTAAACAGGCTACAAATACATGTTTAATTCAGTTCTGATTCCTGTTTTCATAAAACCTCATTAATTGAGTTTAACTGGGAATACATTTATTTGAAACTGAAAAATAGAGTCAATTTTTGTTGTAACAAAAAGTGATCGTTTTATTTTTGCTGTGCAAAACTTGAGGGTCTACTGGCTTGCTTTAAAGAATAAGGGAAGACTCACAATGAGTTTACATGCATTGGCTGATCAGATGTATTAGTTTCCCACTGCTGCTGTGACAATTACCACAAATTTAGTGGCTTAAAACAACACACATTTGTTATCTTACAGTTCTGGAGGTCAGAAGTGTGACGTGGGCCTCACTGGACTGAAAGCGAGATGTCAGAGCTGCGTTCCTTCGGAGGCTCTAGGGTAGGATGTATAGAACGCTTGCCTTTTCTAGCTTCTGGGGGCCGCTTAACATTCTGTGGCACATGACCCCTTCCTGCACCTTACTCCAGCCAGCCCAGTAAGCCACATCCTTCTCACGTTGAGTCTCCCTGGTTTCCCTCTTCTGCCCTTCTCTTCAACTTACAAGGACCCTTGTGATTACGAGGCCCACCTGGACAGTCCGGGCTTGTCTCCCCATCTCGAGGTCAGCCAGTTTCTCTTTGCCACGTAACTCACCATATTCATAGATTTTGGAGATCAGGATGTGCACGTCTTTGGAAGGGGGCATTACTCTGCCTAGCACATCGATGAAATGTTTGTGCTCTCTAAAACAGGCTAAGCTGCCTTCTTACCTGTGTGGCACATTTTGTGTTCAGTTTCTTAGCAAGTCCTTTTAAATTGAATGAAAAATTCAATATTAGTTAATGGCATTTTACTTTTTATGATTCTGTGGCCCATCTTCTGGCCTGCAATAAAGTGAAAACATAATGTAGTTGAGTGATTTCCCCCCCTCCCAGGCAAGTGGGTCCTGTAGTTCTATAACAAAGACATTTCATGGGCAGTTCTAAGTTAGAATTTTTTCCTTCATCTCCTTTTGTCCTAATTGTTGACATCTCTGTCTTTCTGAGTTTCTGCCAAATACATTTTAATAAATTTTTTTCTCTTATTTTTCACTTCCCTTGTTGCCCACTCTTATCTTGTTTATCCGTTTTACTGGATTACTTTCATGGACAATAAAAGAAGTTTGGTCCCCTTTTGAGATTGGAAAATGTGATCATTACCCCCAGTTTAATCTCTCTTCTCTGGTAAAAATCTTCATTTGGAGGACTCCCCAAAGAACATAAAACTTTGGAGTGACCCTTATATACTAAAGCAAAATTATCCACCCTCAGAGTACCCTTTGGAAAAACCACCTTGTTGGTTCAAATGTTTGGAATCTTTTTATTTAGAAAGACAGAAGATATTGCAAAGTAATGGTAAGTAAGTAATGGTAAATAATAAAAGTAATATTACTTTTATTACTTCTGTGTATTTCTTCTCTGAGGGGTTATCTGTCCTTTTGATTTCCCTTGGCAGAAGTCTGTCTAGTGACTTGCCAGACATAACTGTAATAATCTTGAATGAACCTGTTCTTGTGTATTATGCACAGAGCTATTAAATATATTATAACCGTCTTCAATTCAATTTAATGAGTATTTCTTGAAGTTTTGCTCCGATGGTGTATAGGTCACACCTACACAAAATAAGATGTGTTCCAAATCTGTAAAAAACTTAAATTCAAGTACACTGTGTTGCCTTACGAAATTCACTTGGGTTTTGTGTCCAAAGTAAATATTTGTATTTGCTTTTAACTCACTCAATTTCAAAATGGTCATGTGGTAGCTTTTGAATTAGACAGGCCTGCATTCCTCTTCTGGCTCTGCCCTGTCCTATGTGGCCTTGGGTTAGTTACGTAACCCTTTTGGAATTCAGTTACCTAACTGGTAATAAAAGAGTAAAATAATACCTATTGTGTGGGGTTGTTGTAAAGATTCTATGAGACAGAGCGTATAAAGGAGCTAGCATAATTCTGACCTTAGGAGCTAGCATAATTATGCTCAGTGAGTCATTTTAATTGTTCTTGGGCAGAAGACCATGTGGAACAGAGAGAGTACCTTAGCATGGTATTAATGTTTTTAGTGTTGTTCTTTGTATGCAAAGATGAACCTTCTCGTCCAATCACGTTGATGTCTTGCTTTGAGACCCCAGGATTTCTATGTGTGGCTCGTATCCCAGACCCATGACACATTTGGCTGTGGGAGAGGTGCAGTCTGAAGCTGTGAAGCAGATTTTCCCACGCAAACATAGTTTATAGCTTTTGCCAAGTCGGCAACAACTGAACTGACCAGCCTGGCAGAACTTTAGGGGATGGTTCAATCTGCTTTTGTTACGTCTATATTCTGAAATACAACTAGTCTGGGAATATCATTTATTGGATACTAAAGAGTTATCTAACTTCCAGTTAAAGGCAGCAGATTAAACACAAACTTTAACCTAATGATTTTCTTTTAAAAGCATAAAAGGGCAAAGAGAAAATGATGGACAAGAGCTGGTAGTGACACAGTTTGGAAGCTGGAAGTAGATGGATGAGTGGGAAATGACTTAGCCAATGACTTAGCAAACTTGAGAAAGTAGATCCAGTTTCCAACACTGGCGAGAGAAAGGTGAAAACCGTCTTGATTTTCCCCTCCAGAATTCTCAAAACACTTGGAAATTGGCAATCTTATGTACCTTTATAAGGGGAGGGAGGTAAAGGTAGAATTGAAAAGAAAACGGATTGGTTGGTTGAATGTGTATTTAAGAAACACTGAGACCCTTAGATCCTCTTCGCCATTCCAGCTAGGAACAGCCCCTCCCCAACTCTGGCAAAAGATCTTAGGCTTATTTTCTGGAAACTGTAAAACGGAAGGCCTCTGGACAGAGAGTACCAGGCGCTGTGGAGGATGGAGGATAATTACCGAAAACAGAGAGATTAAGAAAAGCTTACATTCTAAATGTTGTAAGTCCAACTCTTTAACTTAGGTCTTGTTTTGTGCAATCAAATTTATATCCTTTAAAAGGGCCAGCCAATATTCTCCAAGGATGGTCCCAGGACTAGCAGCATCAGTATTATCTAGCAACGTGTTAGAAATGCAAATTTTAGGGCTCTCAGAAAAGCTATAGGTGGGGCCCAGCATTCTGTGTTTTAACAAGCCACCTATGTGATTCTGATATACATTCAGGTTTGAGAACCACACCACTCCAAGCAAAAGACTGGAATATCCTTCTCTGAGGAAGCTCAACAGAAAAGACTTAAGGAAAGAAAGTTTTCAATGAAACAGTCCAGCCAGATCACTCTAGAGTGAAATTCACAGCTGACAAGTACCACCCATGTGTCCAGAAATTTTAAAACATTTTACAGCCTCATTCTTAAATGGAATCAATCAATATCCACAAGACATGCCTTTAACAAGAAGAGGACGTATCCAAACAAATAGGGGGAAAAGCAACTTGGAAGACAGTATGCGGGGAAGTGAAAACTTCAAAAAAATCCTTGATATCCTGAGATATGAGAAGATATTTGCCATTATAAGATGTAAATAAATGAAATTTAAAATGTTAGCAGAAGATTTTTAAAATAAAAGAGCTAAAAGGTAAAGTTGAGGAGAAGTCCCAGAAAGTAGAGCATAAAAACAAAAAAGAGGAAAACTAGGAGAGAAAGGTAAATGTTGAGAATCAGTTCATTTTGTTCAATATCTAAATAATAGGAGTTTGGAAAGAGAACAGAAAAAGCAGAGAAATTTTTCAAGAATTAAAGGACCTGAGTTTTTAGATTGAAAGAACCCATTAAGAGCCTAATGGAATCAATGCATAGACCTGCTGTCCAAATGGCATCATCACAAGATTTTAGAGTATGAAAGACAAAAGTAAGATCCTGTGAACTTACAAAGTGAAAACTAGGTCACCTCCAAGGGATCAGGAGTCAGAATGCTTTGAACTTCTCAACAATATTAGGATGACTGATCCAACAATTGGTTTACCAATTCACAAGAGAGGTAATGAGAATCTTATAGATAAGGAGACGATAACTCCCAGGATCAAAGCTGTGCATCAGCCTGGAGAGCAACCGACCTGAATGAGAATAGCCTCTAGAGAGGTGTTTCCAAAGTGGAATTTCTACGATACTTACATGTTGGAAATATTGAGAGGAACTTGAAACAACTGGAGTAGAGTTTTGGTCAGTGCTAAGTATATAGAAAACTCAGTAAATAAATTAAATCACAAGAATATTACTAACTCCAGAGAAAACAAAAAGGTGTGCAAGGAAGGATGAGTAATACCAACCATAATCCTACACAGCTTGTCTGTACATATTTTCATAATCATATCAGTGTAAACATTGACTATTGATCTAACTAAAGTATAACACAATGTTGGAAGGCTAGAGGTGGGAAGAAATGTGTTTGTGATGATGGTAGATGTTTTATGGGAAAAAAGACTAAATTCATATCCTCCATGTAGAAAATCAGCAGATAATGCCAAAACTGGAAGAAGAAAAAAAAAAAAGCATGTTATTTAGTGACATGAAAGCAAATTCAAAAATTAATAGCCACAGGGCCGCCTGGGTCACTTTGGCTCAGGTCATGATCTCAAGGTTCGTGGGTTCGAGCCCCACGTTGGGCTCTGTGCTGACAGCTCAGAGCCTGGAGCCTGTTTCAGATTCTGTGTCTCCCTCTCTCTCGCTGCTCCTCCTCTACTCATGCTCTCTCTCTGCGTGTCTCTCAAAAATAAATAAACATAAAAAAAATTAACAGCCAAAAAAGTTGAAGTTACTGCCTGGCAGCAGTAAAGGGGAGCCAGCAAGGAGAGATTGATAGTCTATGTTAATACAAATAATCTTTATAAAACTATTTTTTGGGAAGTTTGCTTTGTTTATGGACCATAACTCTAAACATGACATGCAAAGTAGATCTTTATTTTAATATAAATCAAATACGGTGACGTGCTAGTAAACCAGTTCTCTGAGACGATAGGGGTGGGAGGAGCCCTGATTTGTAATGTGTTGTAAAGGCTACCACCATGGCCAATTTCAAGATAACAATAGCTTCACAGCTGGCTCACAAAGTTCCTAAAATACAACAATGGGCTCATGCAAGGCAGTATAAATCAGCTTATAATGACTTCAGTAAAAGTACATGTTTTTGTTTTTGTTTTTAAAGGAAAAAAGTCCTCTCTGGCTTACGTGAAAAGCACACTGTTGCTGTGTGAAACAAGGCTCTCCCTATTTTTTTGCAGTTGTTTTTTCTTTAAATTTAAGTCACCGTTTGAGATGTAATTCATATACAATAAAATGCACAGATTTTGAGTGGAGTTTGATAAGTGTTTACCGATGGAAGCACTCATGTAATCTCTACACAAAGCAAGGGATAGAACAATTTCATTTATAGTTATTGACTGGATGGAATCAGTAATTTTAAGAATATTGGATATTGGGGATAGAGCTTTAATGGATAACTTACAGTCTATAGTAATCCACCACAGAATGTGCTTAATTTTTTTCCATGTAAAAATGTAAAAACAGGCAAAAATTGGACTATTAAATGGAGAAGCGGTGAGATGATCAATCCTTTATTAATTAGGCTTTATATAATAAGTTTCTATCTTTGAAAGTTTTGTTTTAATGTACGCTGGAACAAATTAAATATTTTAACTGGGAATCCATGAGGTCTCATTTATCAAGCTAATTTATAAATGCCAAAAACTTTCTTAGTTTTCATTTATTATTCACTATTATATATATATATAATATATATATATATATCACTATATAATATATAGATGTTAGAACATCTATACCCAGTATGGGATATTTTAGGCCATAGGGTACTATGACTAGAGGAAGTTTAGGCAAGGCTACAGTTAAAGTAAGGCATATCTATTTTTCCCTTATATTACATTTAGTTTCCTTCTTAAGATTATAGAGATCATGATGTTTAAAGTTAGTGGGATCTCCAGGTATAATTTTCAGCACCAGTATTAGGCCTATGAACTTCTGTCTACTAGAGCATTTTAGCAAATGCTGAAGTTAATTGAGAACCTGAGTTGCAGAGATACAAAAGCCAACCGGGCCCTTTTAATATTTTTTGTTACATAAATTCTTTAGTATATAAATTTTGGATTTCCAATTAAGAAAAAGAAAGGTGTGCCAGGCATAAGACTGTCTAAAACAGAACCATGTTTGAACTATGTTAGGAAAGAGAAATGAGGTTTTGTGTGTATAGAAAAGTTACGATATTAAAGTTACACAAGACAAGTTGAGAAGATCTACTTCAGTAGATGTGTAATTTGATCATATAGGAAAGGTAGTGAAACTACGTCATCATAAGCTGGCAATGCTCTAGTCATAATATATGCTGTTTGAATATAGTACAGATTATGCAAATCTTTTGGTTATAAATTAAGAATAGGAATTGTTTCCTGGTGCGTGTCAAGAGGAATGACATCATAATGGTTGGTTTAAGGATTGATTGTAATAGCTGAAAATAGAGATAATAAATGAGCTCTGTAACACTGCCTTCAATCTTTTTGTTCAGAACATGAACAAAATACATAGCCTTCTTTGAACAAAACTGGACAATTTCTTTATAATGTATCATTATTATGTATGACAATTTGACAGGGGAAAAGGAACCTTCAGATAGGTGCCTTAAGAGGCATGAAATATCCTGCATCTATGGGCTGCTGAGAACAGGCATATATATATACGTTCCCCCATTTTTAAGAGAAGTTAAATTAAGCTGTTTAAAACTTAATTTCCTCCTTCACTTAATGCCATTTATTCCTTTGACCTGAAACCTTGTTTTGTGTTTTCTGCCTGTTACTTTTGTACACGTTCAGTAGTTAATTACTGAATGCTGAGTAAGTCGGGACACTCTTACTTGTAAAAGATCAGATATCCAACCCAAACTAGCTTAAAAAAACAAAGAAGGAATGTGCTGTCTCATGCTTAAGTAGTTAAGTCCTGGAATACATACTAGCCTTCGGCACAGCGAGGGCCAAGGGCTTAAACAAAGGAATTAGACCACACTCTCTCTCCATCGCTAGATCCACCTTTTCCACTCTTGTAGCTTCATCTGCCGGTGAACTCTGCCAATATGGTGGCAAAGATGGCTACTAGCAGCTTCAGGGTTTTATCAGCAGTCCAGCCTATCCCCATAGAAAGAGTGCTCCTTCTCTACTAGTCCTGGCAAGTCTCTGAACTGGTTCTTGTTGGCCCGCATGGACTAGGTGCCTGCACCTGAACCACTCTCTACGATTCTGATTGGCCAGGCCACTCTGGGGCGGCTGGTGGGCGGGGGGTCCAAGGAATGAGATCAGCCCACTGAGGAAAGAGAAAGCTAGTTCTCCAAAAGAAAATGGCAGTGCTGTTACAACGAGGAGGTGGAATTAATGTTGGGCATTACCAAAAAAAGTACTCTTCTGTATCCCAAGCACTGTGAATGTCTACTTATTCTTCAAGGTTTGCTTCAGGTGTCACTTTCTCAATAAAGCCTTTCTGGGTCCTTCTCAATACAGGCAAAAATAATCAGCCCTTCACCTCTCGTTTAACTTTTACACATATCTATGTCATGACACATAATTTTGGCTCAATTATAATTAATCATTTTGCCTCTCTGTTTCCTCCAACCTCTTTTTATTTTATTTTTGTTTGAATGCCATTTTTTTCATTCATTTAGTCAACAGATATTTATTGAGTAGCTACGATGTACTGGACATGACCGATGCTAGCTCCAGCAAGATGGTGGATTTCAATAAACATATTGTCCCTGCGCTAACAAAGCTTATTTTAATGGGGAAGAAAAAAATTGCAGATTATGTGTTAAATTGTGTGACACAAGTTGTAAGAGCACCGTGGTAATAGGCACGGAGGGAATGAATGAGTTAGCACGATGAAGGGTGTTGTGGAGATGGGAGGTGACTGTTTCAGGAAGACGGAAGGACCTGGGTGAGAGCTCTGAGGTAAGAAATGATACCATGAGTGTTCAAGGAACTGAACCTCATATAGTACAGAAACAGCATAGGCCAGATCTTGGAGTGCATTATTAAGCTGTTTCAGCTGTTTGCATTTACTTAGACGTCAATGGACAAGGAGTTTCAAGAAGGAGAAGAATATGACCATATTTACATCGAATCATTCTTTCCTACTACAGTATGGGTAAGAAATTGAAGAGGCACGAGACTGAAGGCAGAGAGATTGGACCCTATTGTAGTAGGAGGAGGTCAACATTGAGAGCAATTTGGACCAAAATCATTGTAAAGAAGATTGGGGAAGAGGAGACAGATTTGGGGGAAATTTAAGCCCTAGAATTAAGAAGACTTCATGATTGGTTGCATAGAACGAAGTAGAAAGAAGTAAAGAAGACCGAGGACTCACACATGACTCCCAGTTTTCTAGCTTGAACACTCGGTTGCATGGGACTGCTGTTGTGGGGTAGAAGCATGTTGAAGCAAGGTGAAGAGGAAAGGATAAGCTCCAGTTTGATGCAGATGAATACGAGGTGCCTGTAAGATCAAAGGGAGGATTTCCCCAAGAGGTAGGAGCAGAAACAGGTGGGCGTGACATAGAGTGTGCCTGGAAACAGAACCTTAAGGAAGAAAGGGATGGGCAACTGTTTCAAATGCTGTCAACAAAGGTAGGGGATGAAAACATACCCATCCTGCCTAGCACAGCACCTGATTTCATTTATTATTTTATTTGTCAAATAAATGATTCTTAAACAACGATCATGCCAGGGCCAGTGCTAGGTACTAAAAATACAAGAGTGGAAAAAATATTCTAGTGAGTGGTTAAAAGACGTTTGTTGAATAAATGAGTCACTGAATGAACTGTTTTTGTTAAAAATTCAGATGAGGTCGGGCGCCTGGGTCGCTCAGTCGGTTGAGCGTCCGACTTCGGCTCAGGTCATGATCTCACAGTTCCTGGGTTCGAGCCCCACATTGGGCTCTGTGCTGACTGCTTGCTCAGAGCCTGGAGCCTGCTTCAGATTCTGCGTCTCCTTCCCTCTCTGCTCCTTCCCCCTCTCATGCTTTGTCTGTGTTTCTCAAAAACAAATTAATGTAAGAAACTTTAAAAAAAATGTAGATGAGGTTGCTTGACGATGGGATAAAATATGTAAGGACACACATCATTGTGAAGGTACTATTCACCCAGCTTTCAACATTTCCTAGTAGCTGAACCATCTCAATGACAGAAAATTGGTTTGGGCTTAATCATTCTGGGCCAAAGGAAGGTATCAGTCTTAGGTAAAGGATTTACCGGTAGAGCATACAGGAGTAATTAGAGTCTCTCATTTGAAAAGTCTTGTTTCCAAGTGTAGTTAAGTGTCAGCTCTCGCACTCTCTTGATTCCTCATGGAAACCACCACTCTTTTCACCTGGGCTCACATGCGTCCTGTGATTCTCTTTTTTTAAATGCCCATCTTATCTAATAACAGCTGCACAAACAGTTTATGTCATTGAGACCTGTCAGATCAAGCTGAGCAAGATAGTCCACTAAAATATTTTCCTGTGGCAGAAGGTACACAGGGAATACAGCAAATTACGTCAACATTTCTTCATTCCTTCTCCAGAGTACGTTCTGATTTCTCATCTGGGGAGAATGAGACAGAGACTGCAGGGCTGACCGACACCTGTTACACCTGTGTTCCACTGTCTGAGGACATTTTGTTCTCAAGTAAGGATGAGTCATAAGAATTTAAATTGTTTTCTGATGCTTGTCATGAAAAATGGTATCAGTGTTTTAGTGTGAGTTGGGTTATATTAATTAAAACTCAGTTTCCTGTAGAAGATTTATGGTTAGCTGGTTAGCAGAATGTGGAAGTAAGAAAGCAGTCGTTCTCCATGACTGGTGTGGGGGGAGGAGTCTGATATAAGTCAGAAGTGTGTAGAAAATGAAGCATTTAGCTTCCTAACAGACTTCAGTAGGACAGGCAACGGGGTAAGCTCCTGGCATCAACCATTCACATGACGGGATTAGTAACAGTAGTTCTATCACTGGATGCCTGCGATTCACCATGCCAGGTGCTTTATAAACATTCATCTATTTCTGATACTTGTAACAAAAAACATCCAACACACACACAAACGCACAGACACATGAACACACAAAACCAGGACGATGAATTTGCAACAGGTAATAAGTGGGGGGTTAACATGAATAATGCAGAGAGAACCTAGAAAATTTAATAAAAAAAAAGAAATGGGCCAGGAATATCAATAATTAATAGAAAAAGATACAAAGGCTGGTACTCATATAAAAAGATGCTTAAACTCATTTATAATTAAAGAAACGCAAATAAAAACAAGATAAATTCACTCAGGAAGTTGGCAAAATTTTTTTAAAAAGGATTATAGCAGTATTGGTGAAATTAGGAAGAAAAAAGCATCCTCTTACGATATTTTCAGGGAACCTCAACATTTTAATTTGTGGTTCATAACCTAGCAGGTACTACCAGTTATAAGCATGGATTGTGTGAACGTTTGTAAATGAGAATTCAGCAACATTTATAGTTTTGAAAAATTTGGAAATGACTTAAATTTGGAATCAAGGGCATATTATACAACTATTAAAAATTGAGGAATATTTATATTACCAGTTTGGAAAATGTCCATGATACATTTTTAAGCAAAAAAAAAAAAAAAAAGCAAATTAGAAAACACCATACAATAATATTTTACAAACCTGTAAAGTGATACTTTGAAAGACGAATGGAACTGATGCACTGCAGCAAATATAATCAAGAAAAAGAGGAAACACAAGTTACCAATGTTTGGAATGATGAGACACCACTACAGGTTTTGTATACAGTATGAGAATAATGTGAATGTTATAGACTTCTTTATGCCAATCAATTTTGCGACAGAAAATAGACACATTTCTTTAAAACTAAATTACCAAAACATATACGTCTTGAACATCTAAATAGCCTGTATCTATTAAATAAATTGAATTTGTAATCATAAACCTTCCTACCAAGAAAACAACCGCCCCGGATATCTTCATTTATGAGGTCTACCAAGCGTTGGAGGAAGAAATAAAACCAATCTACGCAAACTTTCATAAAGTATAATAGGGGAGAATATTTCATACTTTCTTTCATGAGGCTAGAATAACCCAGATACCTAACAGTAATATTACAAGAAAAGTAAAGTATAGATCAATAACTCTCACGAACATAACACAAAATTGTTAACAAGCTGGTAATATACACAAAGGATAATTTATCATGGTGAAGTGGGGTTTATTCCACAAATACAAGGTTGATTTAACACTTGAACACCAAGCGAATGGAGTACACCCCTTAATAGAATAAAGGGAAAAACTCATAACGCATGCAGAGAAACACTTGGCAAAGTTCAATACTCCATCATGATGAAACCTCTTGACACACTACGAATAGACAACAGCCTCCTCAGTTTGGTAAAAGGCATTACAAAAGAGCCTACAGGTCACATCATACTTAAAGGTGAAATGCTAACTCCTTTCTCCTGAGACTGGAAACAGGGTGTGGAAGTTTGCTTTCACCGTTTGCATTCAACAGTGTACTAGAGGTTCTTGATAGTGCATTAAGGCAAGAAGAAGAAACAAAAGACATCTAATTTTTCTGTATTTATTTAGTTTGGGAGAGAGAGAGAGAGAGTGAGAGCACAAGTGTGTGAGCAGAGGAGGGGCAGAAAGACAGGGAGAGAGAAATTCCCAAGCAGGCTCCGTCCGCACTGCCAGCACAGAGCCCCAGGCGGGGCTTGAACACACAGACTGTGAGATCACGACCTGAGCCAAAATCAAGAGTTGGATGCTCAACCAACTGAGTCACCCACGCACCCCAAAAGACATCTAAATTTGAAAAAAGTTGTAAAATCCTCATTCAAAGACAACATCAGTGAGTATTTAAAAAATTCTATGGAATCATCCAAAAGTATAGTAGAACTAACCAGTGAATTTAGCATGAAGATACACAGGCAGTATTCAAAAATTAATTGTATTCTGTATAAGAGCAATGAGCAATTTAAAATTAAATTTTAGGGAAGGCTGGGTGGCTCAGGCAGTTAAGCGTCCAACTCTTGGTTTCTGCTCAGGTCATGATTTCACAGTTCATCAGTTCGAGCTTCACATCGAGCTCCCTGCCGAAGGTGCAGAGCCTGCTTCAGATTTTCTGTCTCTCCCTCTCTCTTTGCCCCTCCCCTGTTCATAGTCTCTCTCTTTCAGAATAAATAAGCTTTAAAAAATTAAATTTTAAACAATACTAAATACAAAGGCATCAAAAAACATCAAATACTTTGGAAAATACAGATATATTACAAAAGATGTACACAACTTCTACATTGAAAAGTGTGCAATGTTATTTTGAGAAATTATAGAATGCCTAAAGAAGTGTAGAGATATATGGATACTGTACTGTGTGTTTCAAAGTTGGATTCCTCAATATCCATGGTGGAAAACAACCCTGGTAACTCCACAGTTCTCTACAAAACCCACTATTATAAAATGACTGAAAAGTAGGTACAACAGGTAGAACAGCCTTTAGGATTGTGTTGTGAATTCTCAAGAGTTTACTCAGAGACCGCTGAAGCCAGGTGAGGCACCATCCCCTTGTCTTCACTGGATAGACTCCGATTTTTTTTTTTTTTTTTTTTTATTATTTTTTTTTTTTAGTGTTTATTTTTGACAGAGAGAGGGGGAGGGAGGAGCGGAGAGAGAGGGGGACAGAGGATCCGAAGCAGGCACTGTTACTGACAAGAGTGTGCATGATGTGGGCAGGGCTCGAACTCACAAACCCTGAGATCATGACCTGAGCTGAAGTTGGATGCTTAACCTACTGAGCCACCCAGGCGGCCCTGGACAGACTCTGATTTTTAATGTGGGACACATGAGCCTGGAGTGATGCAAAACCCCATGAGTCTTAACAGCAGTCTTCTTCATTGTGATACTCTTTGTTATCTACAGCATCCTTTATGCCTGACCATTTGCTGGAGGCAACCATGAAGGCAGTTCAAATAACCCCTTAGTTCACAGCCTGTCTAATACCAACACAGACCAACTGATTCATTCACTCAGATTCTGAGTCAGAAACTGTCCTATCTAGTCATCTGTCAGTTGCAAGTCACTATAATTGAGGCATCAAGGTCTGTTTTGTTGCCGGTGGCTCAGAGCCAAAGATCATTCTTTTTTCCACCTTTGGGTTGCCCTCCTCTGTAGGCTATTGTGGAAATTGGGGAAGTATGGGTGACACTGATGTACCTCTGTCAGGTGGGTTCTTCCCCCACTTGTAAATCTCTAGTATTTGGTTCTGATGCAGCCTGCTGGTCTCCTTTCTATTTGGGAAAACACACACACACACACAATCACTGGACATTGTCCTGGCCACTAAAGGACATATTCCTGAGCCTGATGATTCTCTTCTGGATCTCTCCTCCTACCGAGGCACTGACACTTGACTCCATGGGAATAAGGCTGAAATTCTCCTTGCGATTCCTGTCAGAAAGTTCAAGTCCTATTTATCCAACCACCCGTTTCCTACTCCCACCAGGCTTCCTCCTTGCAGCCCAGAAAACAGCTTGTAATCAATGTAAATTATATAGACATAATTGCAGACATAATTCTGGAACTTCTTGACTCTGAGATAGTATCAAGGGCTTCCTTTATTTGGAGGGCATTGTCCCTTAAGAATACACATTTTCTCCCTCAGCACCGTCTGATTTCTTAATGTGAAGCCGAAGAAATTGTGGTTTGTGTTTGTAATGTTCTGGCACAAATTCAGAACTCAGTACCTGCTTTGATATTCCAAACAGCATCTCTGTGCTGGTAAATTTAATATCATGGAACAACATTTTTCTTGTGGGCTGTAAAATAATTCTGCAGTAATTCATGTTTATTGAATGAAAATATGGTAAAAACTGAGTACCTTGTAAGCACTGAATATGGGTGCTTAGATTCTTATTTGATGGATCATTGGTGGCCTTTCAAAATGTTCTGTGGCTTTAGGTTTGAAACCTTTCTGTAGGGCCTTGGGTAGAGCCTACGGGGTTGTTTCACTAGTCTGATACCCCCCTTTTTTATTAATTTAATTGGTTTTCAGTCCCCCCCCCCAAAAAAAAAAAAAAAAGACACACATTTTTAAGTAAAATGGCTTAATATCTGAATCTAGATAGAATTACAGTTTGTAAGTGCCCATTTCCCCAGATTATATTTTGGGAAATTGTTCAACAACTGAGGCCATACTATCGTTTTATTGTACCTGGATTTTTAATGAACCATGTCTTTCCCAAGACATTTTTGTAAGTTGTCCCCCTGTAAGCTGTGTCTCCCTTTGCAGCTCTCTGCACTGTCTCTAGCCATGTCAGGTATGATGTTCATCAGTGCAAAAGACCATGTGAGGAAGTACTCACTGTTGATTGACTCCAAGAACTGCAGTGGACATCGCCAAGTCATGGCCATTTCTCCCATCCAAGTACTAACCAGGCCCGACCCTGCTTAGCTTCCGAGATCAGACGAGATCGGGCGCGTTCAGGGTGGTATGGCCGTAGACAAGTCATGGCCATTTCTAAGGGCTACTGCTAACCTATGCCATAGGTCCTGAAACCTATGCCCTAGTGGAGGACCTCTGAGTAAGAACCGTTTATAGTTCACATGAATATTCACATCCAGTTAGAGACTTTGTTATAATATTGGTAAGTCTTCATCCTAAGGGCAGGTTTACTCAAAGTGGCATGTCCTGAGAAGATGGACACATTGTATCCTTGAATTAGTCAGATAAAGCTTTAGGTCCTGCATAATCAAAGCCAGATTTGGCTTGTCTCCTTGCATTCTGACACATGAATTTCCTACATTCTGTTGACTCTGTGGGCAACAGATTTCTGCCTGTGTGATATGGACAACATTAGTGTCAGGATATGGTTGTTGTTGTTGTTTTTTTTTTTTCTTATTGTGGTGTTTGGTTATGGGGTCTCATTGGCTGGCGAACTTAATTGGGCTGAGTTCAGTCAGAAATTAACTTGGGAGGATTTTATTGGTAACTCCACATTCGATTTTTGTCCTATGTTGTCAAAGAGATCCAAAAATGTTAAATGGTGAATAGATATACCAGCCTTTACCATAAGTAGCATAGTTTTTGGTTCTATTTTTGAAGGTATAATCTCTGAGCAATGTATGATGTTGCGGCTGTAATAATCAATGGTAGTATTCTAAGTAAAGCAATAACAATGGGAGGCGTTATTCAAATACATGAGCAGATTCCATATCCTGCCCAGGGACATCTGTTTCTTTCGTGCAAAGGAAATCTTAGGACATATACTGATCAATGTCAAACTCATCAGTGTGTCCCAAAGTGCTCATTTTAAAACAAAAGATCTACTTGAATACCAGGATGGAGACCAGGAATACTGAGAATGAGTTAGTTATTTATGCCGTTTCCTGTATTGTTTCTTTTCAATAGAATCTCACCTTTGTCTCCAGAAAGTATATAGAAGATAAACCAGTTTTTCCTAGCAGCTCTTTACTTGGTGAAAAAGTGATTCTAACCCTGCCTCATTCTAAAATATTGTCATAAGCAACACAGGAATCCAAAAGGAAGGAAAATTCTAACAATTGATTAAAATGGTCTTTGACATGCAAAATTTTTGTTAGTTTCTAATCCAATGACGTTTCTTTCATCCCTACTCTCCTGTGATCAATCATAAACCAACCCAACCTTTCAGATCTCAGTAGATGAATGCAAAGTTTTGAGGGGCTTCCACTAATTATTTTCTATATCAATAACAATAACTATTATTCTTTTGGGGGGCTTACCCTACAGTCCTAGCTAATGAGACATTGTCTTTATTTACCTTTTAAAGGGACATATGGCTGTGGCTACCCATTAGAATCTTAACCATTGGCCTTTTGCCCATTCATTAATTCTTTCAACACTCTTGCTAAACTCTTCCTACTTCTCTTGCATCATGTGTGCTAGGCACTGGGGGTAAAAAAGATGAGTAAAACAGGGTCCTGTCCTTGAAGAACTCACAGTGTAATGGGGAAGTTAGACTTGTGAACAGCTTTGGTTTTTACCAGTTAGGAGCTACAACTGAGAGGTACTGAGAACACATTATCTTTTTTGGAAAATCAGCTGGACTTGGTTTAGTTTCCTTCCTTCCTCTGTTGCTCTTTTCCCCATGCCACCCCCTCAAGGGAAAAAACAAAAGATGAGAGTAAAATCTCTTTTGAAAAGTTCCTCCATGTCAGCTATGAAAAATGATATTACTTACTACAGTAATAGAGGAGGAGAAATAATATTCATCCTAGGTCCACACTTGATTTTGTAGAGCCAAACAGAGATAACCAGTGAGAGCTATTATAATTCTATTTAGTATTAAAGCAACCAGTTATTTTCATCTTATTCTTAAATAATGGAACCACATTTGTTTAGAATTAGTTATTTTATATTTTAGCGTCATACTTCGTAAACAGACAAGTGCAAAAATGGACAGATTAACTGGAGGGTTTGGACTAGAAACCCAAACTCTACATTTGTGAGAATTTATGGTTTGGACAATAATGCAAATACTTAAAGCAATTTAAAATCTAACCACTTCCATGTGTCATTCTTTATTTTAAACAAAGATATGTCTGTGTAGATTTTTAGTTTTATGTACTTATGATAGCAGAAGTTAAGATCAGATAAGAGGGCCCCATAGGCTACATAACATCATGTTCTTTTTCAAGAAAAAGAAACAAGGAAGAATCTTAGCAACAGTAGCTATGCAAAACATTAAAGGTGATTTTGAAAAGAGATTTGTTCATTATTGTATGAAAGACTAAAACTTTAAAAAAATTTTTTTAACATTTTTAAATTTATTTTTGAGAGACAGAGACAGAGCGTGAGCAGGGGAGGGGGGGAGAGAGAAAGGGAGACACAGAATCCGAGGCAGTTTAATCCTAAATTTATCCTCTAGCTTAATGAAAGAGAAAAAGATTCCACTAGAATCAAATGTCATTTTAAAAGATGTTTAGAAATATGCACATTTTTCTAGGGCATAACATTCTAAAAGTGTAAATTTTCATATTTTTGAGATGAGACTGGCTGAGTTTTTAATTTTTTTTACACAAAATTTAGATGTTGTCATTTTTTATTTTCATGCATTAATAGTTCAAAATATGTTGCATACAAGATTTTCAGTTAAGAAAAAATATAGTATGAAAATTATCCTGGTTGTAGTTGATTTTTTTTCTTAGAAAGCCTGTGAAGTCCAGTTTGTTTTTCTTTTAGGACAAGAAATTCCATTACGATGACCACCCCTTTGTAACAGATTCGATCTATTTTGTTAAGCAGGCAGGATCACATTCCTTATAAACACTGATCATCGTGAAAACTACTAAAATCTACTCATGTGTTAATTTTTTTTTGAGAATTAAAAAAAAAAACAACAAACCCTATGAATCCTATATGTTTACTAGTTCATGTGAAACTTTTAAGAGAATGTATGGAGTTCAGGGGTGCCTGGGTGGCCCAGTAGGTTAAGGTCTGATTCTTGATCTCGGCTCAGGTCATGATCTCATGGTTCGTGGGTTCGAGCCCCACCTCAGGCTCTGCGTTGACAGCACGGAGCCTGCTTGAAATTCTCTCTCCCTTTCTCTGTCCCCCTACCCCTTTCATGCTCTCTCTCTCTGTCTCTCTCTCTCTCAAAAATAAATAAGTAAATAAACTTAAACAACCAAAAAAGAAAACGTATGGAGTTGGTTCAATAGGTGATACCATCTCCAATTTATGTGTGGAAAAAAAAGTACGTTTTTAAGCGTGTTGCCTGAGACCAATGACCTGTTAAGGATGTCACTAATAGAACTGGAAGGTTAGTCATGTATTGTAGAGTAGATCCCTCTGTTCAGCCGAATACTTTGGTTTCAATATGCAAGCTGAGGGGTAAAAGTTCTAAAGAGAAAAAAATGGACCTGCATAACAGAAGAAGAAAAAGTTGAGGTTCCTGGGAAATTCAGGAGGGAGATTGTAAAGAGATTTGAGAAGGGGAGAGGAGGGACCTGACAACTGGGTAGAAGTGTTGACCTTCCTTTGGGTTCCTTAAATCTTTTTTTTGTTTGTTTTAGGTTTTTTAATTTTTTAATTTTTCACATTTATTCATCTTTGAGAGACACAGAGAGAGAGAGAGAGCGTGAGCAGAGGAGGAGCAGAGAGAGGGAGACACAGAACCCGAAGGAGAGGCAGGCTCTGAGCTGTCAGCACAGAGCCCAATGCAGGGCTCGAACTCACAGACCATGAGATCGTGACCTGAGCCGAAGTCGGCCGCTTAACTGACTGAGCCACCCAGGCGCCCCTGGGTTCCTTAAATCTTTAGTGATTTCTAGTGTGTAACTATTTTTGTGTGTGTGAAAACTGAATTTTCCACAATCTTGATCTTCCTTGAGTTTTAATTTACCCATTCAATATTTAGTGATAGGCTGCTCCATGCAAGCACTGTCTCTTACTGCTGGGGACACGATGATGATGGGACTCTCTCCTCACCTTACGAAGGTTATAATCTATGACAAGGTCAGCAGTCCATAGCCTGCAGGCCAAATATGGCTCACAAGTGAAGAATTATTTTTTAAGTGGTTGAAAAGAATCAACAGAAGAGTAATGTTTCATGACATGTGAAATTATATGAAATTCATATTTCAGTGCCATTAATAAAGTTTTATTGTAACCTAACCAGGTTCATTTGTTTATGGATTGTTTATGGATGATTTTGCACTAACAGATAGAGTTAACTTAGTTGTGGCAGAGTACCTTTGGCCCAAAATGACTAAAATATTGACAATCTGGTTCTTTACAGATAAAATTTTCCAAATCTAGTACATAAAATTGATGTTAAATAGAGATTGTAATTAAGTATAGTATATTGTAATAGAGAAAATTTAGGACTATATGGATCATATAGCTTGCCAAACAACTCAGACATAATGGGTAATATTAGTTATCCACACTAGTCAGACGGAGTAAAGACTCTCTGCTCGTTACAGAACCCACACTAAATCAGCCTATGACAAGAAGTTTAGGTAACTAGGAAGACCAAGGAAAATTCTGGTTTTAGAGATGGTGTGCTTCGACAGTTCAAATGATATTATGATCAACTTATTTATCTCTCTTCTTCAGATTTTAGGCTCTGATAGGTTTCTCCATATTGGCATAATTTTGAATTATACTCTTTTTTTGTGTTGTGCCAAAAATGACCTTAAGTAATTCTAGATGTCATGGCACTTTCTGGTAGTGAGCCCCAAGAAAAATGAGTATATCAACGTTTAAACAAAAACCCAAGGAGGATTCTGACTGGCCTGGCTTGGGTCATGTGCCCATTCATAAATCTCAGAACTATGGCTAGACCGTATCACATGACATTCTCTAAATGACGGTGGATGCGGAGAATGCAGGTCCATGCTCTCGACATCCCTACCAGTAGAGAGAACCTGTTGGGATGATGAAAATAAGAGATTCACACTATGAACTGATATCTATAAATTATTTTGCAAATGTTTGAGATGTTGGGCAATATATAATATCCTAATCACAGTGATTGATATAGTCTCCGAAAAGTAAAATTCTATGAAAATATCTAACACTTCAATGCAGAGTTTGTATACTGATTGCCTATGGGACCGATTCTACTTGCTGATCTATTCTGTCTGGCCTATTGGCCTGTAGTTTTCTTTTCTTTTCTTTTCTTTTCTTTTCTTTTCTTTTCTTTTCTTTTCTTTTCTTTTCTTTTCTTTCCTTTCCTTTCCTTTCCTTTCCTTTCCTTTCCTTTCCTTTCCTTTCCTTTTTTAATTTAGTCAATCATTGTGAGCTTCTCCTTTAAAAAATAAATGTTGGCATTACTAGATCTGCCCTCCTGCATGAAAATAATTAGCCACCTTTTTTTATATGGAACAGCGGCAGCTCTTACCTTAGATGGAGCATTGGATCTTCTGTTAGCCACAATCACCATCACCCTCTACTGCTTCTCTAATGTTGAAGCCCTTTTCAGTTGCCACTTGTGCTTGTTTCTTCTAGAAGAGAATTGCTTCTCTATATGCCTACCTCCACCAAATATGGGAGAAGATGTTTGATTCAGGCATAGTGGAAGATATCATCTTTCTTTGATTAACTTAAGAATATTATTCCAGGGGGCGCCTGGGTGGCGCAGTCGGTTAAGCGTCCGACTTCAGCCAGGTCACGATCTCGCGGTCCGTGAGTTCGAGCCCCGCGTCAGGCTCTGGGCTGATGGCTCGGAGCCTGGAGCCTGTTTCCGATTCTGTGTCTCCCTCTCTCTCTGCCCCTCCCCCGTTCATGCTCTGTCTCTCTCTGTCCCAAAAAAATAAAAAAAAAAAAAAAGTTGAAAAAAAAAAAGAATATTATTCCATATATAACATGCAAATAAAAGATATCTGTATTGAAAGAACCACAACTTAAGAGGCTGTGACATATGAAATAAACCATCTGAAACCATTATGAAACAAATCATAATAAGATTTAGGACTGATGCATGGAGAAGATGAGAAATGAAAAACTTAACCTGAGAATAGGATTGAAATGTCAATGATTGTTTTTGATTATGAATAAAATATCTGATACTCCTATAAATGAGGTTATATATTAAGTGAAAAAATTACCCAGACAACAAAAGCTTTTATGGATGGCAAGTTTATGAAAGAGCATCATAGAATACAGCAGAAATTGTGGGTTCTGCACAGAGACAAGCATTTGTAAATTGAAAGCTTACTGGAAGTACTGTTGACCTGAATATTGAAGTTATGTCTTAGCAGTTACAGAAAAGTTGTACCAAAAAAAAAAAAAAGTTAAATCAGTTGCAGCATTTTCTATTGAAGATGATGAGAGCACAGATTTGAATAATATCACATCGTCAGCTATATTGAATTGGTGATATTGACAAGAATGCTTATGTGTCAGAAGATGACAGGCTGTGATTGGACTCAGCAAATGACTGATCTTTGTCTAGGGAAATTTGCAAAAGGCAACGCACTTGGTCAAAGTCAGTCAGTGTGATTCAGCCCTTGCAACGGACAGTGTTAATGTGAAAACTTAAATTTAAGAAAGGATCATTCCCCAGGAAACCTAGGATTGAGGTCTCCTGATTACATCATTTTCCAGGAATTGCTTTGTGCCAAAGAATTTAAAATGTAATATACCATGAATGTGCTTGTAATTAACACCATGAACTGGATAATGCCCCGTAGCATGAAATACAGATATTCCAGGGCTTCTTTTTATAAGTTAGATGTATACGGTTGTAGCCCGTTGCAGTACATGGACTTATGTGGCTGAGGGCTAAAGGATATTTTTGGATAATTTTATGTCATTCAAGAGAAAATCTCTACTCAATCTCTAACAATGAAAAGTGGATTAAAGTCTTGGCCTTTCGGGTGGATGTTAGAACCTATCAATTTTGAATAGTTCTCTACAAAGGCATTCACAAACAGCTACACAAACGTAGGATTCAATTTGCTCACTTGAAGTGAAACTGTGTCTTTAAGAAACTATTTGGCAAAGAATAATCTGGCCCATTATCCTGCACTGAAATCACTTTCCTAAAATGAAAGTCATGGCTAGAACTACATTACCAAAGCTAGGGGCTTGAAAATGGAATTCCGAAAAGGTTTTTGGGTTTTAAACTTTAGGAAAATAAAGTAACAGTTAAACATTAGAAAGTTTACCTTTATAATTTGAGACTGACTGATAATATGAAAACAAGAGCTACCCACTAACACTATTGAACTGAATATCATAACTGAAAGTTAAATACAATGGAATTGGAATGCCAGAACTGAACAAACACATTTCCAGACCCAAAGCGTTGTGTAAAGAGAGTCTATACATGCTAAGTAGCACCAATGTGTGTAATCTCCATTTTTCAAAAAATTTTTAAAGTTTATTTATTTAAAAAAATTTTTTTAGTGTTTATTTTTGAGACAGAGAGAGAGAGACAGAGTGCAAGCAGGGGAGGGGCAGAGAGAGAGGGAGACACAGAATCTGAAGCAGGCTCCAGGCTCTGAGCTGTCAGTCCAGAGCCTGACGCGGGGCTCGAACTCACGGACTGTGAGATCATGAGTTGAGCCGAAGTCGGACGCTTAACCAGCTGAGCCACCCAGGCGCCCCTAAAGTTTATTTACTGAGAGAAAGTACAAGCAGGGGAGGCCAGAGAGAGAGAGAGAGAGAGAGAGAGAATCCCAAGTAGGCTTTGCACTGACACGCGGAGCCCGATGTCACAAACTGTGACATCGTGACCTGAGCCGCGACCGAGGGGTCAGACGCTTAACCAACTGAGCCACCCAGGAGCCCCTGTAAACTCCATTTTTGCATATGACACTGAGTACATTTTGCATATGACACTGAGTACACCTAGTCGACGGACTTGTGGTGTAGGTTGACATGATCTGATGGTAATTATCTTATGTCTCCATGATAAGTCCAGAAGTAACAAATGAGAAAGAACTCAAGTAATGAAACATTTCTATTTCTGTGACTTTTTTTTTGTATTTTAAAATTTCAGATATCTCTAAGAATATCATACATACCAGTTCGCACTATATTCAAGAAAAATAAAGTAAGTTTGGTTATTTTCCAACACTTGACTTCTCTCACATCTCGTTTACCTCACTTCTTTCTGTGACGAGCTGGTCCCTGTGGGCATTTGAATGAGTACTCTGGCTTTGACCTATGCCTCTCGATGATGCTCAATCAGCCTTTGATGGAAGACTGTATTAAAGAAAACAACCTTTATGGTATCTATAAGCAGAGATTCCAAATAGCAAGAATTTGTCAGAGTGTCTCCAGCACTATCTAGGGGAAAAATGTCCCAACCAGGGGCCTCAAGGATATTGTTACTGTGGAGATAGTTGTGCTGGTCTTTTTCTAGATGGATAACAGTAGCCATAAATATCATTCAGCTAGCTATCCTTGATCAGATGCTGTGCTCACCAAGCAACGGCAACATTATTGATCTGGCCTAGGGGACAGACTAGGCACCAGAGTATCTTTTCTCCTCAAAAGTGAATTTTTCTCCTACACGTTAATAAATTTGCTTTCCGGTTAACATAGCATCCTCTTGTCAGTTTGGGTAGCTAAATTAGTTGCTAAAGCCTTATCACCCTCAGGCATAAGAACAGAGTATGCATCTTGACCTATAAGCAACGCACCATATCCTGCTACTTATTTATTTATATAACTCAGTGCCATTCAACGGAATTCACGTCTGAATATTTAGGAACAGCAGTGAGAGTCTTCCTTACCGCAATAATTTAGAAACCAAATTGCCCTTTTACTAGTATTTTTTTTTTAAGTTTCATCTAATCCAGATCCAGTGGCTTTACATTCTGAAAAATTTAAGCTGCTAGCACTTGACTATGGAAGGCAAAGACAAGGTGGTTAATGGCCCTAATAGGTTTTTCCACAATAAATTCATTAGTGGAGGTTTACATTCTTCTCAGAGGCAAATCAGCATTCTCTGCCATGCACCCATTAATATAAGTTATGAGACAAAGTATTTTAATTACATATCACGCCACATAAGGCTTTATAACTTGTACCAAGTCTGTCAATATCGAAGTCAATAAAAGTTGAGTGGCTGTGAAATAAGATTCTGAACAATTAATCTTAAAGCTGAAATAGTATGAAGAGTGAATGGAAAACATAATTGTATGTCAGATTATTATATCAGTCCTGTTTTTCTGGTTTGTATTATATAAAATAATTAAGTTTTCCTTTAAAAAAAATCCATCGTGACGATATTGGGAAAAAATGTTTATATTAGCCTTTTAGAAATAGTTTTAAATATCTCTGTTGACTTTTTCTGATTGAATTCTCAGACATACTTTAAGTAAATTAATTAAGAATGTTTGTTCTAAAAACTAATGTTGGAAAAAGATACCAAATAATAGAGATACATTTGTACGAGGAAAACGTCTAACTGAGATGTGACTAGAACAGAAAATCAGACAATCTTGTGTTTTAAAAAATCCTTACTATAGTGACAGTCTTAATAAAACCACAAAGCATTTGTTGGAAAGGATCTTGAAGGTCATGTAGTTTAACTTCCTACCGGATGTATAAATCTCTCTTACGTCACCCCAAACAGTCATGCAGCCTCTCCTTGAACATTGTCACTGACATTGGATTTATTACCTTTCTACTCAGTTCATAAATTTTACCTTCTGTCTGGTTTTGGAGTTTTTACTGTATGTGGCAGATGATTTCTACTAAACTATAGTCTCCTTGAGGGCAGATTCAATATTTAAATCCCTAATATCCTATTTATAACAAGTGCTTTCCCTGCAATAAGGTTCTCAAAGATACTATTGAAGTGATTAATGAACAAGTTTGGGCACATTCTTTTTAGAAAATTCCCCCTGAAATCTTCTGTTAACTGGTCCCATTCTTTTCTTAGAAGACTCCCAGCCCAAGAATGGGGCTTCATCCTTAAAGTGGAGCTTAAAGGTATTTAGTTTCTTGTTACTGCCTCCTTGTTATCCCCTTCCACAATGGGAAGGGAAAAAGCTGATCTCAATTCCTGTTCCTTTGAAATAACAGTGGTTTCAATTTTCCTTATGCCACTGCAAGGTCTCAGGTTTGACTGAACCTAAATCAGTCCCTTTACTCATCAAGACATACTGATTCTTTGTTTTGTTTTTGTTTTTCCTTTTTTTTTTTTTAGTTGAAATTCAAGTCTTTCATTCTTCACTTTTTTAAGTGTTTATTTGCTTATTTTTGAGAGATAGAGACAGAGTGTGAATGGGGTGAAGGGCAGAGGGAGAGGGAGAAAGAACCCTAAGCAGGCTCCACACCATCAGCACAGAGCCCAGTGCAGGGCTCGAACCCACAAACCCTGAGATCATGACCTGAGCTGAAATCAAGAGTCGGATGCTTAGTTGACTGAGCCACCCATTTCTTAAAATTATTTAACGATATCCTGCCCCAACAGAGGAGCTCCTGTCTGGGTGGTGGCAAGAGTCACACTACCTAATTGGTATAAACACTGCGTCAGCATAGACAGCAAGAAATAATCATACTTTAGGTTGGTCTTATGGTTAAAGCACAAGCATTACTGTGAGAGAGGGAGACAAATTTGTCGATTTTTTCCTTCTCTCACAAGATGACATTATTCAAGTATCTAAGAATGTGATCCTTAGAATTTAAAGCTTAGACTGCTTGAGAGCTACAAAGGAGCTTAGATCACAAAATTTAACTTCTTCATTTTATAGAGAAGAAAATTAAACTCAGAAAGTATGGCAAAAAAAAAAAAATGTCTATTGACCTAGTGTCTATTTTCCTAGGCCATAGCTAGCTAGAGGCAGTATCAGAAATAGAGACCAAGACCTTTTATTTCTATGTATCCCTCTGTATCCAGAGAATTTTCTCACATAACTCTCTTCAGATGTCAAATTGAGTTGTCTTTTCTATATCATGTACTGTCGTGTAAAATTTAAATATAAAATCTGCTAGAGGGAAATAAGCACTTGGTTAAAATGTGTTTTGTGATTTATCACATAAGGAGCTTAAGGATATATGTATTCAATAAACCTCAAATAGCAGCATTCCATTCTCCCTATAACAGCCCAAATACTGCGTCTCTCGTGAAAAGAGAAAGCCCAATTGTCTTCAAGTTACCCGTAGGTCATCTTTTTCTCAGAAAATTTAAATTCATTAGGATGGCAACTAATATGTGGAATTTAAGAAACACAACAGATGAACACAGGGGCAGGGAATTAAAAATAAGATAAAAAGAGAGAGGGAGGAAAACCATAAAAGACTCTTAAATACAGAGAACAAATTGAGGGTTGCCGCAGGGGTATCGGCTGGCGAGATGGCCTAAACAGGTGTGGGTATTAAGGAGGGCTCTTGTTGGGGCAAGCACTAGGTGTTTTATGTAAGTGATGAATCACTAAATTCTACTCCTAAAATCATTATTACACTGTATGTTAACTAACTTGGATTTAAATAAAAGTTAAAAGTTAAAAAAAAAAAGATGGCAACTAGACAGTGTGGAAATATGGAAACATAAATAAATAATATTCATCAAATTAATGAAATAATCAGTATGTAGCCTGATTAGAGACAAATGATCATCAATACCAAAGTTGAATTCTTGGAATTATTTTTTGTGGAAATATATACATTTGTTATATTGGGATACACATACCTATTTAGTATATCAAGGAGAGCAATACATAACAGTGATCCTTGAGAATGGAAACCAGGCCTGCAGTTGATTTTTTTTTTAAGAACCTCATGTACTAGAAACATGAAGAATGGAATGAATAAACTCATAGAGTTGCTTCCTTTCCCAAAAGTTGTTGAAGACTAATAGAAATTTGGACCATTGGCAAGAATTCTATTTTTTTGATATGTTTAGCAAAATCAAGATGAGCCCATTCAATATTTATTTAAACCACTCCTTTCCTTCCTTCCTTCCTTTCTTTCACTCATGTATTTATTCAAGTATCTGTTCTAGAAGTTTTGAGTGCCCACCAAGTGACAGGCCCCTTACATGGTAGTGAGAAACACAAAGACAACTATGAGGCATTGATTTCCTTAATTTCAAGGAGGGGTCAGGTGGGACAGTCCAACATGTCACCAATTATAATGCAATAGTGTCAGAGTTAAAGATGTCTCTAAAGTATGGGGGAGCCCATAGTAAGTGATGATATGCAACTTGAAGGTTGAGTATGATTTCAGAGAGTAGGTAATATCTGAAGTGGATTTGGATGAAAGATTAAGATTTTACCCAGTAGAGGAGGGAAGGAAATAGTGTTGCAAAAATGGCTGAAATGAAGGCAGAGCTAGCTTGTTGCAGTGCTCTAAGTGGTTCCGTTTGAAGGGCATGTAAAGTGAGGAATGGTGGAAGAAGCCCAAGGGGGTGGTGTAAGAAAGGCCATGCACCATATGCTGGTGAATTTGGACTTAGACAAAGTAGAGGAATAAAGTAATCAAACGTGGAGGGGCCTGGGTGGTTCAGTTGGTTAAGCTTCTGACTCTTGATTTTGGTTGAGGTCATGATCTTGCTGTTCGTGAGATCGAGCCCTGCATCGGGCTCTGTGCTGACAGTTCAGAGCCTGCTTGGGATTCTCTCTCTCTGCCTCTCTCCCTGCCCTTCCCCCCTCCCCCAAATAAATAAGTAAACTTAAAAAAAAAAGATCTGGGGCGCCTGGGTGGCTCAGTCGGTTAAGCATCCGACTTCGGCTCAGGTCATGATCTCGCAGTCCGTGAGTTCGAGCCCCGCGTCAGGCTCTGGGCTGATGGCTCAGAGCCTGGAGCCTGTTTCCAATTCTGTGCCTCCCTCTCTCTCTGCCCCTCCCCCGTTCATGCTCTGTCTCTCTCTGTCTCAAAAAAAGTAAATAAAAAAAGTTTAAAAAAAATTAAAAAAAAAAAAGATCATTGTTGTAAAAAAAAAAAAAAACTGTACTCATCAGGTATCATAATAAGCATACAAATATATATCCCTGGCCTTGAATTTACTACATTACAATGTAGTTCATTACAATTGAATAGTGAAGATGAAAAAATAAATAATTTGAGACTTTTTTAAGTTATAAGAAGGATAAAAATAATTATTTGCATTTTGTTTTGCAGTAGCCAAGATATGGAAATAGCCCAAGTATCCATCAGTGGATAAATGAATGAATAAAGAATTTGTGGTATACACATATGCACGCACACACACACACACACACACACAATGGCATAATATTCAGCAATAAAAAAGGAATGAAATCTTGTCATTTACAACAATATGGATGGACTTAGAGGGCATTATGCTTAAGTGAAATAAGTCAGACGGAGAAGGACAAATACCCATGGTCTCTTTTATATGTGGAATAAAGAAAAAAAAAAAAAGAAAATCAAGTTCATGGATACTGATAACAGACTGGTGGTTGCCAGAGATTGAGAGTGAAGGAGGGGAGAAATGGGTGAAGGGGGGGGGGGGTCAAAGGTAAACAGAAAAAAGAAAAAAAAGAAAACACAATGGAATGGTACAATATTAAAATTATGAATAACAATGAAAAGTTATAAGAATAAAAATAATACAAGTTACAGTGAGTATTCAGAAATTGAAGAAATCTTATATGACTGGAGGGAATCAGGAGAAATATTCAGGAAATATACTGTCACACTTGAACTGGGCCTTGAATTATGAGAAGGATTCAGCATATAGAGAAGGTGCAAGAACCAGCAGGAACAAAAACCTCAGCAAGTCAACAGGAGCAATGGGTGTGGAGGGGTGTGGACTTGAAGGCTCAAAAGCTAAACTGAGTGGAGGACAAGGAGATCTTTTATCCAAGTTAAATAGTTTCAGCTTCGTTCAACAGAGACGTTGAGGAGAATGTGATGGGAGATGTGATTCAAGATGGTTGGTCTGTAAATAACACCTAGAATTCATGACTGCAGAGAGAAGAGCAAAATTTCAGGCAAGAGATGAAGTCCTGACCGGGGATTGTGATGGTGAGTCTCACAGGAAATGAAGGAGGGAGACCCCACAGAGGAAGAACCAATAGGACCCTCGAGAGCATCAGAGATGCTTTGGATGTTTCCAGCTCATGACTCAAAGAATAACAGTTCCTACAATAGAAACAGGGAAGGTGTGAGGAAGAGTTCCTTGGAGAGAAAAGAGTTTTTTGCTTAATGGGATGACTCTCTGATTCATTCAAAACACCCAGTTGGAAAGGTCCTGAAGACAGTTGGCCTTGCTGGGCCAGAAGCTTCGGAAAGAGGATGGAGGCAAGTTTCTCACATAGAGACAAAATGTGAAATCCTAGGAGGGGACGCTCTTGCCCCTGGTGGAAACATCTAGGAATCTACCGTGTCGGGAAAGGAGAAAATTTGGGGGAAATATTGTATTTGAAGAATAAGAACAAAAAATTGAAAAAGCCACCAGCAATGGAACCAGAGAATCCATAGAAAAAATAGGTAGGAAAACAGAAAATAAGGAGGTGTGTTTCAAGAGCCAGAAAAAAGTAAATACAGCAGAGAGGGCAGGGGGTACTGACCATTTGGGCAAAGTTCGGAGGCTTTACTGGGTTCAATTCCTAGCTCAATTTTCATAATTACCTTGGGGTTTACTTGTTTAACCTCTGTAACTTCACCTTTCTTATCTGAATGAAAAACTTCAATACAATGGCAACCTTGTGGGGACTCGTGAGAACAAAATGAGCTAATACTGCTTACCTTATGTATCACTGGGGAGAGCGAGGGTGGCACCCATGCTGGTCTAAAAATCACCAGAAAAAGGAGACTGGCTTGGAGGTTTTACGGTGCTTAGGAGGTGGGGCTGAGGCAAGGGCTCCCACACACATGTATGTGCAGGGGATTCCACATTTGGACTTCTCACTCATGCCACAAAGGGGGAGCATCCTTATCTTTCTTATCGGGTTACCAGATGCGGGGCAGAAAGGAAGGAGGTTAGGGTGAGGCTTAAAAGCTGTCAGCAACCAAGCATCAAACCGTAGAGTCAGATACTTAGAAAATGTTTCCCTAAATCTCCCTTAATTGGGCCCCAGAAATGCCCAAGTGACTCCAGCACCACCCATGCAAGAGGCAGTGCGATAGAAGGGGAGCCAGAGTAGAAAGAGACTTACGCAAATGGGGTCTAGATCCCTTAGCAAAAAGGTGAAATGCTGTGAATCCCCCGGCAGGGGCCCTGAGAGCGCATATACCAGTGGGGAGCCCTGAAAATCGTGGTGAGTCCTTTGATGGGTGAGCATTGGAGTCGTTTTAAAATGTGTTGGGCTGGGTTTATGCCGATCTACTTAAGCTCTGGTTTTCCTTGTGATGAGTATAAGTATATGACGGAACAACGAGTCAAGGTTAGGAATGCTGTTGATCATGGAACAAGTGTCTCACAGGAACACGTTCAATCCCTGCTGAAGCCAATCATGTCTCCTCCCTCTGCTCTAAACCTATAAGTCACCTTCTTCTTCCCTGTCCTTGGGCATAGTTGCTCTTCTTCCTGATGTCCTCACCTGGCAATCATCCCTCACTTCACCGTATCTAACTACTACATCATGCTTCCCAATGAGCCTGTTTTCCGTGACTCTCTCTCCCTGTGGTTTGTTTCAATTGGGCCCACAATTCCTACGTAATTACACAAGCTGTCCACATACAGACTCCCCCATTGTCACTCTGCTCCCACGGAATACTTACCCATGGATGACCCTCCCTTCCAGTCCTGCCTTTCTCCTGGGCTCATTTGAACAAGTAGCCCAGCCTCTCTCAATAACATTCATGGCGTAGCACCCCACACATAACAGGAGACTGGGTTGGACCTACGACAATAGTAATTATTGTTACAGCTTCCCTTTATCGTTTACTGCATGCCTCGTGTGGGCACGAGGAGCATTTGAGTTGAGGCACGTGTGCCTCTTTGTGAACATGTGCTCAGTTCATCTTCCCAAGAACATCCCGACATCCCTTGATGATGGTAGTTATTCCACAATGCATGTATGGCAAACCATCACATTGTGCACTTTATACACAATTTAATTTGTCACTTGCACCTCGATAAACCTGGGCAGGGAGGGAAGGACAGAAACGAAGAGTTGGATAGAGGAGAAAAGGCAAATTTGCAAACATTCAAAACACAATCAGTGCCTGGAAGATAAGGGCACTTACCTATTTAACCAATGTGCACAGGGGATCTGAGGCTCAGGGAGGTTAAGTTACCAATGATCGCACAGCTAAAGAGGTCCTGCCAGGCCGTGAACCCAGATCCAGCTCAGAAGTCCAGGCTCCAAATCCCCATGCTATATTGCTTCAGTGAGAGCCTGCTTCTAGAATTTACATCTTCTCACACTGTGTTGCAGTCTCACGCATCATCTGTCACTATGAATCCTCCTAACCTCTCCTTCCCTTGCAATTGCCTCTTTGCCACTGATGTTTTTCTAGATGTTCCCAATTCTTTGCTGAATGTGGGAAAGTTGAAATCAATTTTTCAAGGTGTAATTTTAATACACATTCCAATACAGTAAATTACTATTATGAAAAGTGTACTACTTGGAAACTTCAAGAAGCCCTCTAGAGTAACTTGTAATTATAATGAGTCGTGTTGATGCAGTATACGTTTTTACTCTGTATAATTTAACAAGTGTGTGATGACTATCTAATTATAGCCTATAGTTCACAAAGTAATAGTTTACAATCATATTTCCTTGGTAGAGGTTATACTTCCACATGAGATTCTTGCTTTATGTCTGCCTACAAGAGGCGTATTACTACCAAATGTGCATACAAATAAAGCCTTATCACAAAGATTGACTTTAGAAGCATAATCTGCTTCAGAAGTACATTTCTAAAAATTTGCACAACACTTACATTCCTTAAACCGACCAAGCCAAACAAATTCATCAAAATACTCTTGTCCTTTCAAACGTCGTAAGAACTGTTCTGACAATACTCATGAGCGAAAATCTGTTATTCAAGAATGAAACAGGAAAAAAAAAGTGAGTAGATTTTTCTACCTCTGCAAAACACACTGAGGACTTTCTTGTATCATTGCATCCTTCAAGAGCTGAGTTGAAGAACAGAGATAGAAAGGAAACCTAATGGCCCTACCTTCAAACTATATCCTGAGTCAGTCCGCTTCCCTCCACCTCTATGGGCAACCTCTTAGTCCAAACCACCATCATCTCTCACCTGGATTACTGAAATAGCCTCCTAGCTGGCCTTCCTGCTTCTGCCCTTGCCCCACTTCTGTCTCTTGGCAACAGACAGCCGAACGACCGTTACAGCCACAGTCGGCCCAGGTCTCCTCTGCTCAGAGCCCTCCAACAGCTAGCTCTCTTTTCCCTGAGAAGAAAAGCTGAAGTTGCCATAAATGACCGATAAAGCCTTACCCACTCTGGCCCCAAGTGCCTCTGTGACTCATCCCCTACTCCTCTTCCTCTGCTCCTGCCAGATTGGCCTTTTGCACTTTCTCAAAGACAGGAAGCACACTCCTGTCTCAGGGCCTGGGACCACCTGCCCCTCTCCCTGGAGAATCACGTAGTTACCTCCCTCACCTCCTCCAAGTTCTTTGCTCGTACGTCACCTTCTCAAGGAGGCCTTCCTGGACCATCCAAACTTAATTGCAACCCTCTCCCCCAGTCAAATCCCAAATTCTCCAACCTGCTTCACTCGTTTTATTTTTTTGCCAATTATTTGAACCACCTTTCCCTGTCCTCTAGGGTTTTACTTGTTTCTTGTGTTTATTGGCTGCCTCCCCCATTGTACAATTCAAGGGGGAAGGGTCCTTATTGTCTTTTATTCATTGATGTATCACTAGAAACTAGAATTTTACCGAGCATGAGGTAGCCAGTCAAATATTTGGTGAATGAATGAATGAGTGCTAAAATTACTCAGGTTTTTGTCACTGTATTTCACTCTTTTTAAAAAATTTTTTTTTAATGTTTATTTATTTTTGAGAGAGACAGAGACAGAATGCGAGTGGGTTAGGGGCAGAGAGAGAGAGGGAGACATAGAATCTGAAGCAGAGTCCAGGCTCTGAGCTGTCAGCACAGAGCCTGATGCGAGGCTCGAACCCATAAGCTGTGAGATCATGACCTGAGCCGAAGTCAGACGCTCAACCGACTGAGTCACCCAGGCGTCCCTGTATGTCACTCTTTCTCTGCTTCACCAAAATGGCCACGATGCCAGCCTCCTTGAAATCTTGGATAATTTAAAATGCCATGCATTAAGAAATAGCCTAAAAAGTGCTTTTTAAAATTACAGCCATATTCTTCAGGGTTCTGACATTAATATTGAAATATTCATCATGACATCTTTAAAGGTTCTCTGCCTTACTAAATCCTAAACATAATTTATCATATCAGGGACAAAATTAATTGAATTATTCTCTATTCTTAAATCAAGAATACAACTGATTTGCTGTTTTTCCTCATTTTGACGTGCTGTCATATATAAGCAGAGCTTTGATTTTGTGATGAACTTTTAAAAGCTATTGTTAAACTGCTCTGTGTGACATTTTTGCAGGCAGAACTACCATGAATTCAGCAAGCAGCCATGTCGTCATCAGTATCTGATCCTCGTTAAATATAATTGTTAAAGTATAATGAGTCTTCCACTCTCAGAATGATAATCTGTCTAGAGTAAGAATTTCCTCAAATGATATGAGATCAATGAAAATTAAGGCTACTGTTGTTTTTTTTTTTTTCTATCAACAAATATTGACCATGTGTCTGCTGTGATAGATCTATTGCTAGACCCTGGGGGCCCAGAGATGAACAAAAACTAGTCCTTGTCTCAGAACAGTTCAGTCTAGGGGAGGAAACTAACAGATAAATGCCTAGCAATTCCATGACATGCTAAGAGCTATAGCAGACTCATTGAAAAGTGCTGTGAAAACATGGAAGAGAGCGTGGCTTGAAAAAAATTCCTGTATTATCACTGTAGATCTTTGTATTTTTTTTTTCATGTAAAAATGTTCATTAAGCACCTGCTAGATTCCAGGCATTGTGCTTGTCCCTGGGGATGGAGACGCAAATAAGAGGCTGTCTTCTGAGAGGTGCTATTGATGATGATGCTATTTATGCTGATCCTGCGTGCGTGGCTAAAAACATTGATTCCTGGAAAAATGACCAGTGGCAACTGGCGAAGCTTTTAGAGCATGTCTTTTGTAGTCGCTGGACATTCAGCATCCCAGACACCAAGCTCAGAGCTGCTGAATAGCCCTTTCTCTAATTACTGCGTGTCTGAATGCCGTGGTGGACTGGCTGCTACCAGTTCCAGGAAATAGTTCAACCAAATAAAGCACCCACGACTTGTAACTACTCTTGGTCTTAACCTCTTCTTTGTCTGATCCTTGCATAATATAACAAGGTTTATATGAAAGGGCTGAATGCTTCATAAATGCTTCAATATCGTCATGTTATTATGGTAAGAGGGAAAAAGTAAAGAAACACCAAGAAATATTTTCAGCCATCTTCTATGAGCATTTAGAAATTGAGAATTCGACTGAGGGTATCTGTGAACTGCATCACTTTAAGTCAATGTAGCAGCCAAAAAGGCAGGTTCGCATCACATTAGAGTTGGTTACGCGGCCCAGGTGCCATGATGTAATGCTGTATTTTATGTGGACATATATTTGTTCTTATAACCATTAACATAGTTGAAAAATCACTAATAAAATTAACTCCACTACAGTACTATACACGAGATACTATTTATATAATAAGTAATTCCATCACTAAATGACCCTGTGGGTTGGGAGCCATGATTATCCCCATTTTACAAGTGAAGAAAGGTGCAGTGAGGCTTGCTAGTGTGAGGTCACTGCTGATAAGTGGCAGAGCCAGAATTTGGATCCAGGTGGTTGGGCTCCAGATGATGGCAGCTGCAACGTTGTATTGCCACACAAGATGTGCAGATTAGCCATTATTAGCCACGTTCATTATTTAACTCCTAACATGTTTCAGGAGGGTCTGCTTGTTTGCCCTTCGACATGTGTGAGGGGAAGAATACTCCAAGTTATGGTCCTGGTTTGGAAAAACTGTGCCTTTTCGATGTTTGTTATCTACCCTCCCAAAGCCTTAAAATAACTTTCAAGAGTGACTCAGATTGTGTGTAACCAAAATCTTGCTAATGATGAAACAACAAAACCTCAGAAGTTTTAACTACCAATCACCTAATGGAAGGCACACCTTGCTAATTATATCCCTTAATGTGGAGCCAGTAGTCTAGGCTAGGGCACATTACTTTGCAGGGCATCGGGATTCAAGGTCGTGTGAACTCCACACTCGTCTGGACCTAGAACTTAAATGTTGGGTGATAACGTTTTGAAGAAAATTGCTTAATATTTTATAGTGAGGGGACTTTGTGAGTAAAAATCTTCAAGAAGGGTTGATGTGATTTTCAAAAGCAACTTCGATGTTTGGAATTTGGATTGCTGCTCTCTTATTCTTTGGCACATCAATGGGTAAGACTTAATTTATTAGTTCCTTGAGAATAAGGAGTATAGTCACATCCAGAATGTGATTGATACGGGTTTTGGAATATTGGCTCTGTTTATATTTTGATTTATTTGTCATAAAAATATCTAAGGGAAATGAATCAATTTAGTAATACTAAATCTGATAAGTATATAGGAAGTATCTATTTCCAATAATACAAAAGTTGCTGGATGGCTTGTACTGGGCTCCCAGCTCTATACTTACTAGCGTATGGCCTTGGTGAAGCAACTTATCTGTTAAAGTCTTGATTTCTTCACTTCTAAGATAAGTGTGTAGCAATAAATGAGAAAATACATTCATATTTCTGGTTTCAGTATCTGAATCACTGTAGATGCTCAATGAATGTACAAATGAATGAATGAATGAATGAATCAATGAATGACTAATGGTGATTGGAACTTCCATGTTGATTTTTTCTACATTTGGGTCATGCTTTTGTGAAGAGATTTTGGTCTGTGAACATTTCTTACACATTAACTCAATATTCATGGACTTGTGCTCTTTATATTGTGGACTCTTCAGGCATCTCCTGTGTAGTAACTGTTGTTTATCTCTGTTTTTACCTCCCTGGTTCAGTGTTCTGACTATAAGCACAACAAAAGTTAGTTGATATGTTTTAACCAAAATAGAATCAAAGAATTTCAGTGTTTTTACTCCCTGCCCTCCAGATCTTTTCTGTGGGATAAAAGTGGATGGATCTATTGTTGGTTTTAGTATATTCCTGGAACTGTGCTCTATTTTCTGTAATGTTCCTGCCCCCGACAGTCCTTACTGAATACTGAAAGCAGCTAGACTGATAAGTTCCAGAACAGAATCGAGTGAAGTCTTGCCTGGTCTATTGTTCTTATACCGTCACCTTTTATTCCTCAGGTGGTCTCTCCTCCTTCCAGACTTCAGGCCTCTTTGCTATCTCTACTCACAGCCCACCCTCAAAGTCCTCTCTGAACAAGGATGCTAATATGTTTTATTTTAATCAACAAATACAATCACCTACTATGTGCCAGGCACTGTGTTGAACCCTGGAGACACAGTTGTGATTAATAAGACTTCCCTATACCCATCGGAAATATTTACTTTTCAGTAGGGAGTGATTTCTGTTTGAAGGTTTATTGAATTAAACACAAATTGTAAAATGGCAGGTACCAGAGAACTAAATGCAAATGGACCCTGTTACAAATTTAATAGATGCCAATGCAGGTAATAATACAAATGTGATGGAGACTCAAATTTTTAATGATAGCGGCTCTATAATGAATATAAGTGTGCAGTAGAAATATATATATATATACTACTATATATATATTATATATATATACTATATAATATATATACAGTAGAAATATATATATATATATATATATACTACTCCACATATATATATAACTATGCATAACTATTATATATATAATCTAATTTTAATATAACTATGATTTTATTTTTTTAAGTTTTTTGGCAGCCAGCCAACTCTCTCCTCAGTTTAATGCCATGGCCAATCATAATCACTCCTTGGTATACACATTGGACTTCTTTGCTGCTTTTGCTTCACTTGGCTTAACCACAACACTGGTTAAGTCCAACACATCATCTCTGTGCAGCTGACTGTGCCTGGAGAAAAACACACACCATGCTGACTGTCTCACTGCAAAGTCATGGTTATCAGACAGAAGGTGACCCTAAGGCTGCCAAGCCATCCTACTGTTCTCCCCTCATCCATTCATTTGCCCGGGCTCCTGGGGTCTTTCATTTTTCTCCCCTCTTCTCAAATCTCCAACATCTCCCTGCTTACCAGCACTCAGCTGATGGCCTGGTTTCCCATTTCAATAAGAAAATGGAAACAAAGAGAAGAGACCTTTGCGGAGCTCCCAGTACCACATTTATCCAACTTAGCTGCATACACCTGCCTGTACGTTCTGCCTTCTCTCTTTCACAAGAGATGAGCTGTTCTTGCTGCAACAAAGGCCAACCCTTCCTCCTGTATATTAGACACTCTCTCCTCTCACCTGCCCAAGGAGTGCACTCAACCACACTCTCTTCTATTTCTCCTGCTTTACCAATTTTCTTCCTGTCTTCTGGAACATTCCCAGCAGCACAAACATGTGTTATTTCATCCATCTTTTTGTTTTTTTAATTAAAATGTATTTTTAAATGTTTATTCAATTTTGAGAGAGAGAGAGAGACAGAGACAGAGCGCAAGCAAGGGAGGAGCAGAGAGAGAGGGAGACACAGAATCTGAAGCAGGTTCCAGGCTCTGAGCTGTCAGCACAGAGCCTGATGCAGGGCTTGAACCCATAAACTGTGAGATCATGACCTGGGCCAAAGTCAGACACTTAACCAACTGAGCCACCCAGGTACCCCATACATCTTTAAAACTCCACTTCTGAGTTGTGTGTATGGGGTTTCTTTTTCTCCTCCCCTTCCTTCTTGAATTCAGTCCAATCAGGCTTTCACCCCAGAAACTACCCTTGTCACTGTCACCAGTTACTCCTATGTTGACAAGCCAGTGGTCAATTCTCCATCCTCATCTACTTAGACCTTGCAGTATTTGGTACTCTTGATTGCTCTCTCCCCTGGAAGTACATTTTTAAGTTGGCATCTAGGATTCCACGTTCTTCTGGGTTTCCTCCTACTTCTTGTAGGCCTTTTTGTCAGTGTCCTGTGCTTATCCCCACTCGTCTTCCTGATGTTTCAATGATGGAGTGTCCTAGGACTCCGTCCTTAGGTCATCCCTCTTCTTTACCTACCATCACTCCCTTGGTGATCTCCTCCATATTCGTGACGTCAAACACCAACTTTATGTTTATGACTGCCAAGTTCCTATGTGCAACTGAACTTCTCCCTGGAATTGCAGTCTCATATATCTACCTACTTCTGTGGCATCTCCACTTATGTATCTAATTCATATAAAAGCTGCATATCCAGAGCTGAGCTCTTTTTTTTTAAGTTTTTTTTTTTACATTCATTTATTTATTTTGAGAAAGAGAGAGAAAGGCAGAGGGAGAGAGAGAATCCCAACAAGGCCCTGCACTTCAGTGCAGAGCCTGACATGGGGCTCAAACTCCCGAACCGTGAGATTATGACCTGAGCCAAAATCAAGAGTAGGCCACTGAACCTACTGAGCCACCCAGGTGTCCCCAGAGCTGAGCTCTTGATTCTACTCCCAAATCTGTCTAGAATTCTAGCGTCTCCCCAAGTAATGGCAACTCCAGCCTTCCAGGAACTTCGCCAAAAACCTTGACATCATCCTCTACTTTTCTATTACACCTTCCTGCCAATTAATCAGTAAATTGATCCTCCTTCACAATTTATCCAAAACCTGACAACTTCTCACCACTTCCCCTGCTGCCACCTTGACTTTGGACACCATTGTCTCTTGTCTAATTTACTACAGTCGCCTCCCAGATGATCTCTGTGCCTCCCCCCTTGTCCCGCTTCAGTATATTCCTCAAACAAAATAAACCTAAGTCAGTCTGCATCACTTTTCTGCTCATGGCCCTCCAATGGCTATCCCCCTCACCTTGGAGTAAATGCCAGAGTCCTTCCAATGATCTGCCAAGGGCTGCATGCTTTAGCCCTCTGTTACCTTCCTAATACCATCCCTTGTCCATCATCCCTTGTTCAACTCCCTGGGGCCAGATATGTCCCAGAACTCAGACTTTTTTTTTTTTTTCTAATTTTAAGTATACTGTAAAATACAAAACCCTGAGAGGAATCTTGGGTAGCACAACCACATGGATATTTTTGTAGTGAAATCTATGAACATTCATATTAATTAGGACAACGAATATATATAGCCTCAGGTCAGTTTTTGCTACCAAATGAGTTTTCTGCAAACTGAAAAACGAATGAAAAAATCAAAATCCCACTTCTTTCCCCCAGAGGATTTTGGATTTTGCAATTGCAGAGTAAGGTGATACGGACCTGTCACTCCCCACTCTTCCGTCAGCTCTGATCAGGGTGGCCATGTCATAAGTCCTCTGTCACACTAAGCCATGCTCCTTCCCCCAGAGGCTTGTGTGTTCTCTTCCCTCAGCCCTCTTCCAGAAATCCCCACAGTTTGCTCCTCACCCCCTTCAGCTATAGATTCAAATGCCACCTATTTTAGTGAGATCCTCCCTGGCCACCCTATTTGAATAGCAACCCCTTCCTCACCTGAACACATACACATCTTCATTTTATTTACTTATTCTTATTCATTGTCCCCACACACCACTGGGCTATACTCCACCAGGGCTAGGCTTATTTTTTCCACGGTTGATTCCCTAATGCTGAGAACAATATCTGGCACATAATAGACACTCAAATAAATATTTCTTGAATAAATTAATGAGTCCATTTTCAAGATATTTTTTGTCATTGGGAAAGGCGGCTCACAGTATGAAAAATTACTCATTTAGAGAGTGGAAGTTAAGAAAACATGAGCTAATATACCAACTTATATGATTTCTTAACCAATTAAACCTAATGTGCTATAGTAAAGAACGTTGAAGTCAAAGGGTAAATAAAACCCTTCAGTTGCAGAATATATCAAAATACAATGACCCAAGAACTGAAGACACTAGAAAAAGAACAAGTAACATTGAAGGAAGAATTTCATGAATAAATATAAAAGTAAAGGTTAACATATTAGAAGAACAGGAGTAAAGCAATACAAGTGATAAATGTATATTGTGATTGCCTAATAAAAGTAAAAAATAGAAAACTGTGATGACAGATTTAAATAAAGAGAAATAACCACAGGTGTGGAAGACATTGAAATGATTATACTTTGTATAAATTCAGGCCAAGAGAATTGAACTTCTAGATGAAAACCTTCTCTTTACACCAGAATAAACCCCAGATCAATGAACGTTTAAAGTAAGAGAGTGAAACGAGAAAAATAGAAACGAAAACAAAGTGAAATTGTTAATGATCTTGAAGTAAGGAAGGCTTCTCTAAACAAGATGAAACCCCAAAGCCATAAAGAAAAAGACTGATTATTTTGTTGAGTAAAATGTGAAATTTCTATAAAACAAAAACAAAAACAGCAAACTAGAGTATTTTTTCTCAATGTCTGATTGAAAAGGACCAAATCTCTCTACTATTTGAAGAGTTTTTACAAATGAATAAGAAAAAAGCAAACTTTAGAAAAATGTACATCAGACACAAAGATGTCACCCAAAGAACATGTGCAAAGGGCCAGAAATGCACAAGATATTCAGGCATTTAGGTAATTCAAGGAATACAAATGAAAATGACAAAAGGTTTTCCTTCTGGTGGCACCTATAAAAATGTAAACCTGCATACCCTTCTGTTGCAAATGGCAGTGTTGTTCCCCACTCTTTACTCCCCCTCCCCGGAAGAGGATGCTACAACCCCACCTTTGGCTACATGACCTGCAGAGAGCAGTGCCAAGCTCGAATGCCTGTATGAAGAGCATTTGCATGGTTCAACCATGGTTCTGCCCTTTCCCTCTGCCCCAAGAGCAACATGTTCCAGACAGGGTCTCTTTTGGCTTAGATCCTGGAAGGAAGAAGACTGGTAAATCAGAGCCACAGCCAACCGGAAACTACTGCAGCCAAAATAGAACATGAACGAGAACTAAACCTTCATGTTGGGAGGCCGAGGAGATTTGGAGGCTATTTGTTACAACATAACCTAACAAAAGCCAATTAATGCACCTCCCAATTCTACTTAGTGATAGAATGAGCTGCATCATGGTTCTTCCCACCCCCCCCCCCCTCCGCACCAACTTAATAACAATGACACATTGGGCAGGGTGGTCACTTTTTTTTTTTTTTTAATTTATTTATTTTTTAATATATGAAATTTACTGTCAAATTGGTTTCCATACAACACCCAGTGCTCATCCCAAAAGGTGCCCTCCTCAATACCCATCACCCACCCTGCCCTCCCTCCCACCCCCCATCAACCCTCAGTTTGTTCTCAGTTTTTAACAGTCTCTTATGCTCTGGCTCTCTCCCACTCTAACCTCTTTTTTTTTTTTTTTTTCCTTCCCCTCCCCCATGGGTTTCTGTTACGTTTCTCAGGATCCACATAAGAGTGAAACCATATGGTATCTGTCTTTCTCTGTATGGCTTATTTCACTTAGCATCACACTCTCCAGTTCCATCCACGTTGCTACAAAAGGCCATATTTCATTTTTTCTCATTGCCACGTAGTATTCCATTGTGTATATAAACCACAATTTCTTTATCCATTCATCAGTTGATGGACATTTAGGCTCTTTCCATAATTTGGCTATTGTTGAGAGTGCTGCTGTAAACACTGGGGTACAATTGCCCCTATGCATCAGCACTCCTGTATCCCTTGGGTCAATTCCTAGCAGTGCTATTGCTGGGTCATAGGGTAGGTCTATTTTTAATTTTCTGAGGAACCTCCACACTGCTTTGGGTGGTCACTTTTTGTAAGTCTTCATTTCCTCACATATGTGACACTTAGGGCTCAGTCTGTTTTTGCCCTTTTAATTATTATTAATTAAATTATTATTAACTAAACATAATTTGGAGAAGTAGTCTTCTTTTTTCTTTTGTGACTTAGAGTTACCATTATTAATTATTAAAAATTTAAGACCATAGATAAGGGTAAACGAGAAAATAAAAACCACGCATCCTCAGGGCGCCTGGGTGGCTCAGTCAGTTAAGTGTCCGACTCACGTATCTCATGGTACGTGAGTTCAAGCCCTGCGTCGGGCTCTGTGGTGACAGTTCAGAGTCTGGAGCCTGTTTTGGATTCTGTGTCTCCCTCTCCTTCTGCCCCTCACCCACTGGCGCTGTCTCTCTCTCTCTCTCTCTCTCAAAATAAATAAAACCCATGCTTTCTCACCATTATTAATATTTTGATGCACTTCCTTTAAATTTTCTTTTTCCCCATGCATTTTAAATAAAACCATGCATAGTTCTGCAGCCTGCCTTTTCAGCACAACACACTAACATAATCACTGTCATTACAAATTTCATTACAAATCTCTGTAAGCATTTTCAATGGCTGCGTAATACCGTTAACGCTATCATTCTAAAACTATATTCTTTGTCATATGGGCCATTTAAGTTATTGGCCCAGTATCAACTCACTGATTTTGTAGCAAACATGTTATTTTTAAAGAACTATTAATCTTTCAATTTTTTCCCTAAATGGCTTTGATACTTTATAATCTTGATCAGTCTCCTTCATCATATCTAGTTTCTTCTAACTTTATATTCTTTTTATGGGTATTTCCTTATGGAAAAAGGCATAGTGACCAATAACCCTGGTAAGTTACAAACATAAGAAACATACAGTTTTTACAAGTCTTTATTTCAAAATCCAAACTCCTTTCCATAGACTGAATGATGTAGTTGAGAATTTGGGTGTATGGGGGAGGGGGAGACATGGTGTGCGAAAAGCAAGGGCAGCTGGACAGTCTAGAAAAAAACAGAAGGTTGTATTAGAAAGGCACGATCCAAATGTGAACTTATTGATCCAAATTAGAACTGGACATATGTGTGCTTCAACAGAAAAAAAAAAACAGAATGGATTCCAGGCATGAGAAATATTGATTGAGGAGCTATAGTAGAGATATATTGAAGAAGGCACATGTTTACACTTACAACAAGAGAAAACAAAGGCAACCAGAGAATCCAGGAAAATGAAAATGCTACAAGAAAAGCATGATCCAAATATGAAGCAAACCAAAATGACACTGATCTCGAGCAATTCATGTCTAAGGAAAGATAATTCATGTGAATATTCCCCTTTTGAAGAGAATGGGTAACCATACAACAAAGTGCAGATAAGCAAGTGTAATTATAGCACGCTAGCTGGCTCTGAAAGGAAAAATATTTATCTAGTCATAATCGTATAAATTCTGTTTATTGGCTTTCAATTTTTTGGAGCCAGCCTACCCACAAAACATAAAAGACTTAATTATGATCATAGAACAAAGTCTGAATGTTATCAACTTTGACAATATGAAGTCAAAGTGCTGCTGGCGGACCTTGGAAGATGGAAGGGAAGAGAGGTAACATGGCTTAAAACTTCGTCTTGCAAAGGTAGAGAGTCAGGTTATAAGGAGTATGAGGTATCGATCAAGAAATAGAAGATTACTGGGGCACCTGGGTGGCTCAGTTAAGCTTCCAACTCTTAATTTCGGCTCAGGTCATGATCTCACTCTTCATGAGTTCAAGTCCACGTTGGGCTCTGCACTGACGGCAGACTGTCCGTGCCTGAGTGACAGCAGACTGAGACTGCCTGAGATTCTCTGTCTCCCTCTCTCTCTGCTCCTCCCCCACTCGTTCGCTCTGTCTTGCAAAAATAAACATTAAAAAAAAGAAATAGATTATTACTATTTCAGTTCACGGTGGAAGCCAGTTAATGAGCTAAAAACAGTGTTATTGACTATAGAGGAGGAGGAGTTGAGACAGCGTGGAGAGCAGGACTTGTAGGAGCTGTTGTCCCCCAGCAGTTTCAGGCCAGCCCTTGCTTGGCCAGCGCTGGGACGTGCAACCACAGTTCAGCCTGTCTGGCCACTCCCAGAGAAGCTCTGTCAATAGAGACACTAGAGGGACACTGAGGTTCCAGGAGGGAGGAAGGTGGCGTTCCTTCTTCTCTGCTCCTGGTTCCTGTCTTTCCAGAAATGACCAATAATCATCCGGTAGCAGCAGGTGGCTCCAGCTGGCAGTTGTTCGGAAACACCCAGAAGCAGGCACACGGTGCCTACTCAAAGATGCCAGTGCTAGCCAGCCAGCTCCCCTCTTCACGGGCCAAACCCCAGCTCTGGAGACAGCACCTCTCCCCGCCAGGGTCTAGCAGCCCTTCCTTCAAGTTTCTACATCTGAATGACTTTTTGGTTTGGTTCTTTTGGTTTGGTTCTTTTTGATTCTTCCACCAGCCTTCCACCAGCAGCTGCTCTCTGCAATGGCCACCTGTGAGCAACTACATGGGCCCCTTTGTGCCTTCAGTTCTCCAACACTTGATTGATAGCAATTCATTGTATTAAACTTTCACAGTTAAGATAACCGGTATGATTTGTTTCTTGCCTTGATCCTGACTGATCCCAAGAATAGGTGGGTTAAATCCTCATTTATTATTGCAGCAAGTTAATAGATCATGTGTGACTAATGTTAATAAATCAAACCTTGGCAGTGTTAGCACATTATATAGAGATGTGGGGGTAACCACGAGAATAACAGCAGGCATGTTTAAAAGTAGCCACCTCTAGGGAGAGGGCTGTGTTTGGGAGTGAGCACGGATGTTGCTCATCTGTACAATTTCTTTTTAATGTATAAACATTTGTTTGATTAAAAAAAATTTAATTCCTTATCCTCTCTCTTCATGTTTAGCGGGTAATCTCATTGTTAGGGAATGGAGAAAATGCAAAATCTCCTAAGATTTTAAAGTAAAATCTGGTGGACTTAAGAGTGAAAGAATTATTCAGCATTTTTTGGTAAGTGAGAAAAGGAAATGCTCAAATTCAAGACTTCAAACAGTTGTAGCCAATACTAATGAATAACCATATATTGAATAAAGGCCAACCAATTTAATAAATCATAATAACACATTGAATACATAATTCAATGCTAAATTGAATAAATAATTATTGTTATAATTGAACAAGTTAAACTATGCCTCCATAAAACAGTATGAAATAAAGTTATTTGCTTTTGGCTGTTAAAAGAAAATGAAAAAGAAAGGCCATGGTGAAAAGATCAATCAGAGTCGGTGGATGACAGAAACATTAAGACTCAGTTTGCCCAAAGCGTCTCATTTTAGACATGAGTGAGGCGAGCTCCAGAAAAGACTTGGTTAAAACTGAATTAAACTTTGCTGTTATCTATACTCCCAGAAGACCGACGTTGGACTCCTACAGCGTGTCAGGCATAGTGCTAGGTCCTGGGGACTCCAGGGCCCATTTCATCCAAAACTTTCAGTCTGATAAGAAAAGACAGAAATTCAGGGAACACACAGTATCCCTCTTATGTCCAGGCCCATTGACAAGGGCTGTGCCGTGTAATAGTTCGTTTAGGCTTCCCAACAAGGCTGTAAGGTAAGTGGTATTATCTCCACATCACAGAGGAGGAAACTGAGACTCTAAAGAGGCAAAATAATTGCCCAAAGCCAGGAACGTCTGATCCCACAGCCCCTGTGCTCTCATCTGCAACATTGTGATCTACAAGGTCATGGTCATGATATTGGGAGGGTGGTGGGGGAAGGAGAGAGGAGAGCATTTTTTGAAGAGAATCTCCCCCTAAGTCAGACTTGTTTAACTTAAACACCAGTTTCAATTAAGCCTCGTGGTAGGAAACAACCTCTCTCTGGGCCTGGCTCCTACAATACTGACCCTCAATCTTTCTGCCGCAGGAAAAGAAGTTTGCTATGAAAGGGTGGGGTGCTTTAAAGATGGTTTCCCATGGACTGGGACTTTGTCAAGACAGTTGGCAGGTCTACCCTGGTCTCCAGAAGAGATAAACACTCGCTTTCTGCTCTACACGAGACATAATCCCAAAGTTTATCAGGTAAGATAACTCGCTGCCTTCACACATAGGTTATTCCAAAATATAAGATGTAGCTATAGGTTCAGTAACCTACTCTGGGATAAACTGTTGACTTAAAGGCAAATATTTCTTTTTAATATTGTAAGCTAGATTTTTTTTTTCTCATCATCAAATACTTGCCCTAGTATTTAAGTATAAAGATTGGTCTCAGTATGTCGTTTCATAGGAGGTAAATTTGATATTTCATTTGATTCATATATTAATTGGGAGCTTTCCACATGTAAGACTGTAAATAAGCAACAGGCTCCTCATGTATTAAATGGAATAAATAAGACAGTGTCCTAAATTTATTATATTAGGGGAAAGGGGGTATATAAAGAATTACCTCTGTTGCAGCACAAATTATGATCTGTTACATAAGATACAAACAAAAGAATCTGGGAGCAGTGAGGAAAGGCTTACCTTCCCCTTGAGGGTGGGACAAGAGCCAGAAAGGCTTTGAGGAAGACGTGTTTTGAGGTGTGTCCTGAGAGGTGGGAAGGGTTTGCATAAGCAGAGGCAGACAGAGAAATGACAAAAAAAAAAAAAAAAGGTGTGGACAGATACATAAAGGAGAGAACATCTGATGAATGACAATATGTTGAGTTAGACTGAAAGGAAGTCCTCAAAATATGGAGTTAGTTAGAAAAGTAGTTTAGAGACAAATTGTGTAACTCCTTCCTGGGTATTTTGGATTTCATCCTGTGAGTCAGGAGGTCCCACTGGTAGTTTCTGAAGAGTCATTAGGCTGTTTACTCTGGCTGCAGTGCACCGTCTTGACTGGAGCCGGGCAGGCCTGCAGGTGATTTCCTGACTGTTTCGTACTATGCCACCCAACATGTTAGCCGTGAGCCACGTGTGGCATTAAAATGGAATAAAATTAAAAATTCAGTTTTTCAGTTGCACCAGCCACATATCAAGTGCTAATAGTCCCATGTGGCTAGTGGCTACCATTTTGGACAGTGCAAACACGGGATATTTCCACCATCACAGAAAGTGCTATTCGCGATTAACTAGAAAACTACGGCGCGGTTCGGAATGGACTCGGGGAACTAGGCTGAGCCATGGAATGAACATGAGTATGATGATAGAAAATTGACATGATAAACATCATAAACTGCCTGGAGATTTTACACATGAGTTATGGGAAGAGTAATGACCCTTTTAACAAGAAAACTTGATTGGGGATGCCAGAGAATGAGTTACATGTTGGACGAGTGAGGTTCGTGTAGGCTATTGGAGATTTTCGTCTTGCAACTCTGTGGGAGTCTAGACCTGGAAAAATAGGACCCAAAGTCTTTTACCCAGTGGTGAGAGTTGAAACCCAAGAATGATGTTATCTTAGGGGCAGAGAAAAACAAAAGCATGATACTAGACCCAGGTGGAGCGCGAGCCAGAGAAAGAGCACTCCCCAGTGCAATGACATTTCCAGTTTTTACCTTCATCTATAAAACCTTGAGGCTTACTTTCCATCAGACCCAGCCAAGACAGCCTTCTGCTCTGCCTTCTTACAAACAGGATCTGATTTGTAGCTGTCTACATACCAGACACATACACAGGGACACACGACTCTTCACTGACATGTGCCATTTGCTCTGTAGATGACGGCTGTATCTAAAACAAAGAAGAAAAATTCTTATTTTGGGTATGGAGAAACTTACAAAGCAACTGTACCTAAAAATTTGATTTTTATAACTATCAAGAAGCGAAGAGAGGAATATCGTTCAGCCTTTAAAAGAAATGAAATTATGGTAGATGCTACAACATGGATGAAGCTTAGAAACATTTTGCTAAGTTAAATCCGCTAGACAGGAAAGGAAAAACATGGTATAATTCCAGTTATATGAAACACCTATTTGAATAGTCACATTCATAGAGATGGAAAGCAGAATAATAGTTACCGGGGGCTAGGGGAGGTGATAATGGAGAGTTACTGTTTAATGGGTGCCGGATTTCAGTTTAGGATGATAGACAATTCCTCGAGAGGGATGGTGTTGGTGGTTGCACAACAGTGTGAGTGACTTCACGTTACTGAATTGTATACTTGAAAATGGTTAAAATGGTAATTTTTACATTACATATACCTTACCACAATTTTTTTAAGGTAAAGAGAATCTATGTTGAATAAAAATGTTTTGGAGCACCTTCACTGTTTGTTTAGGACTTCCAGGGTGTATGTGTGCATTCAGGACGAACTATACCCCTAGTCTTGACTCTCAGTCCTCATAGGACTCATGGGTCCTTTCACTTTCTGCACAGTGGCCATGCACCTGAGCTTTTGTAGAGAACGGGCACTAAAACAGGTGATGAAGGTCAGTCTTTAGGACAGTCTGGGCCCTGAAGGCAATGAAGAGAATATCAGACACTGAGCACTTCCCTAATAAAGGGACCATAAAAACAATGTTACTCATATCTTTACCACTCCCTTCCATTTGGAAAAACCCATGTGACAAACCAGATCTGTACTTGAATTTTGCAATGGATGGAAGCCTAAGGGTTTGTTGTTAGAGTGTTTTATAACAACAGTGAGGATATAGGATGAGTCAGGATGCAGTACTAAAAACCAGAATTGACCCATATGCTACACTGTGCAAATCTGACTTCGTTTATGAGGAAGCAGAGGTAAACTGTGCAATGGTTTAATACACTCTTTTCTCAGACAGAGGAATTGTTAAAGCTGAACATGGTGCGATAAACTTGACTCTTCTGAGAGTCATAGGTCTTCACAGCTACATTTCTGCAAGAATAAAACCAACTTACTGTCCCCCAGAGTGGCTCATGCAGTCGCTGCTGGTGATGCACATTTGACATAATCATGGTAGTTTCTCCAAGCTAGAACATATCTAACCAGTGACTACTTTTGACGTACTAGAAACGAGATCATCCAGTCATGCTTTGTAGGATGGGTTGATCTCATTCCAGTTAGGTTCTGACTCCTCAAAGATAAGAACGTTCCAAGTAAAGGCCTGAGCACCCAGCTGAACACTGAGACTTTAACTAGCCCTTTCTCTGGATGACCTGTTCTGTCCCAACACCCTTTTAAGGTTCTGTCCTTGTGATGGCAGAATCTGAGTTGTCTTCTTTGAGTTGGTTCCATGATGTTGTTTCAAGTTTCACATTTTCTAAGTTAGTATGCCACTTCATAGGGGTGTGCCAGATGGCATACAAAGTGAAAAATAGTGGGGTTTTTTTTCTACCTTTTCTATTTTATTAAATTCTTCCAGGGCTTTTGTGACAGTGGAGGATGGTCGGACCTCACAATCCTTGTCAGATTGCTAACTTGAAGCTATCACAAGGTCCCGCTTCCCGCGAGTCTCGTGATGGGGAAAGATGAAACAAACTTTCTCTACCAAATTCCTTTTCCCAAATAAGACTCTTTTGAGGGGGAGCATAGAAGTAGAAACACAGTTGGTGTTTAAGGGACTTCAGCTGGAATTGGAATGAGCATTTGGATTCTTTTAGGTATATAGATGGACAAAGGTTTCTGCACTAGAATTCCGTTATTTAGCAGAACAGTGTTTCTGGGAAGGCCCAGGTACACTTGATTTTATTATCTGCCTCGGCAAATCCCACATCTGCCCTGGGCCCTATCAGTAAAGAACAGTAGGATCAGATCCTGACTGGAGAGCTCAGTGGTGAAGCACATGACTTCAGAGAAAGACCGTGAGGGTTTCAGCCCCCACTCCAGGTGCTTCGGGACAAGTGACTTCTCATCATGTTCTTTCCTAATCTGTAAAGTTAGTGCCTACCTCACAGTGTTGTGAAAGTTAAATGAGCTACTCTACAAAGTACTTAGAACAATTCCCAGCATGTAGGCACATCTAAGTGTAGCTCTATTACAATTGCCATGTAAACTAATTTAGGATTCTCATAATTGTTTGCTCACCATCTTGGGAGATACTTTAGCCGGCAAGTTATATGATTAATTGCACGTTACTATTAATCACAGGTAGCTGGTAATAGGCTCTTTGTTTGAATTTCATAGGTATCTAAATGTGTTGCTTTCCAGTGTTAGGATTCACCATTGTCAAATTTGCAGTTTGCTGATTAGACTATTCACTTTTTCTCAAGATAGAATTTTGCGCGTTTCTTCTATTGTGCCTTTTCATTTTTCTCTTAATAATGAAATTACTTAAATTCATCATATCACTTAAATTGAGTTTGGTTATAAAAAGAATCCAACAAAACACAAGAAGTACAAAAGAGCATTTAATGTAATTACATAAAATTATCGTTGGCTGTTGTATTGCACATGGTGAGATCCTAACCTCTATTCCTCATTCTTAAAGTGGGTGAACAATCTGTTTTTGCCACCTTTGTAGCATGCTTTTAAGCCTCAAGTAACATGCTACTCATGAATCACGTCGGCAACAGAGAAGTGCTGTACAAAAGTAAGGCTGACAGAAGTCCTGACTGAAACTGACCCAACACAGTCCTAAAGCCCTGACCTAAACAGTGCCTTAAAACCACACACTTGCCCTTCCTGGTGATTAAGTTTGTATTTTGTATTTTATAACACATTAATAACTTCTTAGTATTTTGCAGTGTGTCAAGGTAACTATTTCTTTGGTTAAAATGCTTTCGATAAGGTTGTTAACAATCCAATTTAGTGGAAGACTTTTGAGCAGACAGAATAATTCTACTGAATATCAAATAATTTTAAATTCTTTTTTTTTTTAACCTTCATCTCTTTTCGCTTGAAATAGGAGATCAGTGCAGTTAATTATCGAACTATCCAAGCCTCACACTTCGGGACAGACAAGATGACCCATATCAACATACCCGGATGGAAATCAGATGGAAAATGGCAGCAAGACATGTGCAATGTATGATGTGAATAAACTCTTCCCTCTACTAGATAAAATCTCTATGTTTAATGGGAATGTACTTCACATACATTAATGCCCATTCCTGGAAATCCCTCCATTCAGTTACTCACATTGTCCTTGTCCCAAAGGCCCCAAGTGAATTATCCATTTCCCATTTATGCTCACTTATTATGAATCGCATAGATTATAAGGGGAGCATATTTTTTTAATAATTATTCTTTGATTAATTCTCACTTTTGACAAAAGATTAAATGATGCGATAAATTTCTCACTTAAGGGCGAAATTTTCCAGGTTCACTCCAAGAAATTAATTTTCCTCTCTGATACTCAAGATCAATAGAGTGCTAACATAGTAAGCAATTATTTATAAGGCCATATAGTATAGTAGAGTCAGGCCGCCTGAATTCATACCATGGTTCTACTTACTATGATCCTGGGCAAGTTTAATGAATCTATTTGTGCTTCCGATTCCGTATCTGTAACTGGGGATGAAATCAGTTCATATATGTAAAAGGGTTAGGACAGGACCTAGCATGTAATAGGTTTTCAGTACCTGGTAGTGTTATTTCTTATTATGGAAGCCCTTGTTCGGTCACTTTGGTTTTCTTCAATTCTTATCTCTCCGAGACTTATAATAAATCTTTGCCCCAGATGCTACTCAAAGTGGAAGATGTGAACTGCATTAACGTAGACTGGATTAACGGTTCACTGGAATATATCCATGCGGTAAACAACCTCCGCGTTGTGGGTGCCGAGGTGGCATATCTTACTGATGTTCTCATGGTAAGAAAAGTTGAGTGTTAAATTTTTTTTAAATATTTGTTTGTTTTTGAGAGAGACAGAGAGAGTCAGAGCGTGAGTGGGGGAGGGGCAGAGAGAGGGGGAGACACAGAATCCGAAGCAGGCTCCAGGCTCTGAGCACAGAGCCGGATGCGGGACCCAGACTCACGTTAAGATCATGACCTGAGCCAAAGTTGGACGTTTAACCAACTGAGACACCCAGGTGCCCCAAAAGTTGATTTTTTCAAAAATTATGTGTAATTGGTTTTGCATCATAACACCAAGAATTTGGGTCAGTTGTATGGCTTTTATATCAGCTTACACAAATTCTGAACAGGTGAGATACTATAAGCATTCCTGTATGGTGACTGGAAAAGGGAAATTACTTCTTGGGAAAGAAGCGCCTGTGGTTCTACAAAGCGCCACTTGGTGGCAGTGTCCCTTCACAGGCTCCTCACCAAATGCTTCTCCACCCCCACCCCCAAGGTCACCTCCTGGGTCAACTTGCAGGACCCTCTCATGCTGGGTAGTTTTCGTTGCATTGTAAACCTATCTTTGATGATTAGAAACTGCTCGCCTCTTATGAATGTTATTTGTTTAGAATGTGAAATACATTTTCCTACAGAAATTGGGTTCTACGGCAGTGAATTAGTTAGGTCTGTAGTCCAGTCCAGGCACAATGACCTATACGTTTTCTAAAAGAATCAAATAGACATTGCTATTTATGAGGGATATACCCTGAGACATTTATAAATCTCCGAATGCCCTACCATAATGGAAAGTAATTTCCCACCATAAAATGCAGTGAAGGAAAATCTAAAGATTTATGACCCTTTCAGACTCTTAAGGAGGATTCATTCATTCACTCAACAAAGATTTTTCTCTGCACTTGCGGTGGGCTGGGCACTGTTCTGGTCCCCGAAGGTACACGGCAAGCGAGACTGTGTTCCTGCTCTGACAAAGCATGGGACGGTGCTGCGAATGAGTCGAAGGCAACGGGGTGGAGAGAGACTGGAGCCACAGCTAACCTAGATGGGAGGCCATGGGAGGTGATATTGGGACCCCGAGCGCAGTGAGGGGTCAGGGAGCCAAGTACTCACCTGCGCCCCCACACTGCTCGGCGGCTCTTCCTGCTGTCAAAGGAGACCAGGGCACAAGGAGGTTTTTAGAATGGGTCCTTGTACCCAAAGGATGAAATCAGATTCATCTCCTCTTTGAGAAAAAGTCGTCCTAAACTTTCGTGAATTGTTTGGTTGACCCTGAGGCCTGAGCTGTGAACTTTTCTAGGGCCTGGACAAAAAGTAGGAGTGGCTCGTAGGAGAGGAAATGTTTGTTGGACTGAAGGGGAAAGCGTTTGCTGAGCTAAATGTGCAGGAGATTGATGGAGACAGAGGAGGGGAAGACTGAGGGCGAGGAGGGCTGATCTCAGATACCAGGGCTGGAGAGGAACCCAGGAAAGAAAGCAGAGATTTCAAAGTATGGCAGCAGTGGAGGGTAGGCTGCCTAAGGACCAGGAGACATCCCGGGCAGCCATTCACGTGTGAACCAGAGAGAAAATACTCTTTATAAAGCAGCACAGATTATTGTCATTACTGTCATTATTTTCCATCACTGCAAAAATAAAAAGTGGAACATTTGATCAAATGACACATTTATCCAAGTGAAGGCAATTGCTTGATATTCACTATTATCATGAAGAGAACTTGAAGCTTAGATAAAACTAAAAATGCGTGCTCCTTTGTTCCCGTTTAAGTTGAGTGTGTGTGTGTGTGTAACTCTTAGGAACATAGCCATTTTGTGAACACTCTTAAAAACTCCTCTTTGAAGACCAAAGTCATCCCAGACATTTGCTCAAGTCGCCTTCAACTGGAGGAGACAGACACAGGTAGGGTAGGTAACAGCCTGGGTCTGACTGCATTTGGCCTGTATCGGGAGGATGCTGGAAGGGTTGGGTCTCAGGAAGAATGGACATGGGCTGAGAGCCACAGATGCCATTTCTGGGCTGTTCTTTTCCGGAGGGCCTTGAGGCTGCTTAGCACAGCGGGAAGAACCTGACAGAAGCCATTCCTCCAGGCCTGCCTGGTGCTTGCTCCTGCAGCCAGACGAGGAAGTGGGTGGATGTGAGGGTCACGTTGTCACCTGGCTGGTCCCCAGGCTGTGTGTGAGAAGGACAATTATGCCAAGCATATGTCAAGAACATGTAAGCCGCTCCGCGTGGTCTTTTAAAAATACTTGTTCTGTTTTCCTTTAAAATCCCTACCAGAAAAAGTTTGGATATTCTCCTTCAAAAGTGCACTTGATTGGCCACAGCGTGGGAGCACATCTGGCTGGGGAAGCTGGGTCAAGGGTACCGGGCCTTGGAAGAATAACTGGTAAGCTTGCGCTGGAGTTGGGCCTTGAATTTGTTTACACACAAAATCAAGTATCTGACGCACCGAGTGAAGTAGCAGAAGCGAATGTAAGGTAGGAGAAAATGGGACTCAACTGAAGCAAAACATAAAAGTGTTTTCAAAGTATGAGCGTGCAGATCCACGTTCAGGAGTGTTCACTGCAGCATTATCTGGGGCAGCAAAGTCATGGCAACTGTGACCGCCCAGCTGTGGAGGGTGGCTGGCGCATTCTGACACACACACCGTGCTTTGCGACGCTGCACCACTAGCTAATACAGAGGATGAGTTAGAGCCCGGCTGATGGTCCTGGAATGGCGTCTGTGACGCATCTGGGTCACCGCTCACAATGGGTGCTGCCTCTGTGGGACTCGTTGAAGGCCTGTGCCCAAGCTGTTCCGGTTGCTAAAATGGTGGGTATTCCTCCTGGATACACCGTTAAGTCTAAAAACAAATCGCAGAGGCAAGTGTGGACGATGAATTAGTAGGAATTAGTTTATACTGTGGATTCGGTTTTTTGAGGATGATAATTAATCATATCCGTTCCCTGCACTCTGACTTCCAAGATGGATGGAGATGGAAATATCAGCTCCAACACCAACGGGTTGGGCTGGCCTCTGTCTCCTCTGCCTTCCCAGCCAACAACGCTCCGTGGGCACGCGCCATGTCTCCCTGTCTGCTTTTCACCTCTCCGTGCCCTGGCCCTGGGCCCGGTTCAGGCTCTCTTCGTCTCTTGCCTGGATTTGGCCGCTCGCGGCTGGTCCCCCAGCCCAGTCCCCCACAAGTGCTGCCAAGTCATCACGTTTCCAAATACAGGCCGTGTCACTCACTGCTGGAACTTTCCATTGCCCAAAGCCTCTTAGCTGGTGATAGAAATAGTTCATGTTTCATTGGGGCCTTTCATAGTTCTGTGCCCTAGCGCATGCTATTGCCTAAACAGCCACTATTCATCCTTCAAGATCCATTTCAAAAGCACCTTCCTCAGGCTGAGCTAATTCTCTGTGCTTACCATCCCCTTTGAAATATGCCTCTATTATATCCGGAAATGCAACTATTGTATTGCATGGTCTTACAATTATTCATGCACCTGTCATTTTTGATAGACTCTGAACTACCTAGAAAGTCTCCCTCACCCCCACCCTACCCGGGCACATACGAGGCACACATTTCCTGTCGGCTAAAACAATATACATACATACATACATACATACATACATACATACACACACATACATACATATGCTTTAAATTCAAATTTGAACATTACGTATTTTTTTCCTAAAACTAGTTAAGAACTCCAAATTGGGTACAAAGGGTTTTGCCTCTGCAGCTCTTAGTACAGCAGGTTTTTTCCCACTGAACGCTTCCTCTTTCTCCTAGTTCCCAAATCCCAGCCCTAGCACCAGCCCACTGCCACCCTTCTTTCTGGGGATAATAAACTGTATTTTTATTCTGAAGTCATTGGGTAGCAAAAATCCCCCTTCGCTCTAAGTTTTCAAGCCTGGGGAAAGAAGAAATGGGCACAGTGTGTGAAGTCAGAAGTTCATGGGGCCTACCCAACCTTGGGCATGTCAGCCATAAATGAAAGGGAAGAATATTGCTGTTCATGTATTGAAAATCACACTGGGTTACAATAAATTTATGAAGATTTTGCCTTTCTCAATTTTGATTCCAAAAATCAGAAACTGTCTAACTCCAATTTTTTTTCTGCCAAGTGAATTACCCTGTTGAGTAAATAGAAAACACTACATTTTTTTAAATCTTTATTTCTTTTTGGGAGAGAGAGCACAAGTGGGGGAGGGCCAGAGAGAGGGGCGCACAGAGGATCGGGCTCCTTGCTGACAACAGCAAGCCTGATGTGGGGCTCAAACTCACAAACCGTGAGATCATGACCTGAGCTAAAGTTGGACACGCAACCAACTGAGCCCCCCAGGCACCCCAGGAAACGATGCATTTTTAAATGTCTCTAAAGTCCAAAGATTGCTATAATTTGGATGTTCTGATCTATATTCCTTCCGAGTGGTTAATTTTTGAACAATCATGTTCCTTGAGTGACCAAAGAACTGAACTTCAAGAAAGATACTAGCTTTATAATAAAACCAGTTAAAAGCAAAATTAAATGATAGATTTGTTTAAGTTTATTTACATAAAGAGAGAGTAAGCATGAACAGGGGAGGGGCAGAGAGGGAGAGAGAGAACCTCAAGCAGGCTCCATGCTCTCAGCGCAGAGCCCGAATCAGGGCTTGATCCCATGAACCGAGAGATCATGACCTGAGCCAAAATCAGATTTTGGCATCAGCCAAAATCTGACGCGTAACCTACCGAGCCACCCGCGTGTCCCTAAATGATAGATTTTAAGACACCCGTAAGTTGAACCTTCTGTTCCCTTTCCTCCAGAGACACGCTAGAACCAAAAATCCAGGATCTTCTCTTCCCTGCTATTTGCCTGTCCTCCGATCGATAGAGTCTGAAGTGTGTCTGCTATATTTGGTTACATCTCTACAGGGCTCTTGACTCCATCAGAAGTTTGTAACTAACCAATAATTGTACACTAAACACACAGACAGCCAGACAGACTTCCTAAAGTTGAAGGTTGATTATGAGGCAGATAAATGCTGCTGTGTCCCAGGAGTGTGGTGTGCAAACATTCACTTCCCACTCATGCCACATGTCCACAGGGGGCTGTGCTCTGGGGTCCTCTCCAATCTAGGATCCAGTCTCCACTTCACAGCAAAAAGATTTTGCTAAAATATAGATAGATCTCTCCTGTTGCAAACTTGTGAGAGCTTCCCATTCCCAACCAGATCACGTCCAAACCCTTTCCCATGGTTCCGGTTACATCCGGCTCCTGCTTACAGTGCTGTCTTCATCTTTCACCCAGTTCTAAAGCTCTGCACACCAGCCTCAAAATCTGGTTCACTATATAGTTTCCCAAGTGTGCTTAACTGCCTCACCTGGAGGCCATGGAGAGTCTCTTTCTTACCCCCGGAGGTCTGCTGACCCCTCTTTACCCTGGCAGACTCTTCTGGGCCCTCAGACCTCTGCTTGTATTTCCCATCTCCAGCAGAAGCATGCCCCAATTTCCCAAGACTTGTTTACATGTCACTTCCCTGTGCTTGCAAAAGACCAATGCTCACCTCTGTCTCTGCACTGAGCGGATTGGGGTGCCTTCCTCACCAGATGGAAAAATCCTTGAGGACAAGGCTAGGCCTCATTCCTTGCATCCAAGTGCTAAACCTGGCACATATTAAGTGCTCGATAAATAATTGTCAGATGTGTAAATGAGTAGGTATGTGAATGGTCATAACATCTTAGGGACCTCTAGATATCTTTCCTTTATCTTTATTAGACATTTGAACAGGAGAGGGTGGGCTGAGGGCCTAGACACCTGGGCTCTTAGTCTATTTTGCCTCCAATGTATGGTGACCTTGTCAAGTCACTGCACTTTCCTGGACGTCAAGCTTTTCATTTGTGATATAATGAAGTGAAACTAAGTGAGCCATAGCTGAAAACTAGGATTCTGTTACTTTAAGTGTGTGGCTTTGTAGATTCACGTTTACACCCTGAAGAGCTCTTATCTTTTATTTTTGTTTTTACGTACAGATGTTGCTTTTGAGATCATCCGCAATCCATAAGTTTAATTATGAATATGGTAGTCTCTGTACAGACCCAGAATAGCCTCTTTGATTTTTCTGACTTTATTGGCTATTTTGCCATTGACTAGATACAGCTCTTCTTGTATATAGGAATCTGATATTGTAATATATAGAGACCTGCGTTTATATACTCAATTTGTATGTCTATACTTTGCCTTGGGTGGTGTTTGACCTATATAAATCTTATAGGAATGAATACCTTGCCTTTCTCATCTGTACTTCCAAAAGAACACTATCAGTATCCTCTTGTATAGAACATGTTTTGGCTTAAAAGACATTATGCTTTTTCCCAGGGTTGGACCCAGCTGGGCCATATTTCCACAACACTCCGAATGAAGTTAGGCTGGACCCTTCAGATGCCAACTTTGTTGATGTTATTCATACAAATGCAGTTCGCTTACTCTTTGAGTTTGGTAAGTTTTTAACACAAACAGAAACTACACTGAAGCGTGGAAGAGAATTTTAGAAGCACTTATCCTGCTTTTAACGATTTCAGGTGCTGGGACTATTAATGCTTGTGGTCACCTTGACTTTTACCCAAATGGAGGGAAGCACATGCCAGGATGTGAAGACTTAATTACACCTTTGTTTAGCTTTGATTTCAATGCTTATAAGGAAGGTAAATACTTTCTAAACTATGAAGCTGGCTATTATATATTCAGCTCCCTCGTTGGACAGGATCCACACCCTTTTGCACATAATATACTATAAAAACACACTTTCGTGCAAAACACAGTCACATGTATGAAGCTCCCACCGGTTGTGAGATCTGCAAGATCGTTGTCTGTGTCTTAGTTATCTTCACATCCCCAGGTCCTATCAGAATATCGCACATATTGTAGGCACTCAGTATAAACAGGGAGGATGTGCTCATTCATTTAACAAATATGCATTGAGAGTGCCTACTATGTGCCAGGCATTATTCCAGGAGCAGCAGATGTAGGAGTGAATACAAAAGACAAAAACCCCTCCCTGATGGAGCTAATATTCTAATTTGCTAGAAAAACAAATAACAGAGTAAGGAGACAAAGCAAAGCATAGAATAGAATATGAGGTGTGGGTGATAGTAGAGGTTGAGTGGGGAGAGGAGATTCTTGATAGGGTGGCCAGGGAGTCCTTACTGACAAGATGGCCTAAAGGAGTTAGCCATGTGGATACCCGGGAGAAAGGCATTCGAGGCCAATGGGTAGGAGGCAGCAAGTGCAAAGGGCCTGCGGTAGGGGCCTGCCTGGGAAGTTCATGGCAGTGAGGAGCCTACTGTGGTTGGCGTAAATTGAAAGAGGAGAATAGTAGGCATGAGGTTGGAAAAGGAACAGGGGCAGAGGGAGATAATGCAGGGCTTTATAAACCATAGTAAAGGTTTCAGCTTTTATTCAATTGAGTTGGGAGCCATGGGAGGATTTTGAGCAGAGGAGAGATACGGTTTGACTTACTTTTTTAACAGAATCACTATCGATCCACAATTTAAATTAATCACAAATTAAACAAATAGTATTTAGCCCTTTATAGTAGTTTCCAGTAACAATAATACCTATAGAGCTCTTGGTAATAAGGCACCAAAAATTATTATTTGGGGATTTCATTTTTCTCTATATCTACATATTACCATCATGTAAATAATGAAACATATCACACAATAATATATAAAATACACGATAGTAGAATGTATGATGATGTGATAATAAATGGATTACCCTAAATCTCACTATCTGATCCCATGTGGTCAGAATATCTAGATGATTTAATTATTTCAACTTCCAGTTGGCTGGTGTAGTGGAAAGAGACACAGATATGACACTGAGAGTAGCTTGAATTTCCTCTTCTCTAGAGACAACTTTCAAAGTTTTAATATCTGTTCAGAAAAATAAACGTGATTAGAAGTCTGTTTGCAATGCCTTCTGAAGGAAAGAAACAAGTAGTGAATTACAGATACTCAAAATGAGAAAGCCAATTCCATCTAGAAGAGAGAAGCAAAATTCATTGAAATAAGACCTATTATAAAAATTATTTGTCTTCTTATTTTCCATATTATGACTTAAAACCCTTTCTATTAGGATAAAATATAGATCATAATATTTCTTTATGTAATTATATACATACATAGGACATTTGAAATTCTGTAAAGAATTAATTCAAGTAAAATACATTGATCACAAGCTATCATTTTAAGGCATCATAAAATTCCCTACAACTTTATTTAAGTATGTGTATCATTCATGTTATAATTTAGAAGAGTTTGAAGATATTAAGATATTCTATTTTACATTTGTTACTAAGAAATCATTTACTTTTAAAATTTGTATTTTCCTATATGCTAGTGAACCATCTGGTCTAAATCACAATTATAAACATAAATCTGAACACAAAAAGGCCTGATGTAAGAGAAGTCCTTGTTAAAAAATATATATATAATGCCAATTATTGATCTCTGCTTTCTGAAATTACCCTGTCTCAATTATCTATTGCATGATAAACCATAATGGCTTCAAAGAACAATGGTTTTATTGCCCATTGTTCTGAGGGTCAAGATTCAGGCAGAGCTCTGCAGAGACTTTGCTTTGTGATGCGAGTCATGTGATTGCATCCAGTTGGGGGCTGCAGTAGGTGGGAAGGTCCAACATGGTCTTCCATTATCTGGGGTCTTGGTACTGGTTTGTCTCAAGTGGTCTCTTATCCTTCAGGGCCTTTCTTCCCAGCCAATTAACCAGGATTGCTTAACATAAAAACTGGGTTCTAAGAAAGCAAAGTGGATTCTAGAAAGCCTCTTAAGACTGAGAACCTGAACTTGCACAGGTCAATTTCTCCATGTTTCTGTTGGTCAAAGCAAATCACAAGATTAGCTAGTAATCCAGGATGGGGAGAGTGTGTGAAAAAAAAAAAAAAATGGCTCCTTGTTCTTGAAAGGAAGAATGGTAACCTGATACTGCAAAGGGGTGAGGACCTAAAAAAAGAGTGACTCGTTGGAGGCCTCTATTGTAGTATAATGATCTACCACACATACTAAAACAAAATCTAACTTCTCAAAGGTCAGCCAAACTGTGTAGAAGAATGGTCCATGCCAGACATGTTGCTGTACAAGATAAAGAGCATAAATGACTAGAATACTATGATAACTTCAGAATGCACAAATGTATTTAGGTATGCCTCATTATTGCAACAATCTTAACTATTAGTGGCGATAATGTCATGCCTGACAATGACAAAACTAATTTGTCCTTAGCATTCTTTATAATACCTCTTACCTATCACACCTGGAAGGTCAGCTGAAGCTGTGCACCGGTTAATGTTGCTGTTGCTGGCTGTTTTGTGATTGAACAGGAGGGAGTTCAGCCTTCCTGCAGAAACAGAGAGAGAGAGGCAGAGAAGTAATGGGTCTAAGGTAGAGACGCTGTGTGCACAAGAATACTTAAAGCCCTGAGTCAAAGATCCGGGAGGCATTGAAGATATTACTATCCAAACACAGAGTCATCTGTGGTTGCATGTGTTTATTTACCCTGCTTGAATGTCCCTTGAGATTCACACAAAGAATTCTTTGATACAAAGAAAATGATACGTAACATTGATAAATATTTTGCAATATACAAGCCTGCATACAAGATCTGGCTCTCTAGACTTCCCAAGTCAATAATCTGTTTTTTTTTTTTTTAAGTTACTTTTCTAAGAAATGGTTCACATGATCAGCTATCAGTTCATCAGTTTACTGCTATCTATTAATTGGAAATTGTCTTCACAGAAGTGGCTTCCTTCTTTGATTGCAACCATGCCCGAAGTCATCGCTTTTATATTGAAAGCATCCTCAATCCTGATGCATTTATTGCTTATCCTTGTAGATCCTACAGATCTTTTAAAGCGGTAAGTAAAGCATTTTGTAGTGCAACTTAATTAGCAAGTCGGTTTTTGAAGCACGATCAGCCAACTAAAAATTAGTGCTTTGAGTATGTGGCAAAAAATGCATCTGCCATTTGGGGAAATAATAGGTTCTTTCTCTGTGCAGAGTACTGAACAGTAGCTGGGTTGCTAAAGGGCTTAAATAACTAAACCAACCATTTGTATTCTGGTTGTTTCAGCTCTTTTGAAGATTATATCCAGTTTTGCGTTTGGGGCCATTTGTTATGCGGTAATTAGATGCTAGTGCGTAACAGACGTAAGTTCAGGGCAAAAATTTTTCTGTGTCTATATTTTAAATGTCATCTTCAAAGATGCCCTGAGAAGGCTGAACCAATCAATAGCTACAACGAAATATGTTACTATTTACTTGGAACGTGAAAATTATTTTATTAAAATTTAATTATTTATACAGAGCAGAACTAAGGCACAGATAGCTCACAGAAGCTCCACACAGATCAGTAAGGGGACAAAATACCAAATCTGATTTTGCTCGAGTCATAAAGTGCACAGTGCCAGATCTGAGCTCAATGTATTTTTCATTTGGTTATCACTATGAGAAGGAGAAAGAAAATCTATTTTGTAGTGAAAAGTGGAAAAGATTTTCCTTCTGATGATTTAGAGACCTAAACTCCCTGTTTTATCAGGGTAGAAAAATGTGGGGTTTCCAGCTGAAGTTTATGGTAAGTAATAGCACTTTGTGAATAAGTGCAGTGTTTAGACAGGAATAAGCCTTTCCCTGCTCTTACAGAGCGAGGTGACTGGATGCCCTCAGGCCACCTTCTCTGTCTCCCCAGCCGGTTCTTGCTCATGGCATGCCCATGAGCTGCCATGCTGAGGAAGCTTGCCAGCCAAACACTGGCGTTTCCCCAGGAACCTCGTTCCACCCCACCTCCTCAACCTTCCGGCCCCAGATGCTGCTCTGAGTGGCTGAAGGGATCTTGGCATTTACTATATGAAGGCAGGTGGAAGAGGCCCTCGGCGTCACAGCATATTCAGAGATAATGGGGTGCAATCTGTGAGATTGGAGAAATTTAGGCTCTTGTGCCACATGGTTGCTAATTATGGCTACAAACTAGAGAACAGGGAGTCAATGTCCTTGACCCGTTTTATTGTGCTTCTAACCAGTCATAAAAAGGAAATGAAATGAAATGAAATAAAACAAATAGAACAGAATAAAACAGAGTAAAATAAAATAGAATAAAACAAAAGAAATTAAAATAGAATAGAATAGAATAGAATAGAATAGAATAGAATAGAATAGAATAGAATAAACAGGAATTCTAGTACGAGGCTATGTGGTTCACAGTCTTGCTCCATCACTTATTAGACACACGACATTGGATGAATTAAATTTAACTTCTGTGCACTTCAGTTTCTTCATCTGTTAAACAGGGAGACTAAAAGCACCATAATAATAAAGGGAACTTGTAAGGATTAATTGAGTTAAATGCACATAAAGTGCTTAAAAATGCCTGACACGTGGTAAGCTCTTAATAAATAGGAGCTCATTTATTATTGTTAGAATGTTTCTTCATTAAAATAGAGTTTTACATGGGATATTTTACTATCATCTTAACCTAAATGTCCATGGTTTATAAATCTGAACCTTCGAATCCTAAAATAACAAATAAAAAACTTGAAACACCGCTATGCAGATTTTTTCAAGTTAACATTTTGTCAGTTTTGCTTTAGATTTCAAAATGTACAGATAAAATTGAACTACCTAACATTCCCTTCACGCCGTGTTTGAAGTGAATCCGATATTATATCAAATAAATAGTATTATACTGTATCTTTCTGGATTTGCTTTTTTTGTTAAATTTTATAAATTTGAGATCGAGGGGCACCTGGGTGGCTCAGTCGATTGGGCACCTGGCTTCGGATCAGGCCATGATCTCATGGTTCATGAGTTGGAGCCCTGCACTGGGCTCACTGTTGTCAGCACAGAGCCCGCCTAGGATCCTCTGTCCCCTTGTCTCTCTGCCCCTCACTCGTGTGTACATGATGCCTGTGCGCTCTCTCTCTCTCTCTCTCTCTCTCTCTGTCTCAAAAATAAATAAACATTAAAAATTGTTTAAAATAAAATAAAATAAATTTGAGATCTACACTGATATATGTAGATCTAATGTATTTATTTCAGAGAAATCAACCACAATTTGTTTATTCATTCCCCTACTAATGGGCATTTTGGTTGTTTCCAGTTTTTGTTATTAAAAGCAACTTGTAGTAAGCACTTCTGTATGTCTGCTAGTGTGTGTGTGTAGAAGTCTCTTTATGGAAGGTAATACAAGTGAAATCGTCAAAGCATATGTGCATTCCTGTCTTTATTAGACATTATCTGTCAATTTATATTCCCCACAGGAACAAATGAGAATCCCACACTCCATGTCTTCGCCACTACTTGATATCGCCAATTTTTTTTAATTTTTGCAAATCTGCTGAGTATGAGATTGTATGTTGATTTCATTAGCACGTCCCTGACACCTAGTAAGACTGAGCATAGTTATTGACTATTTGACTTCCCTCTTCTATGGCTTGTCTGTTCATATCACTTATTTATGTTTCTAATAGGCCATTTTTTTCCCTCTGTTACTTTTGTTTTCCTTGGTTTTGTTTTTGCAAACGGGATGGCCTATTAGGCAACTTAGTCATTTTTTTTCAGATGTTTATTTTTGAGAGAGAAAGGGCATGTGCGTGAGGGGGAGGAGCAGAGAGAGGGGGACAGAGGATCTGAAGCAGGTTCCGTGCTGACAGCAGAGAGCCCCATGCCGGGCTCGAACTCACAAACTGGGAGATCATGACTTAAGCTGAAGTTTGATGCTTAATCGACTGAGCCACCCTGGCATCCCAACAGCTTAGTCATTTTGAAATGCATATGCTTTGTTTAAATTTCAAAGATTTATCATAGTTTAATAATATATTAGGAGTTTATTGAAGGTCAACATTGCTAATTACATTTCTAACTACCTCTTATTTTCTGTCACCAGGGAAATTGCTTCCATTGTCCCAAAGAAGGCTGCCCAACAATGGGTCATTTTGCTGATAGATTTCACCTCAAAAGTATGCAGCCTAATAGATCGTATTATTTTTTAAACACAGGCACTCTTTCCCCATTTGCCCGTAAGTATTGTAGCTCAGTTTTATTGTAATGCTTCAAGGTACTTATCTTTAAAAATTCAACAGTTTTTACTGAGCGTCTACTAAATAACTGGGCGCTGGGCCAGACTCCGAGGATGCAGTGAGGAGACTAGTGGGGAGTTTCAATCCCGAATAATAAACGCGGTGGGAGACACGCAAGGGAGGAACTTCCACAACCACGTCAAGGGAGCTTTCTGAGGGAAGGTGATTTCTAAGCTGACTCCTGAAAGATGAGTAAGAGAGAGAAGGAAATGGGAGCGTTCCAGTAGGAAGGAAGTACACATTTCAGTGCCATGAGGTGAGAGAGAACTAAATCAGAAAGAAGATTCCCCCAACAGGACTGGAAGACCAGGAGGACAGTAATATGAGATGAGGCAAGAGAAATAAATTAAGTCAGGTAATGAAATCGTGTGCCACGTGGGGAGTTTGGACTTCATCTACGAGCTAATGGAAAGCCACCGAAGGTGTTAAGGTGATCGGATTGGTTTCTTAAAAGGTGATTCTCGTTGCTGCATGGATTAGAGGGACACAAGATGGAAGCAGAATGACCTGTTAGAACGAGTGTTGCCTCACCACCATGTGAAGGGATGGATGTGTTCACTAACCGGAGAGTGGTGATCATTTCACAAGATATGTATATCATTCTATGTATATCACACTGGACACTTACACAGTGCTATATGTCAGTTACGTCTCAGTAAAGCTGGACAGAAAGGTAGGAGAAGCGGAGAGAGTACAGAGATGGTTGGGAGGCAGAAGCAAAAATGGAACTTGGTGAATGGATTTGAGGGATGCAGAAAGTCAAGAAGTCAAGGATGATTCTGACTAGCTGGATGAAGGTTTTGAGAGGCGCTGGGATGTGGGAGCGTGTGCGCCCGGGAGGCAGTCAGAGGTATGGGACACAGAAGATGCATCACCAAAAACACTAAAAGGTCAGATGAGAGGGGGGCCCAAAGGGCTCATGGGGTGAAGCCCCACTGCTGTCACTGGGAACATGGGGCGAGCGGTCTCAGTGGAGACGTGACAGTGAGATGGGCCGAGGAGGGAAGGACAACTCTGGCAACCGTGAACGCAGGAACTGAAAGTTCTCTCTTGTAGGTTTTTTTTCCCCTTTCAGACATTTTCAAACAATTTTTGGAAGAATTGCATTTTTTTCAACGTGTTGTTAAACATACAACCATTTCAGGATTCACAATGAAAGATCTGTTTCATTCTAGATTTTTTAAAAAGTCACCCTTGGCCACTTGCAAGGGATTTATTCTGCTGGCAGGCTTTGTACTGCCCCAGACCTGCATTAACCCGGCATTCTGAGCGCAGAGCCCTGCGGGAGAGGAAGGAAGGCTCACTTTGCTTCTCAATATAAAAGCACAGACCCTCTTGCCCAATAGGCATTCTAGATTTGTTCTGGAGCAGTTGCCAGACCATGGCCAATAAAAACCTGGCTGTGCAAAGCATACATGCTGCAGAATACAAATGTAATAGACGAAAGGAAATACCCATATCCGTTTTAAAAAGACATAAAAATGCCTCGAAAATTAAAGAATTTTCTTGAAAGAATGTCATTCCACTATTTACTTTTGTAAAATGAAAATATGCACATTTATATGTATTTTAAAGGCAGTGTTTCACCCAATTCACTCAAGTTATATAAAGTTGTCTTTTTTCGTGAACATGAACAGCCTCATTCAAGGCTGAGAGTTGAGTTCACATCCATGTGCTCTGAAGGTCATGCTTTTCTCATGTTTTCACCTCTCCATTTTCTCTCTCTTTTTTTTAAATTTCCAGGTTGGAGTCACAAATTATCTGTCAGACTCGACGGAAACAATGTCACCCAAGGGAGCATGTTTCTCCGTGTAGGTGGAACCACTGGGAAAACAGGGGCATTTGTGATAGCCAGGTAGGCCAGGGCCAAGGGCGAGGAAGCAGCAGGTGGCACAGCACTGAGCATTTGGTCAGACTGGCTCATTCAGCAGCTCGGTCTTTTCCTAGAGCAGAGCACCACATGGCTGGCAGGCCACATTTGCCTTTTCTTTCCACTTCATGTTTTCCAGGCATAAAATAGAAATCATGGTATCCGTGGCTCCAACTACAAACAGAAAATGTTAGAAAATGATGGCAGATGCAGACAATAAAGCAAGTGGACTATAAACAAGATATATTGTTAATTCAGTCCATTAATATCATATAGATTTGAGCATATGTTTTTGCTTGTGTAGATTCAACCTACTTTTGGAATAAGACATTTATATATAAATTGCCAGATTGCTAAGAAGCTGAGTAGTACCCACAGATATAGGACATGTGTTGGAATAGTCAAAGGCGGGAATAATTCGGTAGAGACGTTCACTGTGTACCTTTGGCTGAAGTCCCCTTTTATCCGGAGTTTTCCTAAATCTTTCCTTTGGTGAACCTTAGCATTTTTGCGTAACATATTTCACTTTTGTCGTTTAATTCTGTAATCCATTTCTGAATTAACATTATGCACGCCAATTAGATGCTACCTTTTGGTAAACCAATCAATGGATTCGATTTTTGCCTCTATGCTTTCCATCATCTTCAAATAGTGGGCAGAGGTATGAAAAACACAGATTTTATGGTTACTTGTCAGTCGAAGGATGCAACAGATTAATCGCTCTGGCAATCTGTGCATGTCATCTTGCCTCAGTGCTGCTGCTTGTACATATGGGTTCAGTTGGTGGTCATCTGGATCCTGGCCAATGCACAGGCTCCAGCCCACCCTTCGAACCCTGTCTCCCACCATTTGACTTTGTTCATCTTCAGCTCAGCCACATTACCCTGATTGCACTCCCCAGCATTGACTAGATCCCACACTTTCCTCCCTTTCTGACTTCACCCATGCTGTTCCTTTCTTCCAAACACCCTTCCCTGTCTTAGCATATCTCATTTCTGCCTGTTCTTCATGTCTGCATTAAGCAGTCCTCTGAGAGCAGTTCAATACAATCACATGCCTGTGGCTCTGAGGCCCAACGAATATTGCCTAACACTGGACAGTTTGAGCTCTGCAGAGAGGCACCTGACCCGGGGCAGGTAGGGACAGATAGGTGTTCTTGCCCCCTTAAAAACGCATAAGAATATTTGGACATCTCTGCGTTTCTTTTGCAAAAATCTAAAGAAGCTACTTGTCATCTTGTGGCATAGGCACCCGATCCTCTTTTAAGGATAATTCAGCGTTTCTGGTTCACAGTAGATGTCTCACCTTGAAACGCAGTCAGTTAAATGCATTTGCATGGTACCTATTCCTGTGTTTCAGTCAAGTGCCAAGAGTCTGGCCCCTCCCTGTGGATTATATTTTAGTCATCGGGGCTTCTAATGACGCTGTTATGAAGGAATGGATGGTAGGTTCACACTGAGTGAAGGCAGTTCAGGGGCAACAGGAAGATTATCCTTAAGAATTCGGAAGAAAAGCTGCCTCCTGATAATTAAAGCAATTAATTCTACATGAAATGGAGTAAAACAGGCCCTAGGAATAGCACCATTCATTCATTTACTCAACAAACAAACCTTTGAATGCCCACTGTGTGCCAGGAATTGTTCTGATGGCTAAGGATACAGCCATAGGTCCTATTCTTGTGGAACCTATCTTCCAGTTAGAGGAGATAGGCATTACGATGAAATTAACAAAGGAAGAGGGAAACAACAGGAATGAGGAAATCTCATCTGGTCTAATTTGGGCTTGGATTAGGTATGCCCTATGCCTCAAAATAATCCACCTCTCTCTCTTCTATGGCCATGTTCAGCAAAACATCTTTTGATGACTAGTTTGGTTACCTGATTCTTTTTATCCAGATAAAGAAGTTACCAGGGAAAGAGTTGGAATACTAGTAAAGAGAAAGCACTTCCCCACTGTGAACTGGATAGATCAGATTTCTGTGAATTTAGCTCCTCCTTGACAGTTTGATCATTTCCTGGGGTCAATAAAATCTGTTTCCTGATACTGTCAAGCCAAGACCAGACCTTTCATTGTAGAGACCCCATCAAAATAATGCCTCTCCAGGCATCCCCCAACATGAACGCGTCAAACCTCCCTTTTACCTCACCCTTGTTTCAAGCTTCATAACCATGCTATTCTACGATGCTTATCAATATGAACGAAAAGAATAAATCTCCGACAAGCAAATGCCAGCAAATGCAACTTTCTCTTTCATGGTACCACAAATGTTCTTTCACTACACTGTCAAGAATACCCAAGGCAAGCTTTTGAGTCTAATTTCTCTGTTTACAGTGGAACACTTAAGCCAGGCATGACTTACACAAAATTAATTGATGCAGACGTTAATGTTGGAAATGTTACCAATATCGAGTTCTTTTGGAAGGAACTTTTGTTTGGACACTCTCAGAATAAGTTGGGAGCAGAAATGGTGATAGATAAATCTGGAAAATATGGATATGAGTAAGTATTACTTTTTCCTTTTTTTAAATTTTTAGTGGTATCGAAAACCTACATATAATTTGAAATTTGCAACCAGCCTACAAATTTGTATATCTTGAAATTTTATAATTAAAAAAAGTAAATTATTTAAGAAACCAATATTATATTTGCAAAAGTGTTTACAAAATAATAATTACTCATTAAATTAGATCTCCCATGTCTCTCTTTCCCACTAGACTCATATTAATATCCTTTTTTTTCTCGTAAAATTTTTCAGATCTACCTTCTGTAGCCAGGACATTATGGGACCCAATATTGCTCAGATCCTGAAGCCATGCCAATCTCAGATACAGTCTTGATGGATTTACTTAATGGGAGCAGTGAAAGAAAGAATCTCCTTCTAGCTGGTATTCAAACCAAACTTGGCCTTTGTGAATGACATAGACAAGTACAGTTGTTGTTGCTTTTTATATAGAATTTTTTTCTCACTGATAAACTTTGTAAGTGCCTTAAAAACAGACTGAGTCCTAGGACAGGGTATGGTATGGTAATCTGAAGGAATCTGAGTATCAGTGACAAAATAAAGCTGTGTGGGAATTTCCCTGAATGAGAAGAGGAGAGGCCCAAGTGTGCTGGAATAAATTCACTGGGCAAAAGCGAGACTCTGGTTGAGTATTTGAAGTACGTTTTGAGTATTTCCAGGTCAAATAATCATTGTTCTAAAATGATTTAAAGAATATTTATTCTGTTGTTAAATCTTGCTAAGACAAATTATGACTATAGTTCATGATATATAGTGATGATAACCCTGTGGGTTAATATGCTTATGTATTAATAATGAAAACCGATGAGAGTACATTAGTATTTCCAAGTTGTTCCTTGGTCTTCAGGTGTATGTAAAGTAAATGAGATTTGGGGGGCCTATCTGTGATGTGTACACCAGTTAGCAATAGGCCCTGAGGATCATCAGCCCCTTCTCTAGAAGCTTCCCTGCCAGGGGAGAATTACTCCTCTCTGGGCCTTGTAAGTTCCATAGCAAATTTGCATTTAACCTAAAGGCAGCATTTCACTTGTAAAGCACTTGACTATCCCTTTGTGTTTGCAATAAAGTACTGTAATATTTAAATGTACCAATTTTTAAAAAAAATTCCTCCCATCTTTTGTAATTCAGTTGTCCTTATCCATGGCAAATGACAGATGAACGTTTTTATTTGCTCTGTTTTCTAATGGGTTCAGTGGTTAGCCCGCAGCACTCTACTGTAAATGTTGTTAAAAAGAAATGATGACAGATGCTCTGCAGAAGTTTTCTTGATTCTCCTTGATGCCTTAATGCCAAGTCAACCTCAAGAAGAGGCCCCCGGATGTACTTAAACTTGTGTTGGGGCAGACAGTAGAGAACAAAATGGGGTGGCTCTTTCCCACCGTGCAAATAGGAGCTAGCCGACTGATGGGAGCCCAAGACTCGCTGGAAGGAGGGAAGGAGCTGCAGACACATTTGGCAGGGTCTGGGGTCTGGTTGATCAACTGCTCTCTGGTGGGCGTGTCAGCCCCAGGCCTTGGCCGGTGCAGGAGCAGGATGGCCATGAGCAGCCCCATGGGAGAGTCCGAGCCCTCCTAACACTGTGGCAGACCCAGCACACCTTGGCAACCTGGCGGTAGAGTCTGCCCCCTGGCTCTGGGGACAAGAAACCTTCCTGTGAAAGCAGCTGTCCTGAGCCTGCGCTGTTCCCCGCTCAGCCTTTCTTTCTTTCAAAAACGGCTTGGCCACCAGCAGGAAGAGTTCTGGATCAAGTCACAGCATGAGGCTCTGTGAGTCCTGGCCTGCCTCCTTGCCCAAGAGGCTTCTTGGCTGCTTCTTTCTAAGCTTGAAAAGACGAATGGGAACCAATTAACTTCTGGAAACCCTATTTTAATAAAGTGCAAACTTTCCATTCCATAGATCTTACTATCTGTCCTTTTTTGTCCCCCCTGCATATTAGAATGTTGTGAGGATGAAAAACTGTGCATGAGCTATGTAGGCAAAGGGATTCTGAAAGTTTAGAGTGACAGCATTATTTTCTGTGTGTATCGTTCCCTAGGAAAACACAAAAAAATGACTCCCTTTCTCTCTGAGTGCCCTGCGTTACGGTAACTTAGCATTTTGAGCCAGCAGATGTTGGCGCAAGGAGTTTTAAGAAATTCCTCTGCTCCTTGGATGACCTACCGTTAATGCTGAAGACTGATTTCCAATCCAGTGAGCCATTTACTTCTTCCACACTCATTGTCATTGACTCACTCAGACCTTGTCATCATGTCATCCCAAATGCCCACTTCCAAAATTGTTAATGTGAGCGTCCCCCTCTCTGACCACAACTGTGTCCCTTCAGGCTCACTGACATTCTCAGACCTCCTGGTGACTTCTGATCCATTTCCATTACCCATCTACTTTCTCGAAATCCACCAACCAAACCTTTTCCTTTCCATCCCAGCTTAAAGTGCATGATAATTTAGTTCAGTAATAATACCTATAATGCCTTAAACCCCATCTCTTTTTTTCTGTATCCTGTTAAGCAAAACTTCTACCTAAATGCACCAGGGTTCCCCTTCTGTAGGCAGCACCCGGACCGTTGAGTCCTACAGAGACAGTCACATCACGGGAGGGCTGATATAACTATAAATCAGCCATCAACACTGTCTTGAATTCTACTTATTTTTGTTGTTGTTGTTTAATGTCCACGTTATACCTCCTACCCTGAATTCTCCCCCTACTTTGTACAGAAAACAGAGGTCATCAGAGAATAAATCTCCCCTTTTTATTTACTTATTTAATTAATTGATGTATTTATTTACTTGTTTGTTTTTTAGAGAGAGGACGAGTGGGGGAAAGGGGCAAAGGGAGAGACAAAATCCCAAGCAGGCTCCGTGCTCAGCACTGAGCCTGATGCAGGGCTCAATCCCATGACCCTGGGATCATCACTTGAGCCAAAATCAAGAGTCAGATGCTCCCCTGAGCCACCCAGGCGCCCCTCCCTTCTTTTGATCCAAATCTATCAACTACGTACATTGGCCATCCATCCCATCCTTTTTCACTCTAGTAAGGAAGAGCTCCCCCTTCTCCCATCCAAGGTCAATGTCTGCCCCATGCATTGACTCTCACCCTCCCCTGCTTTCTTGGGTATTGATTACATCTCCTTCTTTTGTATACGCAACCTCTCATTGCATCAGATTTTTAAAAGCCTAGGTCTCTCCCATGGGGGAAAAATTGTGTTCAACCCTAAATTGCCCTCTACTCCCATCTGACCTCAGAACGACTCTCCCCAACATTCCCGGCAACCGCCAATCACTAAGTTGAATAGGAAATCTTGCTCATTTATTCTATCCTTCAGCAGAATTCAGCCCTGTTGTCAACTACCCCCTGCTCTCTTGCTTCTCAAAATTAAAAAAAAATTATTTTTGATTTTTACTTTTCATTGTAGAAATTTTCAGATATTCATAGCAACAGAGAAGTCGGTTAAATAGAACCCCCAGGTTCTTGTCAAATAGTTCAACAATTTTCAAATTTTGCCAATTTATGAGTGTGTGCACAAACACACACTCCCTGTTTTTGTTGTGTTTGTTTTTTGTTAGAATAATTTAAACCAAATTCTAGGCATAATACTATTTCTTCCATTTATACTTCAAATCGCTTAACATTGCTGCAATATCCGTTTTATAAAGATTTAACAATAATCATTTTTAAATGAACTTCAGATTAACTGGGAAAAAAATGAACAGTAATTCCTTAATATCATCTTAGACTGAGATTGTTTTTAAATTTCCAAGATTTCCTGAAAAATGTCTTTGGGCAGTGAGTTTGTTTAAACTGGGAACCAAGCAAAATCCAAACACTGCCTCCAATTGACTTGTCCCAAGTCTCTTTTTTTTTTTCCTATAACAATTCCTCCTTCCCCTTCCTGCACACTAGTTATTAAATAAACCAGGTCACTCGTCCTGTACATTTTCTCACATTTAACCGATGGAACCCTCTTGGTATAGTTTCCCACATTTCTTTCCTGTAAATTAATTCTTAGGCTGAGAGATGTGACGAGGTTCAGGTTCTTCCATGCTGGGCAGTGGGGACTGAGCACCTGCCTACCGGCCTGTTGAGACAGGCAGTTTCTGCACCTGACCTGCAGCTCTGTCTTGCTTGCTCATCTTTTCTCTCTTTCTCTATTTCAAGGATAATGTATATGGTAGCACTTTATATATTGGAAAGGGCGATACCAATTAGAGTCATGGGTAGAATAGAATATTGGATGGCAGGGAACCTGGTTGCTAAAACATCAGGCTAAGAGGAGAAAGTGCGTGGAAGAAGGTCCGCAAGAGTTTGTGCTCTGGGAAGAGTGGAGGAAAGGACATATGGCCTTGTGAAGATCCAGTGACCGCAAGAGGCACTGAACTCTGCCCTCTGGCCGGGGCTGGAGGAAGCAGATACTAAAGGGTCCTGCAGAAGCTGAGGAAAATTCAGATATCCAGTGGCGTTGTGTGACTGTGTCCCCCGGGGTTCCTCAGATCAGAGTGAACAATAGGAATTTCCCTGCTGAATAGAGCCCTCCGGTTTTGTTGACTCTGCAACTCTCCAGAACGAGCCCAGGGCATCAGGAACAGGGATGTCTGCCAAGTTATTGTTTCCCAGCATCTTAAAACCTCGGCTCTTGCTAGATAAACAGAAAAATCCCCTGTCCCTCCTGGGGTCTTTACTCCTCCACTTGGGAAAAATCAATCTTTTTTCATATACCTTCTGACTAAAAAGATTTTGTAAATCCTCACTTTCTGTAACTCGTGTAATAAAAATGATAGGTATGCCTTGCCCATGTTACGTTTTTTGTTCCCCAAATACATACTTATAACACAAGATGGGCTTCTTTATTTTACGCACGCTTCTCTAAAAGTTCTGCTGTACGTGATTTAAGTCTCAGACTCAGGAGAGTGGAGCTTCTATTAGATTTCATTCCAATATGAGAGAGGCTAAATGTCCACGTGGACTGAGCCAAAGACGTGGGGCAAATGTTTACTTCTTTGCGAAGCCTATTTGTTTATGTTTGTGTGTTGCAAACATTTAGCCTTTACATAGTCACATATTTTTCCTTTCTGTCCATAGGCTTTTTTTTTATTCATTGAAAAAACATTTACTGAGTTCTCCTTCTGTTATCTTCACGTGCCTGGCACTGTGCTCAGTAGCAAGTTATATGTGAAACAAGAGCTGGGCCCTGCTCTCACAGTGTGCGCAGCACGGACAGGGACACAGGAAAGGAGATCCTTGATTAGAATTCATCATGACAAACTCTTGTGATAGAAGCGGGCACAGAAGTGAGAGAAGCAAAGAAAAGACTGCTCTTCTCATCTTCACCCTCTGCTCCATGATCTCTTGTGGAAGCCAAAACAGACAGAAATCAGTAGGGTTTCACCTCTGAATTCTGTGGTTACCACATATATTATTCCACGTGATTCCAGTTCGGACTTCGGTGTACTTTATTTTTGCAATAGCTAAGATCCCGGAGAAATAGAACTGGAATTTCGCTGACCCATACACGTGCACACACGCACACACACGCACGCACGCACACACATCCGGGTCTGTTGACTGTGAACTGTGGCCAGAGAAGCAATCATTTCCTTGAGGGTCTCAGGCACAGGAAGCAGAGGCCACGCTCAGTAGATTCAGGATGACACCACCCAGAGCAGGACAACATACTCCAGCAAACTCCCCTCAGGCTCACTTCTGACAGTTCAGGGACCCCAACTGAGTCAACGGCCGAATGATGCCCACGGATCATGAACACAGATGGTATTACCAAGCTTCTGTCCGCCATTTTGCCACGACTATAGGAAACCTCACGCTGAAAAGAAATGAAGAAACGTGTGATTATGTGGCGGCAGAGAACGCTACTTGAACACTCTTAGCTCAAAGAGGAGTAGGCTACCCTTCTGGACACCGTTCATCGATGTAAGACTCTCTTCGTTAATTAAGAGCTCCCACCAAGTCATTATTCCACATGCCAGTGTGAGAAAAGGAAAGGTTAGTGCTTCCCTTCTGGCTTAAAAATGAACATGAAAAGGCACGTGTATGTATAACCTCTGGAGAACAGGATGAAATTGAAATTTTATTTCCACAACAAAACGTATTTAAGTCAACATATCAGAATTAAACCTTTAACAGGACAAGGATATAGCACCATTACCTAACTCTAGGTGTTTTATTAAAGCTTTTATTACCCACAATGCCGTTCGCTTTTTCTCTGAGGCTGAAGGGGAAAATGCAACATTACCACCGTCTTATATTTACAGAGTTTTCTCTCACCAGCACAGACAGAGGCCCACAGGTTTTCAAAACCAGAAACTGTAATTTTATTGGTTATCACAAAAGAAGGAGACAGGCCCAAGGAGTCCAAAACACACAATTCGGAAGAAGGAAAATGCAGAAGACACATGAAACACAGGACACATACTACTTTGTACCAACAGTGTGGGTGATGTTTTCTGAAACCTCAGGAAGTGTATTCCTTTCTGAACTTGCACAATACTGCAAAATTTCATGTAGAGGAAAGAGCATAAAATTGTGACTTAGAGGGTCTCAAGTCTTGTCCTGACCACAGAGTCAGTTAATGAAGAGGACTGAAGCAAATGCTATTTTTCTTTGGGCCTCGGGGTGCGTATCTGCAAAACAAAGATAATATTTATGATTTCTGCGGTTGCTTTCTCATTCTGAAACTCTTTGGTTAATTTGGTTAATGTAGTTTGCCTACATAAATGAATGGATAAAAATAAATAAATAAATGGATAGATGAGTGAGTTAATCAATAAAAAATAACATTTGGGTTTTCATGTGTGGTCATAATTCTTCCCAACCATATAAAGCTCTTAGGTATTTATACATTTTTATGATGTATACTTATTGTACCCAATAAATTCATGTCTTCCCGATGTTTGATTTGTCTTTTTTATTGTGGAAAGCCTTGCTTGCTTGGCTTAATATATTTGTTAAGGCGCCCTCTAGTGGAAAAATGAGCATATTGTGGCATCCAGTGTCAGTAATCCACAAACCACAGCATTATAGGCATTTTTTAAATGTTTATTGATTTTTGAGAGAGACAGAGACAGTGTGAGCGGGGGAGGGTCAGAGAGAGGGGGACAGAAGATCTGAAGCAGGCTCTGTGCTGACAGCAGAGAGCCCGATGCGGGGCTCGAACTCACAAACCGTGAGATCATGACATCATCCGGAAGTCGGACGCTCCACCGACTGAGCCACCCAGGCGCCCCACATTATATGCATTTTTAATTTTTTTTTCAACGTTTTTTATTTATTTTTTGGGACAGAGAGAGACAGAGCATGAACGGGGGAGGGGCAGAGAGAGAGGGAGACACAGAATCGGAAACAGGCTCCAGGCTCCGAGCCATCAGCCCAGAGCCTGACGCGGGGCTCGAACTCACGGACCGCGAGATCGTGACCTGGCTGAAGTCGGACGCTTAACCGACTGCGCCACCCAGGCGCCCCTGCATTTTTAATTAATCAAAAACCTCTCTGCGATGTGCAGCGAAACGTTCAGTGCTCTAGATCTTAATATCTTACTCTGCTTAAAATTCTGGTTTGGAACCAATCTTGAAATTTAAGAATAACAGCATGTAGAATAGGCTGAATATCCTTTAAAAAACAAAACAAAGCACTTTCAATCATTGATTGCTGCTCTGTGAGTAATAACAGTGCGTATTGAGCTATAGAAACACGGAGCCCATTTCGTGTGTTCACCAAATGCACGAATCACAACCAGGAAAGAAAGTGAAGCTCGAGGTCTTGTACTCAGCTGGTTTTCTGGGAATTTTCCCCAGCACGTGTTTCAGGGAAGACAAAGGCTGAACCTGTGGAGCAGGGTGAACAGTAACTATAATCAAGATATATTAGAGATATATTAGGTATACTATAGATATAATAGAGATGGAGTATAATGGGTGAACCCTAACGATAATAGCGATACCCAGACTTGGACTTCACAGAATGCCTAGGGCATGGCAGCAGAAAGGGCACAAGCTGTGGTGGTTCTTCCCCATCTGTCATGAGGTTAAATAAGAACTTACGGGTCTTACTCACTAGCCTCTGTTTCGATATAATTGCTGTTGGTGCAGTAATCAATAAAGTATTTCTCTCCAGAGACTGAACTTTCCCCTTGATTGAACAGCAACTAACAGAGTGTGAGAATTAAGCTATGTCGACAAACCAATTTAACACAATTAACTGGTGGGCTTTGTTTTTTAAAAAGTGACAAGAGCATTTCAGTCAAGCGACAAAGTTTGCTTTTTTAGCAGAATTCCACCAGTTACGGATTTCAACGTAATACTGTCTCAATACACCAATGCATCCAAAATATCACATTTGGTATGGATATAGTGTCATGGAGTAAGTAAGAAAGTAGAAAAAGATAGAAAAAGATATGGCAACTTGAATTTCACAGGGTTAAATAAATACCTCGATTAGTATTTTATAAGGCAACATTTGCTGGAAGCTTCTGTAACTATTCCTCATATTAAATTGAAGTCATTCCTCATAGCAAAAGGACAATCGGTAGCCCCATGGCAGCTGACTTAACGTTAGGCACATTTCCATTTTTTTGTAACTACGGAAAAATTCTATGACTAACGAATCTTTGGGGTTCTTGTACTGAATGGAGCAAAAGCCTGCCATTTCTTCGTAGCTCTCGTGATCTGAGCAACTCATGTTTACAGAGTTACGGCCTTAATTCTGACACCCACGTCCTCTCCTTCAGTCGTTTGCTCCATTGACAATGGGCTGAGCTCCCACACAGCTGAGGAGGTTTAGGGGGGGTAAATGGGGCCAGTGGTGAATTCCAAGTGTGTAAAGAGGGCTAACGCTAGAAACCGATCCTAAATATACAAGGTGTAGCTCAGGCCTCCAGATAGGAAGGAAGCCCCTAGGACAGGACTGCACATTTTGCTTTCATTTAAAGTTCTTTTTATTGAAGTAACAATGTATACAAGAAAGCGCATAAATCATAAAGGTGCAGCTCAATGTATTTTTTCAAAGTAAACACCCATGTAACTTCTTTTTAGAAGAATGCTAATGGCCATCATAGAAGTCTCCTTTGTCACCCCTCCCAATCAATACTCACCCAAACGAACCACTGTTCTGATTTCTATTACCATAAGTTGTTTTTGCTTATTGTTTAAAGTTGACACAAATACAGTGTTTATTCATTCCTGGCTTGTCCAACATTATGTCTATAAAATTGTTGCAAATAATGCTCGTTTGATCTTTTTCGGTGCTGTATAGAACACTTGTGTGTCAATTTATTTATGCATTTTAGAGCTGATGGACCCTTAAGTTGTTTCTGGTTTGAGGCTATTACAAATAACGCTTCTATGAATATTTTGGTGTGTATGAATATTTTTGAACATATCGTTTGTATGCATTTATTTTGCATATAAACCGAGGAGTGGAATTACAGATTGATAGTGTATGCACATATTCAGTTTTAATGAATGTGGATTTCCAGGGTACTGACTTTGGTTCCTTTGGATATCTACGCAGATTATATGCTCGACTGTATGCTAGCTCTATTTTTAGTTTTTTGAGGAACCTGCATCCTGTTTACCATAGCAGCTGCATCAATTTATATTCCCAATGACAGCACACGAGTGTTCTCTTTTCTCCACATCCTCCACTAGCATGTGTTCTCTCTTATCCCTTTGATAACAGCCATTCTAACAGGTGTGAGGTATCTCATTGTAGTTTCATTTTGTATTTCCATGGAGATTAATGACGTTGAACACCATCGTCATACACCTATTGGCTCTTTGTTAGCCTTTGAAAATGTCTGTTCAGGTCCTTTGCCCACCTTTTAATCAGACTATTTGGGGGTGCGGGGAGGTGGGTTGCTTTGTTTTGTTTTGTTTTGGTTTTGTTATTGAGTTGTATGAGCTCCTTACATATGTTGGATATTAACCCCTTATAAGAAATAAGACTTGGGGTGGCCTGGGTGGCTCAGTCAGTTAGCATCTGACTCATGAGTTTGGCTCAGGTCAAGATCTCATGGTCTGTGAGATTGACCCCTGTGTCGGGCTCCATGCTGACAGTGTGGAGCCTGTTTGGGATTCTCTCTCACCTCTCTCTTTCTGCCCCTTCCCCCCAACCTGTGCACTCTCTCTCTCTCTCTCTCACTTGCTCTCTCTCAAAATAAATAAACATTAAAAAAAAGAAATAAGATTTGCAAATATCTTCCTCTAATGCGTAGGTTGCCTTTTCATTGTGTTGATAGCTTCCTTTGCTATGCAAAATCTCGTTGGTTTGATGTGGTCCCATTTATTCTGCTTTGCTTTCCTGAGTTTTCTGTGTCATATCCAAATACTCATCACCAAGACCAATGCCGAGGCACTCACTGCCTATATTTTCTTCTAGGAGTTTTATAGTTTTGTGTCTTTCAGTCTTTCATCCATTTTGAGTTGATTTTTGCATATGGCATAACCTAAGAGTCCAGCTTCATTCTTTTGCATGTGGATATCCAGTTTTCCCAACATCATCTATTGAAAAGACCGTCCTTGCCCCTCATATATTCTTGGCACCCTTGTCAAAATTCATCGGTCATTTATGCATGCGCTTATTTCTGGGCTCTCTGTTCTGTTCGTTGATCTATATGTCTGTTTTTATGCCACTGCCATACTGTTTTGATTGCTATCTTTTATAATTTGAGACCAGGAAGGGTGATGACTCTTCTCTCTCAAGATTGCTTTGGCCATTTAGGGTCTTTTTTGGCTTTATCGGTTTTGAAAAATTGTCAGCCAGTACCTTTTCTGAGGTTGTTTTTTCCCCATTCTTTCTTTCCTCCCCACTGGGAAATCATGCACACATGCATTAGATTTTGTCTCTGTGTAGTGTATGCTATTTATGCCCTTCCTATATTTATCAGGATTTTCCCTGTCCTTTCACCTGGATACTTTTTACTGGCCTATCTTCCACTATGCTAATTTTCTCTTCTATGGTTTCTGATATACTAGCAAACCCATCTATTAGACTCAATTTGAATTATTGCATCTTTCATTCTACATGTTTCTACATGGTTCCTCTTTATAATTTCCAGATTTCTGGTGAAATAGTCCATCTCCAGGGAATTTTAAACATAACTACTATAAACTCTTATCTAGTCACCCAATGTGCTCAAAATGTGTTGTTATATGACTAGAATTAGCCTATTTTAGGCAAACTTCTCTTTTAAACTAAAGTAACCTGGGGAGCCTGGGTGTTTCAATGGGTTAAGCATCCAACTTCAGCTCAGGTCATGATCTCATGGCTTGTGAGTTCAAGCCCCACATCAGGCTCTGTGCTGACAGGCTCTGTGCTGACAGATCAGAGCCTGGAGCCTGCTTCAGATTCTGTCTCTGTCTCTCTCTGCCTGCCCTCCCCACCTCCCACTCATGTGCACTCACTCTCTCTCTCTCTCACTCTCTCTCTCTCTCTCTCTCAAATATAAAATAAACAGGAGCACCTGGGTGGATCAGTCGGTTGAGTGCCCATCTTCGGCTCAGGTCATGATCTCGTGGTCCATGAGTTCGAGCCCCATGTCGGGCTCTGTGCTGACAGTTTGGAGCCTGGAGCCTGCTTCAGATCCTGCGTCTCCCTCTCTGTCTGCCCCTCCCACGCTCATGTTCTGTCTCTCTCTCTGTCAACATAAACAAACATTAAAAAAATTTTTAATTATTTTTAGATAAATAAAGTAACCTGAAAAAAGTTTTATCTAAAGTTTCTTTTTTTTTTTTAATTTTTTTTTCAACGTTTTTTATTTATTTTTGGGACAGAGAGAGACAGAGCATGAATGGGGGAGGGGCAGAGAGAGGGAGACACAGAATCGGAAACAGGCTCCAGGCTCCGAGCCATCAGCCCAGAGCCTGACGCGGGGCTCGAACTCACGGACCGCGAGATCGTGACCTGGCTGAAGTCGGACGCTTAACCGACTGCGCCACCTAGGCGCCCCTCTAAAGTTTCTATAAACCTGCATGACTGGAGACATAATTGTAGTAACTGTATAAATAAAAACATATAATCAGTTCATATCTAGAATAGAATCCTGAAATTTAATATTTAAAAGAAAATATTAATCACTTATTTTTCAGTATCTTTTAAACTCAAGCTTGACAATATAGTCATATCAGAAACAATTACTGGGTTATTTAAGTAGGAGATATTGATCAGATCATCTGCATTATGGAAGGGAAAATTATTAGGCCTAATTAGTAGAAGTAAAATAAATAAATTTAGAGAATTTAAGGAAAATTAAACAGGTTGGCATGACCTTATACAGAAACAATCTGAATCCTGAAGTGGTCAGCAGAATAATAAAAACTGAAATCCACAGAGCACATGCTGTATGCCGGCTATCATCCCAAGGGCTTTGCATATTTTCTGATTCAGTTTTCAGAACAACCCTATAAGACAGGTAGTTAGGCAGCTGATGCATATAGGCACAGAGAGGTTAAGTAACTGGGCAAAGATCACACAGCCAGTCAATGGCAGAGACAGGAGCTGGACTCGGGAAGTCTGACTCCAAAGTCAGTCAGCAGTATTGTAAAAAAGGTCGATGCTTTACATATTTTGGACCTCAGGAGTGACAGGAACCAAAATGACATTGGGAACATAGCCAAACAGGGCATATACTCCCACTGAACCTGAAATGAGGGCTCACCACTTGTAGTCGCCTTCGCAACGAACCCCTTTAGCGGCTACGAGAGCAACATGAGAAAAGAAAATGAAATTTTGTTTCATAATTTTGCAAATTACTTAATTACTTAATAGTCGAAGCGGCAGAGAAACAGGAGAAGCGGCCATCTCTACTGGGGAAGAAGATGTACGGAGGCATTTGGCACGGCTTATAGGAAAGAATGTGGGCTCCAAAAACTGGGGCTCAATAAACTGTTATGCTCCAAAGCATACAGGCATATCTGCCGTTTCTCTCACTGATCTGATCAACAAAGAGCCAGTAAATGAAAAAGTAAAAATCTAGTGTCTCCTTTTTTACCACGTGTCATCATTGCTGAAGGAGAGGGTTGCAAAACTCATCCTCCAGGCCGTCCGTGCAAACTGACCGGAGATTGGAGCCTCGAGCATGCTGTTCGGGCGACTCTCCCCGCATGGTGCTGTGTGCCTTCTGCCAATGGCAATGTACTGGGGGGGAAAAAAGCGCTTATTCATTATATACAGATTTTGCCTAAAGAAATGCCTTTTACATTTCAATTTATGGGTTAACATATCTAAAACATTATTTTTCAAAAGAGGGCTACATATATACAGCTACTCGGCTGCATGCAAACAAATAGAGGGACCAGCTTTTAAACAAAATTAAATCGTTACCAGTGGCAAGGAGGGAAGTATAGTGACGACAGAGACAAAACTTGACTTTTCTGAAGGAACTTTGTTTTGTAGATTTGACTTTGGAATCATGTGAGTGTTTTTCCATGCTTACATAAAAAAATAAACTAATAGAAAAGCAATCTCTAAATATTGAATGCAAAAACGAAATAAATGAGCCTTAGAGTACATCCAGTTGATCTTCATAATCACACAAATAAAAACTACTCCAAGTGATTTTACACCGGTTATTTGATTTATATCCCAGTGGAATAACCCTAAGGACAAACAAGAACTTAAAAAAACAAACATGTAGACTGTTTTCAGTGTTCATACTGTTATCTGTAATGTTGTTATTTTGAGGCAAATGTGTGACTACTGTGGGGTAAAATGGAGGAAAAATTAGGTTGGTGTCATTGAGAACAAGTCGTTTGGGCATGGGGCAGAAATATATACAGATGCAAGATGAATGAGATTGAGTAAAATCCTAAAGTACTGAATTTAAATAGGAAGTTCCCTGGTAAACTCACAGTCTAGTTTATCTTTAAAAGAAAGCCTTTTGGGGCGCCTGGGTGGTGCAGTCGGTTAAGCGTCCGACTTCAGCCAGGTCACGATCTCGCGGTCCGTGAGTTCGAGCCCCGCGTCAGGCTCTGGGCTGACGGCTCGGAGCCTGGAGCCTGTTTCGGATTCTGTGTCTCCCTCTCTCTCTGCCCCTCCCCCGTTCATGCTCTGTCTCTCTCTGTCCCAAAAATAAAAATAACGTTGAAAAAAAAATTAAAAAAAAAAAAAAAAAAAGAAAGCCTTTTTCGGGGTGCCCGTATGGCTCAGTTGGTTAAGCATCGGACTTTGGCTCAGGTCACGATCTCACAGTTCACAAGTTCAAGCCCCGCGTCAGGCTCTGTGCTGACAGCTCGGAACCTGGAGCCGGCTTCGGATTCTGTGTGTCCCTCGCTCTCTGCCCCTCCCCTGCTCATGCTCTGTCTCTCTCTGTCTCTGTTCTCTCTCTCTCTCAAAAATAATAAACATTTAAAAATTTAAATAAAAAATGAAGAAAGCCTTTTTCAAATCAAATCAGTTTTTAAAAGATCGAGAAACAATGACCAACCCAGTAGTGATGAACACCCCCTGGCATCCAGACTCCGGTCTCTAAATGCCATTTGCTACTAAAAAGAAACAGGGCTCCAGGAAGCAACGGTTGATTCTAGGTAAAATATGAAGCTGCCAGACCTAAAAGCAAGACCTAATTGTCAAGGCTTACAAAAATCATGTCAAAAAGATGAAGGAGCCTTCGACTGAAAGAGGCTCCTACCGGTTGCAGATGGGAGAGTATGATGAGCATCAGTGGACAATAGTTATGTGGCAATGCACTGAACCATAAGCTCGAAATAATACTGAAAAAAACAAGGCAAGGGGAGCCTGGGTGGCTCAGTTGGTTAAGCATCCGACTTCGGCTCAGGTCATGATCTCACAGTTCATGGGCTCAAGCCCCACATCAGGCTCTGTGCTGACAGCTCGGAACCTGGAGCCTGCTTCGGATTCTGTGTGTCCCTCTCTCTCTGCCCCTCCCCTGCTCATGCTCTCTCTCTGTCTCTCAGAAATAAAGAAACGCTAAGAAAAAAGGCAAAAATTCCATTGATCACCTTTGGAGGCTGCTAAACTCATTACTTTGAAAACTGACAAGTAAATGGGAAATCAATCATTTATCTTACCTTTCCTATGAACTATAACTCAGAGTAATTAAATGGTTACTAAAGAGGCAAGTAACAGAAACAAAGAAATAAAGATGTCTTTACAGAAATATTCCAGCTAAAATATGAAAAAGGAATGATATAATTAGAACACTATTATTTTCAGATCCTAATAAATGAAAGGATCTAAGCAGTGATTTTCAATGGCTGCTAACATCACAAAAAAAGAGACCACCAGATACCTAGACATCAAGGTCTAGAAATACACCACCTCGCCTTGTGTTGCTACGTGAAATCTCCAAGCAGCAGCTTTGGCAAATAGCTTCGTAGGCATCGTGCTGGGAAGAAGTCAGATTTCAGTTCCGCCTAGCAGATTTTAACACTGTTTCCCAAACTTGTGTGCTTCTGAGTCATCAGAGGATGTTAGTTTTTAAATACTGAACGCTGAGAACATAATCCAGTAGTCCTCAGTTGAGAGATTAATTTCATAAAGTTCCACAGGTATTTCTGGTGTTCAGGCAAGTATGGGAACCATTGATTTGCATCACTTATTGTCCCCAACACCTCACCTACAACCTGCATGGAGCAGGTTGCAGGCAGGTGAAGCATTGGGATTTTTGGAGAATTCATCCAAAGGCCAATATCCTCAATCCCTCCTTCAGCTCATGGCTGGCACCTTAAATTCCGCCATCAGCACTCAACGCATTTAAGTTGCCTGCTGTCAAAATAAGGGCTAGACGTTCCAAGAAAACGATCAAGATCCCAGCGAGGAATCTTGGTATCCCTGTCATTCAAGCTAGGTTCAAAGCACTCTGATGTCTTCCCTGATACAACATTCTTGATCTCTGGAAGTGGGATTCCTGGGGCGATCTTTGCAGCAATGAAGGCCAATGGGTAGCTACAAAGGAGATTTTATTTATTTATTTATTTATTTATTTATTTCAGCAAATAAGTGTTAAAGACAGCCCCAAACACAAATTGGCCTTAGAAATTCGGGAAGTAAAGAAGGGAATGGAAAATACATGGCCAATGTGATGCCATTTTTCACTCCCAGCCAATTACCCCACTACTAACTGATCACCATCCCCTTTCCCACTGAAATCAGATGTAACTCCAGAATCCTTTCTACTCCAATGTTCCAGGCAGTCACTACCCGTTAACTCTTTGCTGACAGACACATCAGAAACAATGTGTCATCCTCGGCTTCATGTGTGACGGGGGTCCCTTGTGCACTTTAAGTAGACAGAAAAATAGAATCTGTTTGCAGCTACGCCTTACCACGCATGAGGGTCTAAGAGTAGAGACGCTGAAGAGGGAGAGATCACGAACACTGCACGAGGCTGGGGCTGGTGGCGGAGGATATGCCCACTCCTTCAGCGAGTATCTGCAGAACTGACCGGGCCCAGGTCCCAGGCTGGGCAGCAGGGCTTGAAAGGGGGACACCCAGCCTCGGTGGCATCCCCATGGACCTTCCTCTCCCACACTTCTCAGAAGGTTCTTGTCAAGGAGGGAGCACGCGGCCTGGCAGTTTCAATTTTGATCACGTAACCTGACGAACAGGATACGGAACGTGGGCTATTATTTCCACAAAATCTTGCTCTCTTCCTGACAGCTGTCTCATGTGCTGTGAGGACAGAGCCTGTCCTTTGGCCTCAGTGAGCAATTCACGTACAGGAACGATCTCCTCATATTCTCCCAGCATCTGTGGGTTTACTCTTCAACTGAACGTGTTAATTCGCATAATTTGTTGTTGCTCCTGTGTTTGTGATGACCAGGTTCACTATAAAGGATCAATGGCTCGAAGGTTGTTCATCGAGATGGAAAATTAGAGATGACAACGGTCTCAAACACCATAGCACAGAATAATATAATAAACTTAAAAACCAGCTCCGGGTCAAATGACTCTGGAAGGATGAGAGGAATACAAGGAACAACACAACGTTTTCCATTTTCCTTCTGGTCCCTGATATACAAATAATCCTCCAAAAGTGGCATCCATTTTTGACATTCTCATGACATTTTTTTTTAGCAAAAGATACCGACCTCTTTGTTAAGAGTATTCCTTAAAACAAGCAGAAAATAATACTGTCCTCAGTACGGGGTTTATTAATAGCAGGATGAGCTCAGGAGCAGGAAGGTGGCCTTCAGTGTTGTGTTCCTTGGGGCAAAAACGGGTGCAAGTGACAGCTTCACAGAGGAGCTTATAAAACCAGCCTCAAAGACAGTGACAAGTATTTTTGAGAGGTCACAGAATAAGCTATTGGCACAATCACTTCATCGGATGAAATTGTTGGACGTGCAGAGGAGAAACGATATCTTTTTCTTTACCCCTTCAAGTTCTCAAGTGGGACCTCCAAAACTAAAGACAGGTTAACAAGAGAAAAGTGTACAGATTTGTTGAATATAAAGTTTATGTGATGCTGGAGTCTTCATAAGGAGAAGACCTAAAGAAACAGTTAAACCTGAGTGCTTCATGCTAGGTTTGATGAAGAATTGCAAGCTGTGGAAAGATCCGGAAGGGCAGACTATGTAGTGAGTGTCGTAAACTGGGGGAAATTGATCAAGACCTGTTCTTTCAGATTCTCCTCTGAGTCCCTTCATCTTCAGAGGTAAAGATGCCCCTTCCCTCAGACCCCTCACACGAAGTTCTTAATACCTGCTTTAGGGGAAGATCAGAGAGTCCTTCCTGTGTCTGCCATTTCTCAAATTCCCTCAGCTTAAAGGAGTCAGCATGGGGCGCCTGGGTGGCTCAGTTGCTGAAGCATCCGACTTCGGCTCAGGTCATGATCTCACGACTTGAAGACTCATGAGTTCGAGCCCCACGTCGGGCTCTGTGCTGACAGCTCAGAGCCTGGAGCTTGCTTCCAATTCTGTGTCTCCCTCTCTCTTTCCGCCCCTCCCCTGCTCGCCCTCTGTCTCTCCCTCTCTCTCTCAAAAATAAATAAACATTAAAAGAGTCAGTATGACACAGGGTGCCATATTTTGGGAATAGCATGTCCTGAACCGGTGGGATTGCTATGACTTGTGTGATAGCAATTCAACAGGGAATGCAATGCGAGGGAAGCATTTGATGACCTGTGGTCCTCTTTATTGCTGAAAGCCCATGCGGCAGGAGGAACGACTTCCATCCAGCTAAACGATTGGTGTGTGAGCCATCAGATGAGCTGGAGGAGGTGGACTGGGACCACCACAGACAGCACCAGCTCTGTTCGCAGCAGGGAGGCTGCGACCACACAACTGGAAAACGTGGCACCAGAATGACAGTTGCCACATGGCTGAGTTTGCAAAGAATGGTTGGTCAGCTTTCAAGTGCCCTCTGATCCTGACACAGCGCTGAAAAAATGGTGGCATTTTGACTCTGACAGTGTCGAGACCATGGAATATTCCGAGTGTGCTACATGAAGAAGAGAGCATAAGTTCTGGAGGGAAGTGTGTTCACTTGAAGGAGACAAAAGCCTTTTCTTTTTTAACGTTTATTTATTTTTGAGACAAAGAGGGAGACAGAGCATGAACGGGGGAGGGTCAGAGAGAGAGGGAGACACAGAATCCGAAACAGGCTCCAGGCTCTGAGCCATCAGCACAGAGCCTGACACGGGGCTTGAACTCACGGACCGCGAAATCATGACCTGAGCCGAAGTCGGATGCTTAATCGACTGAGCCACCCAGGCGCCCCAACAAAAGCCTTTTCGATGCCTGCCTCTAATACCCCTGATGATATCTATTCCATGGTTTCAAGGGGCGGGGGCGTCTTGGTAGTACATTCATTTTCTGCAATAGCCTGAACCTCTCACTTCTTGGACGAAGTACAAATTTTAATGCTGACAATAAAATTGTAGAATTTTTGAGAAGAGCAAACTGTGGTGGGTGAAAAGCTGCTTGCTCTCCCAGATTTTATTCTTTCCCATCACTTGCTAACCCCCTCCACCTCCTATGCCTTTACTCCTGCCACCAAATAGGCACATTTCCGAGAATTAAGAAGGATCTTCTTTTTAATATCTTCTACTTAACAATATTAAGAATGGCTAGATTCTCAGATATTCTTCATTCTCTGTGTAAAACATACCAAGTGATGTCTACAGCATAGTGACCCAATACGTCCCTGTAGTTCTGTGTGATCTCGAAAATATTTGCCAATTGTATTTGTTAATAGAGGTAAGCTTTTTCATTAAACATTATGCCAAAGTCATTATAAATGATTATAACATATCATTTTAATTGCTGATATCAAAGTACACACCAGAATCTCAATGGGGAGCTTTAAAAATCCCAACATCCAGGCCACCCTCCAGCCCAATTATATCAGCATCATTGGGGGTGGCCCTCAGGCATCTGTATTTTCTTTAAGGATCTCCAAGTGATTCCAACATGTGGCGAAAGTTGGGAAACAAAGATTGATCACAAAGCTATCTTAGGTGGGGAACAAAATAAACAGTTTGGCACAAATTATTACCTAGTTTAGATTTCTCCTTTCTCCTTTCCTCCTCCTCCTCCTCCTCCCCCTCTTCTTTTTCTTCTTCCTCTTTCTTCTCCTTTTTCTCCTTCTCCTTCTTCTCCTTCTTCTTCCCTCTTCCGTCTCTTTCTCCTTCTTCTTCTCCTTCTTCCTCTCCCACCCCCCTCCCTTTCTCCTTCTTCTTCTTTTAAGCACAGCTCATAACAACCAAGCTACCTTCACTGGATCTGCGGAATGTTGCCTCTTTCCTTTTGGATCCTTTTTACTACATTGTGACATTTGGAAAGTCTCATGACACCATTTTCAGGTGCTAGGACATAGCCTAGCTTCATATAACTGCAGCTGATTTTTGAGATATTGTGAAAGATGACCCTTTCCCCTTGTCCACTGCCTGCCCCCCCCCGCCCCCGCCACCGGCCCCATTGAGTACTGAATGTGTCAGGATATTAGCCAGCTAAACAGTCAGAGGATACTTTAAAGAGGTTTGAGGGGAAAAGTAGCATAGGTGGGGGTGGGGTGGGGAGGCTGGGCTATAGGAGCATCTGAGCAAGATTTTGTGCCCAGAATAATTTACTGTACTGACACTGGCTTCCTGCCCCATGAAGCACTGGGGCAGGAGCCTCCGGAGTGCTACCAGGCCCGTGGGGGGCAGGAGGCGATGCCTCTGCTGGAGCAATGTGGAGGTGAGAGGAGAGCTGTGTCCCCAGGAAAGCCAGTCCCGTGTCCCCAGGGCCGTAGGAAGATTCCATGGCGCAGCTGAGCACATTCTGGAAACATCCTCACCTCACCTCCCTATGGGCCACAGGGGAAGACACGGGAATGGCTGTTGGTTTTTCTTCAAGACCTTGTTTGTTAGATTTTTAAACTCATGCTCATTTATTCATTTAACAAATATTTGCCTGAGGCAGGGGCCTGTATGGCCTGTTTGAAGAACAGTAAAGGGCCCAGTGTGGTCAGCGCCAGAGAGGAGGCAGAAGGTAACAGGAAATGACGTTAGGGGGCAAAGAGATCTGCCTTGTAAGACATGGTAAGGAACTTGGAATTCATTCCAAGGAGGTCGGGAAACCAGTGGAAGATTCTGAGCATCTCCTGTAAGTTAGTTCCCTAACAGAATAACTTAAGCCTTCACGTTTGCAGAGCTGTTGGCTAAGATGTCCCAATTTTTTGTGAATAAGGTCGCCACTAACAGACTGATGTGAGTTTTGGTAATCGTGTGTGTTTTCTTTTTCCTTTAAATTCCTATAGGGTATCTTATTTATTCTTCTTCTGATGAATGACTTCCTGCAACTTCTTTACGAGTAAACGTCTTCTTTTCTTTCCTAAATGCTTTGCTTCTGACTCATTCTTTCACGCCACCCACAGGCCTTAGCAGGATCCCTGTGATCAGAAAAGAGAACAGATTCATGAGAATTGCATCCCCCACTGTCAGCAGTTGTGACTTGTGGGCACCTGAGCTAGGCAAGGGTGACCGTGGTTGGGCCCTCCCCAGATGTGATGTGCCACTGGAGGACAGGTTTTGGTGACAAGTCCAAACAGCCCCTCTGTGGTGTTTGAGTGACTGTGTAAGTGGCCCACTGGGCAGCTTAAGTCTAACAGAAATGGTGTCTGGGGACACACAGCACAGGGCAAATCTGCACTAGGGTTTCACTTGACCTCAGGCTGCCTGGGAATCAGAATTCCCTTAAGCATGATAAATAACAACAGTCGTATTGGAGTGCTGTACCAAATCGTGAATTTCAGGTGAGTTAGGGACAGCAAATGGAAAGGAATTTTTTTTCTAATATACAATAGCTCCTTTCAAGATACTAGGGTTATGTACAAATATTATTTCTTCAGAACTATTCTTAACTACTGCCCGAAACATTCAGGATGTTTGTACCCCATAGGAGATTTTTTTTTTACTTGAACTTTTAATGGACTTTAAGGGGAAATCAGTGAATAATGAAATACAGAAACACTCTAAACTACTTTTCTACTGGGAAATAAATGGCACTCTAGAGACCTGAATAAATCATTACAGCTAATAAAATTTCCTGATATTGCCTCTAGTGGATTTGCACCAGGAATATTGAATTTGTACAGATTTATACAGTCAAATAAGGTCAGTCTATATAAAAGAGTGCTGTTTATCCAGCATTTGGGCAACATAAATTTAGACTATTCATTATGTAACCACATCTATGGTGAGTGCCCTCTGTAGCTTTCCGATGAGATCGGAGGGTAGAAAACTTACATTGCAAGTAATGCTTATCACTGCCAGTAAGAGGGGGCACACTACACAATTCATTCCCTGGCAATGTGACTCAAAATTCTGCCTTCAGTCACTGCAGACTTTTGTATTTTTTCTTGTCGAAATGATATCTCATTTGAATTTGTATTTTCCATGACTATATTCTCTTATTACATTTTATATATTTTACATTTATAAATAATTTTAATTGTAATTATATTTTATATATATTCTTTAATGTTTATTTATTTTTGAGAGATATAGATAGACATATTGCAAGCAGGGGAGGGGCAGGGAGAGAAGGAGACACAGAACCTGAAGCAGGCTCCAGGATCGGAGCTGTCAGCACGGAGCCTGACGCAGGGCTTGAACTTGTGAACTGTGAGATCATGACCTGAGCCAAAGTCTGATGCTTAACCGACTGAGCCACTCAGGCACCCCAGTTTTATGTATATTCTTAATTTCTGAATACCCTGTTTGTGCACTTTGCCTATTTTATCTATATGGTTGGTCTTTTCCTTATTGATTTATAAAAACTCTTTGTATATCAGGAGTATTCATTTTTTTCCCGAAGAGATGTAGTGCAAATATTTTCCCCAGGCTGTGGGTTGTATTTTGTTTTGTTTTTTTTTTTAAATATGTATATATACAGTGGAGATGTTTTTCATGTTTATGCATGATCAGATTTGGGGTAAGAAATGAGGTTAGGATGAGCTTTACCTTTTTTTCTCATATGGTTCATTAATTACCTAAAATCCTCATTTTCCACTGATTTACTGACACCTTTTTATTAGATTATATTTCAATAGATGCTCAGATCTAATGTTACATTCTCTACTCTGTTCTATTCATTGGTCTATTTTAGTTTCTCAGACTTGGGACTTTGACATTTTGGGGCCAGATTATTGTCATAAGTGGGAGTGAGAGAGTGTCCTGTACATTATAGGATATTTAACAGCATCCCTGAACTCTATCCACCAGACGCACATCATCCCTCAGTTGTGACAATCAAAAATGTCTCCAGATATTGCCAAATATCTTTGAGAAGCGAAACTGCCCCAGGTAGAGATCCTTGGTCAATTTCTGTCCCAGTACCTCATTATCTTAATGACTAGAGTTTATAGTTATAGCACATTATAGAATCAGCTAGGGTACGTTCCCCTCTTTTTTTCAGAATTTCCACATTTAGACTCCAGAACTTAGCATCCCTTAGTGCATTAACAGAAAAATCCTGCTATGAATAATTAATTGTATATCAATAAATTTGTTGCATAAAAACAAAATTCTGTCAGGACTTTATTGGGTTTGATTTTAACTCAAATGTAATCTGATAAGAATGGACATCCTTCATGATACACAGCCCTCCTCTGCAAAACTTACCTCCACTGAGTTGGGTGTTTTATGATCCCTTAGAACTGAGTTCCATGGTTTTCTCTGTAAAGGAAGAATCTTGCCTAATGGTGAATATCTTGATTCTGCTGTGTTCTGCCCATGACCTTGGGAAGGTACTGAACCTTTCTGAAGCTCGGGTTTTTCAATTACAAGATGCTGATAACAATAACAATGCCTACCCATATTTTGCTTTGAGGATTAAGTGATAATGTAAAAAGACCCTCCCCCTCAGCTGGTATTTACTCTTAATTACCATTGGGATGCCTAGATATTTTGTGTCTCATTGGTTTTGTGAATAGAATCTCTTTTTTCCCGATATTAATTGCTCCTATAAAAGAGAATCTATTGATTTTGCATATAAATTGTATACCTGACCACCTTACAGAATTCTCTTACTGTTTTCAATGATTTTTTCATAAATATAGTGATAGCATCTGGAAATAAAGGAATATTGCCCCCCTGCTTCCCAGGTGGTATACTGCTTGTTCTTGCATTTTTTTTTGCATTATTTAGCACTTTCAGAACAATATAAATCATAATAAATAATGAACATACATGTCCCATCTAGCGCAAATGAAAATGCTTGTAGCCTTCACCATTAAGCATTGGCTCCTAAGACGTATCACTGCTCTGTTGAGAAAGTAGCTTTTTTTTTTTCAATTTTTAATTAATTTTTAAAATTTAAATCCAGGTTAGTTATCATATAGAGTAATAATGATTTCAGGAAAAGAATCTAGTGATTCACCACTTACATAGAACACCCAGTGCTCATACTAACATGTGCCCTCCTTAATGCCCATCACCCCTTTATCCCTTACCCCCACCCAACACTCCATCTGCAACCCTCAGTGGGTTCTCTGTATTTAACAGTCTCTCATGGTTTGTCTCCCTCTCTGTTTTGACATTTTGGCTTCCCTTCCCTTATATTCATCTGTTCTGTATCTTAAGTGTCACATAGGTGAAATCATATATTTGTCATTCTCTGGCTGACTTATTTCGCTCAGCATAATACACTCTAGTTCCATCCACGTTGTTGCAAATGGCAAGACTTCATTCTTTTTGATCGCTGAGTAATACCCCATTGTATATGTGTGTGTGTGTGTGTGTGTGTGTGTGTGTGTATACCACGTCTTCTTTATCCATTCATCCATCGATGGACATTTGCACTCTTTCCATACTTCGGCTATTGTCAATAGCGTTGCTATAAACATTGGGGTGCATGTGCCCCTTCAAGTCAATACTTCTGTATCCTTGGGATAAATACCTAGTAGTGCAATTGTTGGGTTGTAGGGTAGTTCTATTTTTAATTTTTTGAGGAAACTCCATACTGTTTTCCAGAGTGGCTGCACCAGTTTGCTTTCTCACCAAGAGGGCAGAAGGGTCCCTTTTTCTCTCCATCCTCACCAACATCTGTAGTTGCCTGAGTTGTTAATTTTAGTCATTCTGATAGGTGTGAAGTGGTATCTCATTGTGATTCTGATTTGTATTTCCCTGATGATGAGTGATGTTGAGCATTTTTTCATGTGTCAGTTGGCCATCTGGATATCTTCTTTGGAAAATTGTCTATTCATGTCTTTTGCCCATTTCTTCACTGGATTATTTGTTTTTTGGGTATTGAGTCTGATAAGTTCTTTATAGATTTTGGATGTTAACCCTTTATCTGATATGTCACTTGCAAATATCTTCTCCCATTCTGTCTGTTGCCTTTTAGTTTTGCTGATTGTTTACTTTGCTGTGCAGAAGCTTTTTATCTTTAAGAGGTCCCAGTAGTTCATTTTTGCTTTTGTCTCCCTTGCCTCCGGAGACATGTCAAGTAAGAAGTTGCTGTGGCTGAGGTCAAAGAAGTTGTTGCTTATTTTCTCTTCTAAGATATTGATGGTTTCCTGTCTTATGTCTTGAGTTTATTTTTTGTGTATGGTATAGGAAAGTGGTCCAGGTTCAATGTTCTGCATGTCGCTGTCCAGTTTTCCCAACACCATTTGCTGAAAAGACTGTCTTTATTTCATTGGATATTCTTTCTTCTTTGTCAAAGATTAGTTGGTCATACATTTGTGGGTCCATTTCTGGGTTCTCTATTCTGTTCCATTGATCTATGCATCTGTTTTTGTGCCAATACCATATTGTCTTGATGATTACAGCTTTGTAATACAGCTTGAAGTCCAGTATTGGGATACCTCCAGGTTTCATTTTTTTTGTTGTTGTTTTTTGTTTTTCCAGTATTGCTTTGGCTATTTGTTGTCTTTTCTGGTTCCGTACAAATTTCAGGATTTCTTTTCTAGCTATGCTGGGAAAATGCTAGGATATTTTGATGAGGATTAGATTGAATATGTAGTTTCCTTTGCGTAGTTCCACATTTTAACAATATTTGTTCTTCTAATTCATGAGTATGTAATGGTTTTTTTTCCATTTTTTTATGTCTTCTTCAATTTCTTTCATACACTTTCTATAGTTTTCATTGTATAGATATTCCATCTCTTTGGTTAGGTTTATGCATAGGTATTTTATGGTTTTTGGTGCCATTGTAAAAGGGATTGAATCTTTTATTTCTTTCTGCTGCTTCATTATTGGTGTATAGAAATGCGACCAATTTCTGTACGTTGATTTTATATCCTGTGACTTTGCTGAATTCATGTATCAGTTCAGGAAGTTTTTTGGTGGAGTCTTTTGGTTTTTCCACATATAGTATTATGTTGTCTCTGAAAAATGAAAGCTTGGCTTCCTCCTTGCTAATTTGTATGCCTTTCATTTCTTTTTGTGGTCTGATTTTAAGGCTAGGACTTCCAACATTATGGTGAAAAACTGTGATGAGAGTGGACATCCTTGTCATGTTCCTGACCCTAGGGGGAAAGCTCTCAGTTTTTCCTCATTGAAGATGTTAGTGGTGGGTCTTTAATATACGGTCCTTATGATCTTGAGGTATGACCCTTCTATCCCTAATTTCTTGAGGGTTTTTATCAAAAAAGGATGCTGTATTTTGCCAAATCCTTTTCCAGCATCTATTGAGAGGATTATGTGGTTCTTATCCTTTCTTTCATTAATGTGATGTATCACATTGATTGCTTTGTGGATATTGAACCAGCCCTGCATCCCAGGAATAAATCCCACTTGATAGCGGCAGAGGTTCAGAGATTATGGCAAATCACAACACACAGCCAGCATCAGGTTTCACCATACTCTGGAGTCTTTGTCCCAATACCAGCAAACTTGACTGCTCTCTGGGGTCCACTGGGACCTTTGCCTCTGAGGAGGCTGCGTGGCCTCTACCAAATGCTCTCTAAGCAGGGGAACCACTTCTCCCTGTGTGGCACATGGACCCCTGAGACACCGATGCCTGCTCCTGGGGATTCGCCCTATTTCCTTACCAGAGCACCGCCAGGCACTGAGCTCCAGAACTGCAGACTCTGTGCTCCATTGTTTATAGAATCCTGGTGGTATAGAAACCTTCTCCTTTCTTCTGGTCGATGGTTTTGGGAAACAGATTTCCTGTTCAGTTCCCTGTGAGTCTTTTCACTCTTTCTCCCTCTTTCTCTGCAGCTACCTTCAGGGGAATGCTTTTCTTGCACTCCAGATGCACTGCACTCTCCCCCTTTCTCCGTCCTCTCTCCGCAAAAACAGCTCCCTACCCTCCACGGCTTTTCTCTCTCCTCTAGTTCACCTCTCCGCACCGTGTACCTGCCGAGTTCTGTGGCTCACGTTATGCAGACTGTTGTGTTGATCCTCAGATCATTTTCCTAGGTGTTCAGAACAGTTTGGTGCTGATCTAGCTTCATTTCAGGGATGAGACAAGCTCAGGGTCTCCATGCTGCCCCATCATCTTCCCAAATCCCTCAAGAAAGTAGCTTTCTATTCTTGCTTTCTAAAACATTTTTAACCAGGTGTTGTGAATCAAAAGGTATAACATTTCACTTACGCAAAATGAGTAAGTTCTAGAGATCTGCTGTGTAATATTATGCCTGTAACCATCTGCGTTGTAAACTTAGATCTCACGTAAAGTGCTCTTACCACAATAAAATAAAAATAAAGTTAAAGCGTAAGTATTGAATAAAAGGATAGACAAACCAGTGGAACAACACAGACCCATACAAATATCAAAATGATACATTTTGGAACTGCAGATGCAGACCCGTGGGAACAGATTGGATTTTTCAACAAATAGGACACAAGTGACACACCCAAAGTTAGACCCCCTGCGTCATACTACACTTAGAAAAATCAATTCTAGGTAGGTTGAACATTTAAATGTAGAAGAAGAACTGTAAAACATTTAGAAGACAGTATTGGATATCTTTATCACTTCTGAGTTTAAAAAGATTTCTTCGAGAAAATATAAAAATAGATGTGTCATAAAGGAAAAAACATATATATTCAATTCACTAACATAAAGAATTACCTGTTCATGAAAAGAAAACGTAAAGAAAATAAAAGTCCCACAACCCCACGACTGGGAGGGTCTACTGCTACGTAAATAACTGACAACTGACAAGTGATTTATATCCAGAGTATGTAAGGGGTGCTTACAAATAAGAAAGAGAGAAATAACCCAATAAAAACAGTCAAGAGGCACTTTGAGGAGGAAGAAACCCAAATACTGAAAAGAAAAGAAGCTCAACGTCATTGATAATTGAGATAATGCTCATTGAAACCACTAGGCTGTTTTACTGCCAACAGATTGGCAAAATGCAAGTCTGATGACATCAAATTATAGAAGAATGTGGAGCGACCAGAACAGTTACATAGCGCTGATGGAAACGTACATTGCAGCCATCTCTTTGCAAATGATTGACACCATCTAATAAAGACTAAGAAGAAAAGACCTTATAACCTGTCAAGTCCACTCCTAGATACATAATCTAAAAAAAGTAAATAAAACTTAGATAATAAAACTTAGATACAGGATGCATATGCTCATAGCCATGATTTTTACCCCACCAAAACTAGATACAATCCAGTTATCAGTAGAGAGCAAGATGGATAAATTAAGTGCGGTGAACTCCTATCATAGAATATCATACGGTGGCAAGACTGAGTCAAACATCCACACGACACGGACAAACTTCCGAAACACAGTGTCGACAGAAAATCCCAAATCGCAGAAGAATGCATATAGTCTGACTGCTTTTATAGAAAGTCAAAACTACGCAACACGAAACAGTACATTTTTAGGGATACAAACACACAAAGTATAAATTTGAAAAAAGCCGGGAAGGGATACATTTAGATGTGCGGCCACCTGTGATGGGGCAGGGAAGAGGCTGGGATGGGGGAGAGTCGTGCGGGGCATTTGTCCTATTCCTTCAATCGCATGGTAGATACAAGGGTGTTTGCTCATGCAGGCATTCAGCAAATATTTATTCGGGCCCCTCTGTGTATCGGGGAGATGGCAGTGAACAAAACAGACATTTTGTCCTTTGGAGCTGACTTCCGGTGCTTGGAGATAGACAACGAATATATTTAATAAACAATATGTGTTACATAGTGATAGGTACTAAAGGATTTTTTTAAAATAAAGCACAGAAGGAGAGGAGGTATTGACTAGGGTGGGTGTTGGAATTTCACGGCCAGGGAAGGGCTCCCTGTGGAGGTGGCACTCCGGTGAAGCATGAAGGAAGTTGGGCCCAGCCCTGTGGGTATGTGGAGGCGAGCAGCAGGCAGAGGAGGGACAGTCAGCCTTGCTGGAGCAGTCAGCAAGAAGTCGGGTGGCTGGAGCCCAGCCGGCAGGAAGTAGGAGGCACGGTCGAGTCGGACTGGGGGAGGGTCGTGGAGAAGAACACTTTGGTTTCACCGCGAGGGACACAGGTAGTAAATATGCTTGGAACACGATTATAAATAGCAAAGCCCGCCGTTGGGATTCGATGTGCCATTTTCTCAGTAGCAGGCCAAGAGATGCTGTGCAGACTCACCTTCATGACAAGCCCACACTTAGTCTCCGGCTGTGACTGAAAGGCTGACTAGAGGCTCACATGACCAAACGCCCTTGAAGAATTAGGACTTCGATTCTTAGAAGTTTCTGTTCTCTGATGTTGTAACCCAGTTTTGAGATAACAAGAGCTCATTAAAATCCCAGTGCAAGATTTTACAGGCAGCTGGTGTGACTAATCCCATTGTACAAGTTAACTGACTCCCTCTATCCATAAAATCAGATTTTATCAGAACAAGTTCTTGCTTCCACTTTGTCATTATAAGCAGTCACTCCCCAAGCCTCTTGATCACTCATTACACACAATGCTCTCTGCCCTCCTTTTCCTCTTGCTTTCTTGTTCCTATACCCGATGTCCCATCTAGGCACCGAAGCATCTTTCCCGGTGACACATCTTCAGGACTCAATGGCACGGACTCTGTTATGTACAACGAGGCCCTCCCTGCTCCTGGCTTCAGGGAGCTTCTGAGCTGGTAGATACTGTACCCAAGACCTCCGATTCTCCTCCAGAGATTCTTCCTGACTCTTTTTCCTCTGGATGGAATTTTTCAAATTAAATCTCAGCTTTCTCTCTCCTAAGTTCATCCGGTAACCTGTGACTTGCGTTTCCCTTAGACTTTAACCACAACGCCTTCGGTTAGCTCACTTTTTTTTCTTCTGCCTTATTGTTGAGCGGTCAGTTGGCCGGGCATGCTTTATTCTAACACCCATTTTTCTAGGATGACTGAATTATCTTGTTGGGTGCAGGAGTATCTTTAATTTTCTGTTTCTGAATTGGCTGTGGGTTAGACAAGCTGTTCACAGAAAAATATGTGGGCAAGTAACTTTTAGCGTTTGGCAGGCTCCCCTAACAGGCTCTATGGTAACAAAGCTTGTTCAACCACAAGCACGTATATACTCAGAATTGTGAAGTAAGAAAGAACCATATTGAAAGAGTGACTTCTTTAAGCATTATTACCCACATTTAAAGATAAATTTTATGTGTACATTTATGACCTTCCCTCAGATGTTATTAATATAAGCTTTTAAAATGGTGAAAATTGAAAACGTATCCTTAGAACCTTCTCTCTTTTCTTGTTCTTTTTCTATGAAACTATAGGAAAAAGGAAACATTTACCTAATATATGGCATTTATATTCTAACATGATATGTAGAATTTCCTGGAACTTCCTACTGAGTTTGGGAAATGTGCCCTATTTAATGAGATATCACAAATGGGTTTTTAAACATATAAAATTTATTTCATACCTATCTATATTTAAATCAAATTTAAATATATCATGGCTCTCAGTTTGCTGAGTCATTATCTACTTAAAAATATCACTGTTAAGCGTCTTTGAGGGTTTTTAGGTATAATTTACACATAGTAAAATGCACATATATTAAATGTTTGGTTTATGCATTTTTATGTATACTATGTAACTTCTATCCAGATCAAGATATACAATGTTCCCATCACCCTAGATTCTTTCCTCCTGGACCTTTCACTCAGCCCTCCCCACTCAGAGATAATCACTTCTCCAACTTTATCACCATAACATAGTTTTCCCTGTTCTTGACCTTCCTATAATAAGAATCATACGGTAGTATTACAAATGTTTTTAAAGGTTTTAAAATTGAATTGTTAAATAGAATTGCCAGCAATTCCACTTCTGGGTATATACCTAAAGAAACTGAAAGGAGGGACTTGAACGGAGATGTGTACCCCTGTGCTCCGAGCAGCAATATCCATGACAAATAAGAGGTGGAAACACCGATGAATGAATGGATAAACCAAGTGTGGCATAGACACACAATGGAATATTACTCAGCCTTAAAAGAGAAGGAAATCCTAACACATGCTACAACACAGATAAAACTTGAGAACACTATGCTAAGTGAAATCGGCCAGTCACCAAAGAACAAGTATTGCGTGATTCCACTTTTACGAGATACCCAGAGTAGTCAGACTCACAGAGATGGGATTGGATGGTGGTTGCCACAGACTGTGGGAGGGGAAACTGTGGAGTTTTTGGTAAATGGACACAGTTTCAGTTTAGCAACGTGAGAAAAGTTCTGTGGACGGATGGCGGTAATGGCCGCACAACAGTGTCAATGTTACTGAACTGTGCACTTAACAATGGTTAAGATGCTAAATTTTAGGTGATGGCTGTTGTACCACAATTTTTAAACTGAATTATTTCAGTTATTTTTCCATTCTTTTAAAGCTAGATCTAACCCTTTTCAGGGGGAACTTGTAGAAGCTGCTGTTGGGCGTAATGGCAGATAAACACCAATAAGGTGTTAAAAGAGAGGCCCTACGAAAGCTTTTGTAGAGTGATAAAATCATATGCTTTGAAATTATTCACTGGGTAAAACTTTGGCTAGGCCAAATGTTATTCCCTTGAGATGTGTATTCATAAAATAGCTTTAGAATCTTGAAATTCACACGTTGTTTTGTTCAAGAGCGCACTCCCATCCCCCTTGAACCCCCAGTACAAGCCATCAGGGGGAAAAAAAACTCAGCTCTGCATAAAATGAAAGATTTTTGGCCCTGACAGGAACCTTTAGGTCTCCGTGTAGCATTTAAACCAAGAGAAACTGAAACCAATATCACTCCTCCCTCTGCATTTACAGTCCCAGCCACCAGCCTTGAGGAGGGGGAAAAAAAGTTCTGAAAGTATGACTGACCTGGGAAATGGCAAGGCTAAGATACTTTTTTTATCTAGAAAAGAGCATTTTTGCCATTGATATTGAAGTTAATTGTTGACAATTTTGTTTGGATGTTTGGATGTGAATTGCTGGGAGGGAAAATAAACGCCTGCCACTTAAAAAATTTTTCTTTTATTTCATTGTCGTAAGAACCCTTAACATGAGATCTACCCTCTTAACAAAATTTTAACTTCACACAACGGCTAACGCCTGGCGCAATGTTGTACAGCAGATCCCTGGAGCCTATTTATCTTGCTTAACTGAAATTTTATGCCTGCTGATTAATAACTCCCCACGTCCCCTCCCCTGAGTGCTGCTGGCAGCCACCATTCTACTCTGTTTCTGTGAACTTGACTATCTTAGATACCTCATAATAAGTGGATTCATGCATTATTTGTCCTTCTGTGACCGGCTTAATGTTCTCAAGCTTCATCCACGTTGTTGCATTTTATAGAATCTCCTTCTTTTTAAAGGCTGAATAACATTCCATTCTATGCATAGGTCACATTTTCTTTATTCATTCATCTGACGATGGACATTCAACTCAACGGCATGAAAACCAATAACCAGATTTTAAAATGGGCTAAGGACTTGAATAGACATTTCTCCAAAGAAGACATACCAATGACCAACAGGTACATTAAAAACCTAAATAGCTTCAGATAGTGAAATTTGTATGTTTGGTGATATTCAGAATCAGTAAGCCCAAATATAATTTAATTTTAATTGGTATATTACATTGGTATTATTATTTAATAATGTAATAAATATATTCTATTATTAATTGCTTTTTTATATGAAATGGGCATTTTAGTAGCATTTGCCTCATAGGGCTATTTTAAAAACCAACTTTGGTATAGATTTTATTATTTAAAATAAACTGCACCCATTTAAAGTGCACAGTTGATGAGTTCTGACAATTATATAAGCTGCTGAATCCACCACCATAATTAAGATCTACCCACAAAAGTTTCTTCTTGCCCCTTTGCAATCCATTTTTCCCTCCACCCTGGCTCCAGGCAACCCCTAATTTTCTTTTTGTGCAAAAAGATTCATTTCCATTTTCTAGAATTTTAGATAAATGAAATAAGATAGCATATATGCTTTTTTGTCTGGCTTCTTCCACTCAGCATGATGATTTTGAGATTCATGCATGTTATTGTTTATATCAGTTGGCCACTCCTTTATATTGTTGCATATCGTTCCATTGTATGGATATGCCCCATTTGTTAATCTATTTACCTGTTGATGGATATTTGGGTTTTTCCAAGTTTGGTTATTGGGAAGAGAGAAGAAGCCATGAACATTCATGTACAAGGTTTTATGTGGACACACCTTTTCATTTTTCTTGGGTAAATGCCTATGAATAGAATGACTGCGTCAGGCAGGTATATGTTGAACTTTAAGAAGCTGATAAATATTGGACCACCTGGGTGGCTCAGTTGGTGAAGCATCTGACCGGCTCAGGTCATAATCTCGCAATTCATGGGTTCCAGCCCCACATCAGGCTTTGTGCTGACAGCTCAGAGCCTGGAGCCTGCTTCAGACTCTGTGTTTCCCTCGCTCTGCCCCAACCCCACTCACACTCTGTTTCTCAAAAATAAATGAATGTTAAAAAAATGTTTTCAAAAGGGAACTGATAAATATTTTTCCTAAGTGGTGATATCTTATTACATTCCTACCATCAGTGTGTTTTCCAGTTTATCCATATTCTTACCGACACTTGGTGTTGTCAGTCTTTTGAATTTTAGCCAGTCTAAAGGGTGCAGTGGTATCTTATTCTTATCTTAATTTGCATTATACCAAAATATTTAAGAATATGAAGACTATTATGTCATAATGAATGAACACAGAAGAAATCTTAACACAGAAATAATAACTATAAAAAGGAAACAGGTGGGAATTCCAGCATGAAAACATAAAATATGTGAAATTAAAAATTCCACGGATGGGCATAATAGAAGATTGATGATGGCAGGTGTGAAGGCAGATCAATAGAAATGGTCCAATCTTAAGAACAGAGAAAAAGACTGAAAAAAATAATAAAGAACAGAGTTTCAGGGACCTGTGGAACAATATCAAAAGTCTAACATATTTATTAAAATTGGAGTTTTAAAAGAAAAGGAGAGACAGATGGCACAGAACAAAAATTTGAAGACCTAATGACTGCAAAATTCCCACATTTGATAAAAGATGTAAATGAACAGATTCAACATGCTCAGCAAAGTCCAGGAAGGATAAATATAAAAACAAAAACAAAAACAAGAAACCCACACCCAGACACCATATACTCAACCTGCTAAAAACCAAAGATAAAGAGAACTCTTGAAAGCGGCGAAAGGAAAACAACATATCACACAGGATTTAAATGGCTGCTCACTTCTTAGCAGAAACCATAAGAGCCAGAAAAAAATAAAGTGTCTAAAGTGGTAAAGGAAAAAAGCCGTCAAACCAGATATCTATATCCAGCAAAACGTCCTTCGAGAATGAAGTGAAATAGGGGTGCCTGGGTGGCTCAGTGGGTTAAGCGTCCGACTTCAGCTCAGGTCACAATCTCATGGTTCGTGGGTTCGAGCCCCACGTTGGGCTCTGTGCTGACAGCTCAGAGCCTGGAACCTGCTTGGGACTCTGTGTCTCCCTCTCTCTCTGCTCCTCCCCTGCTCTCTCTCTCTCTCAAAGATAAATAAATATTTAAAAAGGTGAAATAAAGTCGTTTGCAGATCAAAAAGCAGACTCCCTGCTCTACAAGACATGCCAAAGAAGTTCATCAGGCTGTGGAAAATGATCCCAAAGAGAAACTTGGAATGAAGCACTTCAGAAATCGTAAATGTGCAGGCAAATGCAAAAGACACCTTTTTACTCTTCACTTTTTCAAACTCTGTGACTGGAACAATAGAGAAATTATAGTGAGTTAAGAAACAATAGAGAAATTTAAATGAGTGAAGAAACAATAGAAATTAAAAAACAGAGAAATTGAAATGGGTTGGTAACAATTACCATCAATGAATTTACACAATTAGAAATAGCCACAGCAAAACCCGAGGGAGAGCCTGAGACACCATTTAAGGCCAGAGGCATAGGGCAGCAGGAGCCCATTTCTACCTTTAGTGACGAAAGCCACAGTATTTATTACCTGATGCTCAGCTCAAAAGTCATGGGATGTTGGGACCTTTCCCAGGACTTGAGAATCAGAAGGACAATTATTTATCTGGACAGATACAGATACATGTGAATGCAGATGGAATATGGGGCCGGAGTCTGGCATCTCTCAGACTCTGCAGTTTGGACAAATTATTTCCCCTCTTTGAGCCTTGATTTCTCCAATTTCGGTAAAATGGAGAATGTTAAAGATTATTTATAAGATTGTTTCCTTTTAAAAAAAAATATTTGTAATGATGTTACAGTATTTCTAAAATAACTATTTTGTTAGGTTTTTAAAAGTTTCCATCCAGCACTAACATCGTAAAATTCTGTTATTAATTTTGCTTATGACAGTCTCCTCTGACCATAGACTCCCAACTTATAAAGCCCTAATTGAGTATCTGTATGTTTTCATGTGAAATGACTTTCCACTGATATACAGTAATAGGAGAGATTCAAAAGCCTTTTGATTTTTTGTAATAGTCTTTTCATCCTGAAAAAGAATCCTTTCTCACCTCCCTTCAATATATTTAGTTGAGGGGCCCTCTAGTGGAAGAATTTGCATACAGCACTACAACAGTTACTGCTTACAGATTTAACAGCCCAGGATACTGCATTTTGCATATTAAAAAATAAAATATCCGTGCCTATGTTACAACAAAATTCTCAAAATTCAAGTTACCACCCAGGTTAAACTTCTAGTTTGGACTTAAATTTATTTTTTATTCTTTTTAACGTGTATTCATTTTTGAGAGACGGAGAGACAGAGCGTGAGCAGTGGAGGGGGCAGAGAGAGGGAGACACAGAATCTGAAGCAGGCTCCAGGCTCCGAGCTGTCAGCTCAGAGCCCGACACAGGGATCGAACTCACAAACCGTGAGATCATGACCTGAACCAAAGTTGGACGCTTAACTGACTGAGCCACCCAGATGGTATATATATATGTAAAATATATAAGAGAGTACATACACATGATTATAATATTAAATTTTCTTCCATCCCAATTAGTATTTTTGCCATAAGATTAACAGTATGCATGAGAATGTAAAACATACAGAAATCTTTATTTTATGCCCCAAATGTATTAAAAGAAAAGGTACCTGGGTCCTGAATGATTTCCCTCTTTCCTAGAACTCCTGCACTTTTCAGGTGAAGTTGAACACATCTACATGGACCACAGGGAAAGCACACTAAGGAAATAAAGTCAGGTCCCACACAGTAGCAGAAGCTGATAGGAATCTTCTCTGGGTGTTGATCAGGTAATGGTCTTCAGATTCAAAGGCTGCCACACGCCCTGCTCTCCAGAATTTTGTTAAAAACATCTTTAATGTTTTTAATTTACTTTTGAGAGAGAGAGAGAAAGAGCATCAGTGGAGGAGGGGCAGAGAGAGGGAGAGAGAGAATCCCAAGCATGTGATCATGCTCACGAACTGGGAGATCCTGACCTGAGCCGAAATCAATAGTTAATGGACTGAGCCACCCAGGCGCCCCTCTCCAGAACTTGTCTAAAGCAATTGTGTCAGCATGATAACGGATATAGATGCTTCTCCCCTTCACTAAACAGAAAAGTACTGTAAATGACAAATATTTTAAATTTCATTCAGAAGCCAGTTTGACTTCATTTACTAGTCAGTTCTGCTTTTAAAAACATAAATATATGTGAAGCAATTTTTTTTTAATTTTTTTTCAACGTTTTTTTATTTATTTTTGGGACAGAGAGAGACAGAGCATGAACGGGGGAGGGGCAGAGAGAGAGGGAGACACAGAATCGGAAACAGGCTCCAGGCTCCAAGCCATCAGCCCAGAGCCTGACGCGGGGCTCGAACTCACGGACCGCGAGATCGTGACCTGGCTGAAGTCGGACGCTTAACCGACTGCGCCACCCAGGCGCCCCTATGTGAAGCAATTTAATCAAGCAATTACTCTGGTCTTTAAACTGAATTTCATCAGTTATTGATTTAGATTTTAAGAAATTGATATAATTCATCCAAAACATCAGATTGGTTGTTCAACAGGCAACCTCATGGAGCAAATGAACAGCTAAACTTACTTAGATATGAAAATCCTCTTGGGTTTAAATTTCAAGGGGTTAAATAATTACTTTCATTATTAATTTTTAATGTATTTTTTTCTAGTAGCAAGTTCCTAAAATGACTCATCGTTAAATTTAGTTCCTTTTCATAGAGGGGCAAGACAATGACTCATGGTAATCACCTTAAGGGGTAGATGTGCTCTTATTTTCTTATGTAACTATGAAAAATTCGCAGCTAATGAGTATTTGGAATGCTTTCATATATTCCCTAAGTGAGGCCCAAATTGCACTGTTTCTCTTTAGCTGTTATTGTCAAGTTATCTTGGCAAATCAAGGTACCAGAGTCCCATTATAGACATATTTTATTGCTGACTCATTCCAGAACATTCTGAAGTTTACTCTCCCAAAGTGGGCACTCCTCTCCTGAGATTCATATAACCCTGGAAACTCCTGGGCTCCTACTCTCCTGGGGAGGCTGTAAAGAGGGCAGATGGGGCCATAAGGCAAATCACAGCCTGTCTATCCTGCAGCCCTGGTAGGACAGGCAACACTTTTAAGAGAGAACATCAGATAGTTACAGATAAGCCTGGAAGAGCAATTCCCAAGGCTTGTCAGTCCTCAACCACATGATTAGAAATTTTGTGTTGAGAGGTTAGTGGTAAGCATGATTTTCTTTTTTCTTTTAATTGTTTTTTTTTTAACATTTATTTATTTTTGAGACACAGAGTGTGAGTGGGGAAGGGGCAGAGAGAGAGGGAGACACGGAATCCAAAACAGGCTCCAGGCTCTGAGCTGTCAGCACAGAGCCCAATGCAGGGCTCGAACTCACGAACCCCAAGATCATGACTTGAGCCGAAGTTGGACGCTTAACCGACTGAGCCACCCAGGTGCCCCTGATTTCCGTTTTTTATTGATATAATCTTGGAGTTGGAAGAGCATGTCCCACATATAAGTATTGGCCTGAGACTCAAAAGTCAGTCATCAGGTGGTTTTGTGACCTCATTCAGGAGGTTCAGTTCAAGATGGTGGCATAGGAGACTCCTGAACTCACCTCCCCTTACGGACACTCCAAATACACAGCTACGTATGGAGTGATTCCCTCTGAAAGAAATCCAGGAACTGGCTGAGCAACTTCTACACATGGGGTGAATAAGAAAAAAAACCACGTCAGGGGCGCCTGGGTGGCGCAGTCGGTTGGGCGTCCGACTTCCGCCAGGTCACGATCTCGCGGTCCGTGGGTTCGAGCCCCGCGTCGGGCTCTGGGCTGATGGCTCGGAGCCTGGAGCCTGTTTCCGGTTCTGTGTCTCCCTCTCTCTCTGCCCCTCCCCCGTTCATGCTCTGTCTCTCTCTGTCCCAAAAATAAATAAAAAACGTTGAAAAAAAAAAAATTTTTAAAAAAAGAAAAAAACCACGTCAAAACAAGTCTTGGCATACCCTCAAGATTGGGAACCACTAAGAACAAAGAAGCCGTTTGGATCATCACAAAGTGCGAGGGACAACCAAGAGCTAAGGCCCAGCTGAGTGAGAAAGCCCATCTCCATTCTCGTGAAGACTAGAGAGGTTCTTACAGAAACCAACACAGAGAGTCAAAGAATATGAAACAAAGCAACAACAACAAAAACAAACAAACAAACAAAACAGAAGAATATGTTTCAAACAAAAGAACAAGATAAAATTCCAGAAATAGACCTTCATGAAGCAGAGATAAGTGGTTTCCCTGATAGAGAGACCTCATTCACATATCCGTGTCCGTTCAGTTGGCCATTCCCAATCTCCCAGTTTCACGATGCAAAGTAAGTGGAATTAACTTTGTGTAGCTCAAAATTGTGTAACTGAGGACAGCCAGGTTCAATTGCAGTCACTCACTGATGTCCGACCTGCCCCCAGATAGTGTCCATTTTTCGACAGCAGTCACGGAAGGAGGTCAGAGTCTCCAGGTCATGTTTGCTGAATAATCAGTTAAACCTCAGGTGGGCTACATCTCAAGGCCTGCGATGGTCCTGTTACCTTGACGCGCAATGTCAAGTCTGTAGATTGAAATCACACAGGTGCTACTTCCACAATCCCCAGAAGGATGAAGGGCACCTCAGGAAACACCTGCCACCTCCCTGCAACTTCTTCTCTCTGTGGCTTTCATCAATATGAAGGAAATCTGGTTGCATTCAAATGTCCTAGAAGAGATATTTTGGTATTTGGAATTTCCAGCAGGTTCATTTGCTGGAGAGAAGTCCTTCATCACAGCTGAGCTGTTTTATGGTGCCAGAATCTCCTACCATTTGGCAGACTCTTAGCAATTCCCTAGGAAGCAGATGGTCCTCAGAGCCAGGCTTCCTTGGGTATTTGCAGCCACTGGCATTTCTTAAGCTTACTCTGTGCCAGAGACTGTGCAAAGCCCTCACGTGCATTGTTTTGTATATTCCCCACAATAACTCTGCAATGGAGTTACCGTTACTGTTCCGTTTTACGGAGAGAAAAAGACAAGTTTAAAGAGGTTGAAGCATATTCTGTAGATTTCTTCTGAACACAAATGGCAACTAGGAAATTTCACTTCAGAAAATGAGAGGAGAGATGGGGTTTTTCTTCTCCCGTACATAGACCCATTATGAAGCTGGTGCTTACGTGCATTTTCATTTTCTGAAAGACAACAACGCACCTGTGCAATTACACCTTGGCATTAAGATGATGTGTAAATATTTGTTTAAGGGTTGGATCTGCCACGGCTGAGAAAGTATGAAGATGTCATTGATGCTGTATCTGTAGATGCAGTTTCCATCATCTCCAAATGGTTGAAACTTGACCCCAGTTTCCCAAAGTGGTCAGCTATTATTTGTTGGTTGGCAGCTTATTAAGTTCACCTTCTCCCTTTTAAAATACATCAGGTTTGGGGATGAGCTAAATTAGAGCCATCCAGATGATCATTTCTCAAACTTGAATGTGCACACAAGCCTCCTGCAGATCCTGTTACACTGTAGATCCTGATTCAGCAGGTACAGGTGGCTTTTGCACTCCTAACTAGGTAGATTCCAGAAGATTCTGATGCTGCGGGTCCATGGACCACACTTTGAATAGGAGGAATCTAGATTTCTTACAAATGGAGGAACAGAAATACCATGTGTAAAAAGAATTCTCTCCTACCCTCTGTAGGCAGAGTATGGGACCATAAACCCATTATGTGTATAGAGAGATTTCCCCAGGAACATGTTATGTTTTGCCAAACCTGCCAAGGATTTTATATTATCTAGTTCTTTTTTGAATGCAATAGAGCTGCAAATAGAGATTTCCAGTGTTTGGTGAGGATGCTAAGGTGAGGGAAGGTAAGAAAACCATTGGAGAAATTATGTTTGTTATAAACATTGAGTTAATCCAGCTTACCCATTAATGAGTTAGGTTCATCAAAAAGAATCTTTTTTTCCTACATTCTTCACAACTTTTTCTATGATCTAACTATTCAAAACGGCTTTTGGGAACGGAAAAAATGAATCGTAAGGCACAATTATCCTTCGTGACTATAATACGCGTCTCAATGTGATTCAGATCCAACTGACAGTAATCTATCCTATTGTTATATCCTGATCAGGATACTAACCGGAAAAAAGAGAACTGTCATTAATGTGTAATCAAGTCTGATTTCATAAGAGAAGTTATGGTGTGCAAACACTTAAGAAGTGGTTATTCTGGTAGTAGTCTCAACCCAAATAGTTTTGTAGGATATTTTTGCCCTTCCTGTAATATTTGAGAAAAGTATTTGCCATGACACGGCAGTGACTAGGGAATGATATCACCCGTAAAAAATTGGATAATATTTCCAGTAATTCTTATGACTCATACAATTTTCTCATACATTTAAGAACTACTTTACATAACTGCTTATCCCGGAAAGGATATTTTAAAGAAAATGTAATTTAATTTAACTTTAAACTATATTTAATTTAACTTCAATTATTCGAATGACTGCCTCACCTAAAATGTTTTCATCTACGTGTTTAGCACTCTCTAGACAAAGTTACAGTCATCATATAAACGAAAAAATGTAATTGCCTTAATTATCTGGTGTTGTATTAACTGTGATTTTCCTTGTGTACTGTTAATTATTTGCCAATTATTTCTTATAATCAAGTTTTAAAATGTATATTTATCAAACTCAGATTTGATGATACATATCATTCACAATTAAAATGTCAAATTGTGTGTTAAGCATGTGGTATTAATCAGAGGTGAGATCTGACTTAGAGGAAGGAAAGATACTGAGTTCATGAGAAGAAATAAAATAGATAGTAAATTCTGCAAAGCCTTATAGAAACACAAAGAAAACAGGAACAGGTCATCAGGATAACAACAATAATATCTATTAAGTGCCTACTATGTGCCAAGTCTACATGCTTTACCTGTCTCATCTCATTTATTCTTCACAGGAACCCAATGAGGTAGGTTCTAGAACATTCCTACTTCACAGATGAAGAAACTAGGATACAAAGAAATAGACACCAAGTCTAAGATTACGTCAGCACACAGTGGTGTTGGGATCCACACCTAAGAAATCTGGTTTCTGAGCCCACATACTTCACCACAGAAGTGTAAGAGGTTTTGTGTTTGGACCAGAAGTCTGCAAATTGTGGCCCATGGGCCAAATCTGTCCTGCCACCTTCAGCTTGCAAACTGGGAGTGGTTTTTACATTTAAAAAATGTTTTTTGAAAGAAAACTAATATTTTGGTGACACATGAAAATTATATGAAATTAAAATTTTATCATTTATAAATAAAGTTTTATTAGAACACAAACACATTCATTTGTTTCCATATTGTCTATGGTGGTTTTCATGTTTTAACAGCCAAGTTAAGTAATAGCAGTGGACACTATATGACCTACAAAGCCTAAGGTATTTACTACCTGGCCCTTTATATAAAAAATTCACCAACCCTTGCTGTGAACCACAAGAGTGAAGAAAACTAAGAGCAGAGAATTTGAGCAAATGCACAGAGGATCCCTCCAAATGGAGTGAGTATGAGTCACTCAAGTTTACCTGGCAATGGGGCCTCATCTTACAAACATGAGAGTTAATGAGAGAAACCACATGCATCAAGTAAATAGCAATCAGAGGCAAAGAAATAGGTGTCTAGCCTGCTCTTTCTGGAGCAGAGTCGTGGGAAGGAGTTTGGGAAAGATCTGGGCAACAGGAAAGGATAAGATCAAGAAGGGCAGAACAGTGTCCCCAATCTTCTAGATACAGAACAACATACCTGCTGTTTCTCCCACTGATTTGCTCAAAATCTGAGCCACTAGATCAAGGAAAGACAAAAATCTCATCCATCTATCACCATCATTACCTGGAAGGAACTTTGGACTGGAGGCCTGCAGAGATCTTCCTGGGGGCTGGGTTAGGGGTGACAGAATTATAAATGGACTTCGTAGAGCCGGGGTGCAGCATGCCCAGGCTCGGTGGGAAGAGGGCAGAGGGGCCCTCTTGTGTGTCAGAGGAGCTGTAAACCCATGTGCCCTTGCTATAAAGTGGCAGTGTTGCTGAAAAACTATGTGTCTTGACTGGGAAATGGTCTTTCAATAGGTTGTATTTTCCAACATCCTTAAGGTCTCCCAAACAGAGATTACTTGAAGATATTCCAATGCCTGGAGAAGATCAGATACCACAAATTTATTTATTTTCATTGGCTCGGATGGGCTGCCATGCTGATATATTTGTACTAAGACCTGTGAAGTGGGTCAGGCTAATGATTACGACGCCGGAGATGCCAGTCATGTTGATCATGATTTCCAAAATACTTTCTCAAATGATTAGGTTCTCTGTAATGATGAATGATATCCTCTGTGGTATCATGTACATACACAAAAGCACATCCGTCAAAAGTAGGAAAATGATCAGTGTGTGTATCATCAGTTTGGAGAACGTAACGGGATTAGGGGTCTAAACTACTAGAATGATACACAAGTGAATGTCTTTCTATTAAAGTTAGGTTTGATCAGTTTCTAGGCCTTTCTTTGCAGCACAGATTGTGAAATACCCAGAAGTTTCGCTGGGAAAATTCAGATGTCTGTGCCAGCAGTGTTGGTGTCAGCCAGGGAAATGCAGTTTAGCACAATGCGGGCATCCCTCTGGAAGAGAGTCGATGCCCCCCCGGCCCAGGATATTACACCCGTGTTTCCCAAACTTGTGTGTATCAGAATCACCAGAAGAAGTTCTTAAAAGTACAGATCCCTTAGTACCATCCCTGAAAAGTCTAATCTGGTGGGTTTAAGTTGCATCCCAGAAATCCAAACTATTGTAATGTTCCTGGGGATTTGGAGCCACTGGCTTATGCCTCTGTTGTTTTTCCAAGTACCTTACTGGATGATCTTCATATAACCATGTGTGGGTCAGATTTTTTCCTAACTTTTTGGAGAAATCTGTTATAATAGCCTCAAAAAAGTAATTATTGCCAATAAAGTCCCAATACCATCAAAGAGAAACTCCTTGACCACTAGTCTGAGAGGACTAAGATTCCAGCTTCAATGAGGCCTGTAATTGGCAGAATAATGCCTCCCCAACCCCCCAAAGATACCCACACCCTAATCCCCAGAATCTGTGAATATGTTATGTTATGGCAAAGGAGAATCAAGGTGACAGATCGAATGAAGGTTGCTAATCAGATGACTTCAAAATAGATTATTCTGGATTATGCAAGTGGACCCCATGGAATCACAGGAGTCCTTGAAGTGGAAAAGGAAGGTAGGAGAGGGAGAACCAGAGAGATGACATCTTGGGAAGGACTTGGCTCCACATGGCTAACTTTGAAGATGGAAGGGGGGCACACACCAAGGAATGCGGGTGCCCTAGAAGTTGGAAAAGATAAGGAAACGGGTTCTTCCCTAGAATCTCCAGAAGGAACACAGCCCTGCCAACATCTTGATTTTAATCCTGTAAAGCACTTTTGAATTTCAGAACCGTAAGGTAATAAATTTGTGCTGTTTTAAACAACAACAATTTGTGGCAACAGAAACTAATGCTTTAGCCTTTAGTGTTGCAGTTCTCAGCTTAATGTGGGATGGACAAATACAAAACAGACCAATGTCTTTCTGCCCACCCAACCCAGACCCCTCATTGCTCATTTACTTCAATTCTTTTTCCATTGTATTCAAATGTGACTCTAGAATCTTCCTCACCCCAGGGCTCCAGATAGTCACTACCAGCTGATTATAGCAGACACACACATTAAAACCTATGGCTATCCTTGGCTTAATACCCGCTGTAACTATGATCTCTAAGGCAGTTTATGTTACCAGAGTAATGATGTAAGTTGTATGCATCTCTCTCAATTTGTGTAACAATCCAGCATAGATGCTACTGATGTTCATAAGCACACAAAGGCACAGTGTTCTTGGAGCTAATGTTAGGAAGTTGATCAATTCGCTAATTCAATAAGTACTTACAAAATGTTAACCACATACCAGGTCCTAGTGTAGGTATTGGGAAGCTGAAGTTGAAAATACAGCTTTGATCCCTACCCGTTAATGGAAAAGTGTAGCCCATCAGCTAGATGATGAATCAGTTAGCTAGTACTGTGTAACAAACCACCCCCAAACTCAGTGACTTAAAACAAAAGGCATTTATATAGCCCCATGGGTCAGATGGACATTTCTGGTGATCTGGACCAGTTTGCCTGTCCTTGCTTGGTCTCACACATGTGTCTGCAGTCACTGGCAGGTCAGCAGAGGGCTGTCGGGTTTGGGAAGCCTCATCTGCTTTGGTTGCCCTCCACATAATCTCTCATCCTTCTGTAGGCTAACCTGGCCTTACTGATCTGGGACTCCCAGGGGTTCAAGTAAATGAAAGCAAGAAGGGCCTCTTGAGACCTAGACTCAGAGCTGGAAAACTGTCATTTTCACCATTTCTATTGGCCAAAGCAAGTCACAAGACAAGCTTAAATTCAAAGGTGGATAGACTCTATCTCTTGATGGAAGGAGCTAAAAAGTCATTTCAAGAGTCTTGGATAGAAAGAGGTACACAGGACACCGGAACCATTTTTGTAATCAATCTAAGTGGTTTGTCAGTTTCAGTAGAGAATGTGATTAAACAATTTATTTGCCTACATTTGACAAATGTGAAGTGCAAAACTTACTAGAATTCTGCATAAACTCCTTTCCATTGTAATAACTGTGACTAAATGTGAGGCAGGTGGCCCCTGCATTTTGCCTCAACACCATTTCCTTCCCAGAGAACAATTCTTCTAGATTAATGTATTTTCACATCATTTGTGTGAAATTTGCATTGTATGTCATTCCTATTCTGTTGAGTTATAGTCTTATTTTCACACACACACACCAAAAAAAAAAAAAAAAAAAGGATCAACAGCTTTGAAGTGGCTCACTTAAGTGAAAAAGGCAGTGATGAAAACACTGACACGAGTACCGTAGTTCAGAACAAACTCAAATGTAAATAGTAACAAGGCTCCAGTGAGAATCTGATATATGAATCTCGAGCTCTTGGGACAACTGTGAAAATGTGATGGTGCCATTAGGGGATACAATGATGCTCAAAACTTGGATTTTACAGGGCAGCTGGGTGGCTCAGTCAGTTAAGCGTCCAACTCTTGATTTTGGCTCAGGTCATGATCTCAAGGCTCATGAGATCAAGCCCTGCGTTGGGTTCTGCACTGACAGCATGGATCCTGCTTGGGATTCCCTCTTTCTCCCTCTCCCCATGCCCATCCCCCACTTCCATATGTGTTTTCCTCTTTCCCTCTCTCTTTCTCAAAATAAATAAATTAATTGAAACAACAACAACTTGGATTTTACTAGATCAGCATTCATTTGTCCTGAACACCCTGACCTCCAGTCTGCAGTGGGATTAGCATGAATATTTTGTCCAAAGGGGAATTCGTGGTGCTGCTTTTTTCATATTTTCAGATAGTACATGGGTATGCACAATAAACTGTTTTTTCTCCCCCAGAACAAGTAAAAATTAATGTTTTCTTGGATAAAATCAATTAATTTCGCCACAAAAGGCAGAAATCAACTCAAGACTATTCAGGAATTATTTAAAATTGCATTTCTTAAGCAAAAACAGTTTCAAATCACACTGTCACCTGAGGAGAATGTAAAACCAGCCACAAGCCACAATAATAATGATACATATCATTTTTGGACAGAAAACAAAGAATGAGCTATCATTTTCTCTGTATAGGATGTGTCTTTTCTCCCCCCTCTGCCTTTAAGAATTTCTTTTCTTAATCATTGGGTTTCAACAATTTTCCTACAGTGTGCCTTTGTACACATTGATTTATCCTGCTTGGGACTGTAACTACCATTTTTTAAGTCACTATTGGACATTTTCAGCCATTATTTCTTTAAATACTTTACTTGACACCTGCTCTAGGAATCCAATTATGCGTCCATTCAATTGCTTATTTTTCCACAGATCACCAACGCTCTATGCAATTTTTCAGCCCTTTCTTCTCTCTTCACTTCAGCTGGGATAGTTTTGATTGCCATGTCTTCAATATACTGATCTTTTCTTCAGCAGTGTATAATCTGCTAATAAATCCATGCTTCATAATTTCTATTCTTCAACTCATTGTGCCCATGTTTTCCTTTGAATCTTAAATATGTTTCTACTTGCTGTAATCGCTATTTTAACGTTCTTGTCGGCTAATTTTATCATCTCGATGAGCTCTGGATCTCTTTCTCTTAACTGCTGAGTCATGTTTTTCTGCTTCTTTGCATGCTAATAATTTGAGTTTAGATGCTGGGCATTTATCATTTTACATTAGTGAGCTCATCATTGTCTTCTATTAAAGAGAATTGTAGGTATTTATTTATTTACTTACTTATTTATTTATTTATTTATTCATTTTTAGTCATATGGGGCAGGCAGTGAACTTACTTGCAGATCAGTTTGATCTTTTTCAAGTTTGTTCTTATGGTTTTTTAAACTAGGTTGGGATTAGCTTTTGATCTTGGTCTATGTTAACCCCACCCTCCCCTTCTAAGGCATGCCCTTTGGGGCGTGTCTGCTGATTTTCTTGACTGTTCAATGAAATATCTTACTGCATTGGGCTGAGGAGTGTCTCCCCATTGTGTGTGAGCTCCAGGAGGTGTTCAGATTATAAATTCTCTCAACAGTTGGTTGTTCCCAAAGAGTTGTTATTTGATCAGCCTCGTGGAATTTTACTATTTACCTGCACAGCTTAGCATTCAGCCAAAGACTCAGGTGGACCCCATACCAATTTCTGAAACTCTTTATCTCTGTAGCCTCCTTTCATCACATCTGCCAGTATCCAAGTTAGGATCTCTGGGTCTGTGGAATTTTGCATTTCTATTTGTTCTTTTCCTGCTCAGGGACATCGGGAAAATCATGCTGTTCTGTTCTAAGTAACTTATAGTTGGATCCCATTCAAACTTCTTGAGAATTTATATCATAAAGGGAGTTTAGAGTGGCTGGAAAATTGGCCAAATATGTATGCAACAAGGTTATAAACCTCAGAGAAGCTGACCAGATCTTTAAAGGCTTATTTGTGATATTACAAAGAATAAATATAATCTAGAATTGTATTATACAACATGATAGGTACTAACCACAGGTGGTCATTGAGCACTTGAAATGTGACTAGTGCCACATATTGGAACGATCATATTTTGGGTATATTAGATTAAATAAATTATTAAAATATATTTCACCTATTTTTTTTTTACTTTTTAAAATGTGGCTTGCAGGCAGTATATTCCTTATGGACAGTGCTGATCTAGAAGGCACAGAGCAAGAAGGGAACTGGAGTTTTAAGGACAATAGTATAGGCAGTCTGCATTTTAAACCTGACTGTCGAGCAGTGTATAGAAGACAAACAAAAGATGGGACATTCTGAGGGCAAAGGAAACAACTCAAAGACTACTGTGATGACCCACGAAAGAAACGATTATCAGATTCAATGTCACAAAAGTTGTATCTCTATTTGATAAAGTTGCCATGTGTTGCATTAGTTGTAGGAAAACAAAGTGCAAATAAAATAAGTTATCCAGGGGCGCCTGGGTGGCTGTCAGTTGAGCGACCGACTTCGGCTCAGGTCGTGAGCTCACGGTTCGTGGGTTCAAACCCCGTGTCGGGCTCTGTGCTGACAGCTCAGAGCCTGGAGCCTGTTTCTGATTCTGTGTGTGTGTGTCTCTCTCTCTGCCCCTCCCCCACTCACGCTCTGTCTCTCTCTATCTCAGAAATAAATAAACATTAAAAAAAATTAAATAAGTTATCCAAAATATGTGTGTGTGACTTCATTTTGGAAAGCAGATACTCAGTCTTACACGTGTATATACACACACATATTAATACCTCCTGCTGTACCCATTCTTGACCATTTTCTAGATCAACTCTAGACAAACACAGCCTGGGAGAAACTGGCCTTCTGTGGATCCACACCAACAAGTATTCTGGAGTTGGTGGAAAGAATTTGTCCCTCCAGACGTGGGGCTGCTCATTACCAACCATGTGACCCTGGGCAGTTTGCTTAAACTCTCTTGAGTCTCACTATTTGCATGAGAAAAACAGCTAAAACTTCCACAGGTTCTGTGGGAGATTAAAATCAAAAACTTTAAAAGTATGCCAAACTAAATAATTAATGCTATAAAATTATAGGTATGCTTGCTATTCTATTCCACCAAGGAAACCACCTTCATGCATAATGGAGGAGGGTTGACTGTAATTTCACTCCCTTGGGTCTGTGTGAAATAAACCCCCTCGCATTTGGCAAGGTGGTTGGTTGCTCTGGACCATGCGAGGAAAAACACCCCCCAGATCAGCATTCTTCCGCTCAGAGCAGCTTGGCATGGTCAGGTGAGCATGTTCTGCCTCCCGTTGGTGGCCCTGGCAGTACGCTGAACAAGGAAGGACAGGACTGGATCTCTGAAGGCTAAGTAAACCAGACCCCATTTGGCTAACATGCTGGTTATCTGGCCACCCAGGTGTCCCAGGGCTTTTCTTTCCCTCACTTGAGTTTGATATCACAAGGCTTCCAGAATCAGAACCTAAGCATGTGTCAATATTTAACTCCTCTGCAAACATTGCCACTGAATTAGAAACTTCCCAGTTTGACATTTTTATTTTTAAATGTCCAAGGTTTTAGAGTCAGAGTTGAGTCAATATTATGTAATGCTCTGCTGATTTCAGGAGACAGGAGATTATTTTTGTATGAGAGTCTGTTTTCAATGCCATGAGATGCCTGGGGGAGGAGTGTCCTTTACAGGGCTCTCCTCCTAGCCCACAATCCTGAGATGTACAGAGTAACAAAGGCTAGTGGAGAGCAGAGTTTGGGTGATAGCTCCCACCCACCCACCTGTAGTACTCGAGAATTTTCTATGTAACCAGCACACTGATCGGCTCCAACTACACTTAAGCTGCTCTGTGAGCCCAGGCAACATCGGGTGAATTTTCACTAACCTCTGAGGTATTATGTGGCTTCCAATTGCTTGTAAAACAGTGGTGACTGTCAGGGATTAAATTGAAAAATGCCCATTAGAATTAAAATTCTACAAAAACAGAGTAAAGAATTTAGCAATTATTTTTTATAATTCAGTAACTAGCAGGAAAGGGGATTTTTCAAACCAAAAATTAGACCAAAAAAACATGTGTCCAAGTGTTAACATTATGTATGAATATCATCCAGATCTCACGGTAAAATGTACGGCCAAAGATTCAATGTTTAGTTCCTGAACCATTCTTGAAAGTAGGAGAAATCATTGTACAACAAAATAATCTCTATTGGTTGAGGTGATGCTAGTTGTTATAACCCTGCAATATCAGTGGCTTAAATCAATAGGAATTTATTTCTTGTTTACATAAATTTCAGAATGGACATTCATGATTCACGGGTGGCTATCTCCTAAGCAGGAAACCCAAGCTCCTTGCATTTTGTGCCTCTGCCAGCTTCCACACATGGCCTTCAAGATCACTATGCTTGTCTACATCAAGCCATGGAAGGCAAGGCACATGGAGAATCATGTGTGGGTTTATGTGAACAGGACTGGAACTGGTGCACATCTGTGCACTCACATCTCACTGGCCAGAAGTTGGTCATGTGACCCCCTGCCCTGCAAGAGAGATTGGGTAACAGAGTCTGGTTCCATTCCTTATAGGAAGAGGCCAACAATCTCTACCACATACTCTATCAACAGACATTCCTAGATCACATGTTAGCGATCTCAAGGAAACAATACGGTTCATAAAATTTTACAGCCCAGCTAAAGAGGTCAGCAAGATTGAATTTAAGGGAAATCATTCATCCAGAGCTGACGTGGCGGACTGCTAAGATTATATACAATTCCCTTCTTAGCTTTTATAACAGTTTGGGAAGTTGAATCTTCTCAAAACATTCTAAAATTTCAACCTATTTCAGTTTATAAAATAATTCCCCACGACCTCTAGTCTAACTTTCAGAATTGGGTGACTTTTAGTCCTCATTCTGCAGCCTATATTGAATTTGGTACTATCTAAAATGCTAACCTAGAAATTTGGTGTGAATTATTCGGTAATTCACACAGAATGTATTTTACTTCATAGTAAAGCCCAGAGTAAACATTGGCTCATTTTTTTTTTAGTTTGTTTTCTTGCTTGTTTTGAGTAAAAAAAAAAAAAAAAAAAAAAGGTTCAGAAAATTATAGTTCTTTATCATAAGCCTGTGTGGGAAGTTGTTCTGGAGCAATTAGGCAAACTAAATTGCTTTTCTTTTTATTTCATTTCATTTATTTATTTATTTTAGAGAGAGCGCGCACACAAGCAGGGGAGAGGGGGTGAGGGAGAGGGAGAGAGAATCTTAAGTGGGCTCCACTCTCAGCACAGAGCCCGATGCCAGGCTAATCGCACGACCCTGGGATCATGACCTGAGCCAAAATCAAAAGAGTCAGACATTCAATTGACTAAGCCACCCATGCACCCCTAAACTGCTTTTTGTATTCATTTCCTCATTTGTTCATCCATCCAACAGAGGTGTGTTTAGAGCCAGCTTTATACACAAAGTGGGCTAGATGCTGAGTGACGAGTAACAACAAGGCCCAGAGAATTCAATCCTTCTCAGACTTAATCACCCACAACTGATTGTGATGGGTTATCAAATGAGGGAGCTTCAGAAGAGAGGTGTTCTTAGAGGGAATAAGGAAATCAACCTAATCAGGGCTGGAGAAGGATCCCTAAGGAGGGGATTGAATGCTGAGACAAGAAGGATTCAGTGGGAATTTGGCTCAACTCCAACCCATAGAATTCCTGGTGTCTTCTGTTCCTATTTTAACATCTCTTTGCCCAACTTTTTTGAATTTTCCCTCATACAAAAATAATTTCATTGCTTTTTTCTGTACCGGTAAACTTTGCCAGTGAACTGAATTATTATTTGACCATTTTTGACCTGCAAACATGGCAATTCCATATGATTCAGCTTATATCCGTGATGGTATCATGCTGAAGGGCTCCAATCTCTCAAAATTACGATATCCCGTTACAGTGCTTTAAAATTTATTTTAGGCAATCTATCACCAACTGAAAACATTTAAGTTCTTTTCCATCAAATGCTTCTCTTTCAGATTATTGTTCCCAGACCATTTTTTTTTTCCAAGTTGAATTTTATTTTTCTGTCTTACCCGTAATTTTTTTTGATGGTGAGGTCACCAATTCCACCTCTTTGCTCTTGGAAGTACCCCCCATCTCCTTTTGTCAGTTCATTTATTCTTTTCTCCATGTTATTGTTGAGAAATAAACTAGTTCTATAGACTATCGTAATGAACACTCTTGAAGAACTGCTCCTAATTTCATGCTTTTGAAGGTAAGGCAAGGTTATACAAAAACTGCTCAAGCTGTCAAGCTTTCAATATTTGTTTTCAAGACTGCTGCTATCAAATCTGTGAAAACAATTTACTTTCACACATATCCACAGAGCAGCACAGAGAATTGGGCAGACTAGAACCTTCTCTACAATGAAATTATGGTGATGCTGAGCATTATATAATCTCATTGAGACAGAACAGTCTGTATGAACCCTTTTCTCATCTTCCCACAAGTACTGTGGAAAACTTGACCTGCTCTATCATTCTTGGTTTATTTATGATTAGAACCAGAAATGTATACTTGGAACTTCCTCTCCTTTTCCATGGAACTTCTCAAAGAGATAAGGTTTGCTTATAAAAGGACCTTTAAGGCGCTATCTGCTTGTGTGTGGAACCTGACGGAATTGCCATGGTGAGTCAGGAAAACATATTTTCAAAGCCCTAATTTATTAGAACTTACTTATTTCCCCCAGAGGTCTAACTTAACTTGAATTACGCCAATCTTTTAAAAAAACCTATTTAGTCAGACTTAATCATATTTTTAACTTTATTTAGATGCTGCTAATCTGGACACTATCGCTGCTGCTGGGAGCAGTAGTAGGTAAGAAAAGATATTTATGCAGCGCTGGAAGAGATTTCTTGCTTGGCACTTTCAAAAAAGTCTGTGATGGCTGAATTCAAGCCACTAGGGGATAAGGTGTGAGTGAGAAAGGTGCATGTTGAAAGCACAGACACCTGGAGTAAGGTTGCCAGATATAATCTAAGATATGCAGTTAAATTTGAATTTCAGATAAACAACAAGTGTTTCCGATAAATGAATCTGTGGCAAAGTTATACTGAAAAGTATTCATTGTCTACCTGAAACTCAAATTTAACTTTTACTTTTATTTGCTAATCTAGCAACCCTGACTTGGGAGTCCAGTGTGGGGTTTGAAACCTTGTTCCGCCAGCCACAAGTGTATTACCCTGAGCAAAATTCTTAACCTCTGCGTGCTTCACTATCTTCATCTGTAGAATGGGAATATAATACCACCCCTAACGCAGGATACCTGTGAGACTTACGTAGTCCTGTAAATCATCTTGCCTAGTACCTGGCACATAGTAACATTTTGCAAATGCAGCCCTCCCTCACAACGGCTACGACTCCTACCACTACTATAATCCAGACTTAATCCTCCTGGACATCCCTCCCTTTGTGCTGTTCTTTTATGGGTTAGCATTCAAGCATAGAGTTGTGCCAAACCATGGACTTTCTGTTTGATTATTCATGAGCAGCTTCTTCATCATAGGAATCCAAAATTCTCCTCAAACATAGGGGGCCAAAATACTTGTATTGTTATATATGTAATGTTCTGGCACTTGCATGAAGCTTAAGTTCTCTACCCAAAACCCAACACGAGAAGATGGCTGTGAGGAATTGAAAACCTCACCCCTCTCTACCAAGGCCTGGAAATACAAGGCTGCTCTTTTCTTGGGCACCAGTGGCCCAAGGAAGACATCTGCATTGAGAAGCTAGACCGAGTCCCAGCAAGGGCTGGACAGAGACACGAGGGGAGTGAGGTGGTCATACATTGTAGAAATGAAGACCAGAAGCCTGGGATGTTGAAGCTGTTTTGTGAGTGCCTAGATAGGAATATGTCTGGGAATATGGAGGAGGTAAATATGTCACAAAATGTAATTTAACTCATATTTTGGCAGAGAGACCATTAAAAAGAGCATTCTGATTAAACTGACGTCCTTGAAACGCTTCTGGGTTATTACAGGAAAAGAAATCTGCTTCCCAAGACTTGGCTGCTTTAGCGATGATGCCCCATGGGCAGGAATTGCGCAAAGACCCCTCAAAATATTGCCCTGGGCTCCAAAAGATGTCAATACCCGCTTCCTCCTGTACACTAACGAGAACCCGAATAACTTTGAAGTAAGAGAACTCATTGTTTTCAGAACTAAGTTCTATCTATTTTATTTATAAAAAGTCCACTAACTTGATATTATTCTCTCTTTTGTTTTAATTTAGATTCACTTTATTTTCTATTGAAGAATAATTGACATACAATATTGTATTCATTTCAGGTGTATCACATAGTGATACATATATCATATATATATGTATATGTATATTATATATAATATATATGTTACAAAAGGGTCACCACAATAAGTCTAGCTACCATCTGTCACTGTACAAAGGTGTTACAATATTATTGACTATATTCCCTATGCTGTACATTACATCCTTCTGTCTTATTTGTTACTAGAAAATTGTACCTCTTAATCCCCTTCACCTATTTAATCCATCTCCCTCCCTCCCTCCGCTCTGGCTACCATTTTAGTTTTCTCTATGTATTTATGAGTCTTGTTTTGTTTTGTTTTATTTAATCATTTGTTTTGTATTTTAGATTCACATATAAGTTTAATCGTGTGGTACTTATCCTTCTCTAACTTATTTCACTTAGCATAATACTCTCCAGGTTTATCCATATTGTCATGAATGGCAAGCTTTCATTATTTTTTTTTACAACTGAGCAATATTCCATTATACCATTCCATTATAAAATGGTATATCTCACATACCATTTTTGTCCATTCATCCATCAATGGACATATAAGTTGATTCCATATCTTGGCTATTATAAATAATACTGCAATGAACATAGGGATGCATATGTATAACCCAAATTGGTGTTTTCATTTTTTTTCAGATAAAAACCTAGAAGTGGAATTGCTGGATTATATGGTAGTTTTATTTTTAATTTATTGAGGAACCTCCATACCATTCATTATTGGCGACTGCACCAATTTACATTACTGCCAACAGAGCATGAGGGCTCCTTTTTTCCACATGCTCACCAACAGCTGTTAATTCTTGTCTTTTTGATAATAGCCATTCTTACAGATGTAAGGTGGTATCTCTTTATGGTCTTTATTTGCATTTACCTGATAATAAGTGATGTTGAGCATCTTTTCATATGCCTATTGGCATCTATATGTCTTGTTTTGGAAAAAAAATGCCTATTCAGGCCTCTGCCCATTATTTAATCTGACTGTTTTTTTGATATTCAGTTGTATGTGTTCTTTATATATTTTGGATGTTAACCCCTTATTAGATATATCATTGGCAAATATCTTCTCCCATTCAGTAGATTGCTTTTTCATTTTGTCAATGGTTTCCTTTGTTGTACACAGTCTTTTTAATCTGATGTAGTCCCATTTTTTTTATTTTTGCTTTCACTGTTCTTGTCTGAGGAGACAGATCCAAAAAATATTGCTAAGATTGATGTCAAAGAACTTACAGCCTATGTTTTCTTCTAGGAGTGCTATGGTTTCAGGTCATACATTTTGTCTTGAGTTTATTATTGTATATGGTACAATAAAGTGTTCCAGTTTCATTCTTTTGCATGTGGCTGTCCCACACCATTTATTGAAGAGACTGTCTTTGTCTCACTATATATTCTTGCCTTCTTTGTTGTAGATTAATTAACCATAGAAGTGTGAGTTTATTCCTGGGCTCTCTGTTCTGTGCCATTATCTATTTTTCTGTATTTGTGCCAGAACCATAATGTTTTGATCACTCTAGCTTTGTAGTGTAGTTTGAAATCAAGAGTGTGACACAACTTTGTTCTTCTTTCTCAAGATTGCTTTGGCTATGCAGGGTCTTTTGAGGTTCCATACAAATTTTAGGATTATTTGTTCCAGTTATATGAAAAATGCCATTGATTTTTTTTGTAGAGATTGCATTGAATCTGTATATTGCTTTGGGTAGCATGAACATTTTAACAATATTACTTCTTCCAATCAATGAGCAAGGTAATCTTTCCATTTATTTATGTTGCCTTCAATTTCTTTAATCAGTGTCATTGTTCAGAGGACAGATCTTTCACTTCCTTGGTTAAATTTATTCCTAGGTATTTTATTCTTTTTGATGCAATCACAAATGAGATTGCTTTCTTAATGTCTCTTTCTGATAGTTTGTTATTAATGTGTAGAAATGTAATAGATTGGGGTATGAGGGGGGCTCAGTTGGTTGAGGAACCAACTCATGACTTTGGCTCAGGTCATGACCACAGGGTTGTGGATTGAGCTCTGCATCAGGCTCTGCATTGAGAGTGGAGTCTGCTTAAGATTCTCTCTCTTTCCCTCTATCTGTCTCCTCCACTTGCATTCTCCCTCTCTGTCTCTCAAAATAAATTATAAAAATAAATAATAAGAAGAAATGCAACAGACTTCTGTAAATTGACTTTGTATCCTGCAACTTCACTTAATTCATTTTTTAGTTCTAATAGTTTTTTGGTGGAGGCTTTAGGGTTTTCTATATATAGTATCCTGTCATCTACAAATTGTGACAATTTTACTTCTTCCTTTCCAATCTGAATGATTTATTTATTTATTTATTTATTTATTTACTTTGCCTAAATGCTGTGGGTAGAACTTCCAATATTATGTTGAATAAAAATGGCAAAAGTGGGCACCTTTGTTTTGTTCCTATTCTTGGGGCAGGGGGAAGCCTTCAGCTTTTCATTGTTCAGTATGATGTTAGCTGTGGGTTTGTCATATATGTCTTTTATTCTGTTGAGACACATCTCTCTGTGTCCAATTTATTGAGGTTTTATCATAAATGGAAGTTGAATTTTGTGAAATGCTTTTTCTGCATCCATTGAGATGATCATTTGATTTTTATTCTTCATTTTGTTAATGTGGTGTATCACATTGATTGATGTGTGGATATTGAACCATCCTTGCATCCCTGGACTAAATCCCACTTAATCATGTTACGTGATCCTTTTAATGTATTGTTGAATTCAGTTTGCTAATATTTTGTCGAGGATTTTTACATCTATGTTTATCAGGAATATTGGCTTGTAATCTTTTTGTAGTATCTGTCTGGTTTTTGTATTAGAATAATGCTGATCTCATAGAAGGAGTTCAGAGCCTCCTTTCCTCTTCAATTTTTTAATAGTCTGAGAAAGATGGGTATTAAGTCTTATTTTTAAACGTTTGGTAGAATTCACCTGTGAAACTGTCTGGTCCTGGACTTTTGTTTGTTGAGAGTTTAATTACTAATTCAATCTCCTTATTAGTAATCAGTCTGTTCAGATTTTATATTTCTTTCTGATTTAGTCTTGAAAGACTGTATGCTTCCAAGAATTTATTCATTTATTCCAGGTTGTCCAATCTGTTGTATATAACTGTTACTAGTAGTTTCCTATGATCCTTTATATTTCTATGGTATCAGTTGTAACTTCTTTTTCATTTCTCATTTTATTTATTGGCCCTCTGTTTTTTTCTAGAAGAGAAGAGTCCAGCTAAAAGTTCATCATTTTTATTTATCTTTCAAGGAAACAGCTTTTAGTTTTATTATTTTTCTATTGTATTTTTAAGTCTCTATTGCATTTATTTCCACTCTGATCTTTATTATCTCCTTCATTCTACTAACTTTAGGCTTTGTTTGTTCTTCTTTTTCTAGGTTTTCAGTTATCTAGTGTGTGGTAGGTTGTTTATTGAGCTTTTTTTTATTTCTTAATGTGGGCCTGTGTCACTGTAAACTTCCCTCTTAGAATTTCTTTTCTGTATCCCATAGATATTTGAACATTGCATTTACATTTTTATTTGTCTCAAGATATGTTTTTAACTACATCTTTGATTTCTTCCTTGACTGTTCCTTGACCCCTTGGTGCCACATAGTTTAGTCTCCACATGTCTGTGGTTTTTTTCACTTTTCTTCTTGTAATTGATTTCTAGTTTCATACCAATGTGGTCAGAAAATATGCTTGATATGATTTCAATCTTCTTAAATTTATCAAGGCTTGTTTTGTGGCCTACCATGTGCCTTATTCTGGAGAATGTCCATGTGCACTTGAGAAGAATGTGTATTCTGCTATTTTTGGATAGAATGTCCTATAAATATATGTTAAGTCCATCTGTTTTAATGTGTTGTTTAAGACCACTCTTTCCTTATTGATTTTCTGTTAGATGATCTATCCATTGATGTAAATAAGATGTTAAAATTCCCAGCTATTTTTGTGTTACTTTAAATTTCTTCCTTTGCATCTATTAATATTTGCTTTATATAATTAGGTGTTGCTATGTTGAGTGATTAAATATTTCCAAGGGCTATATCTTCTTATTTAATAGGTCTTTTATCTTTATGTAAAGTCCTTCTTTGTTTATTCTTACAGACTTTGTCTTAAAGTCTATTTTGTCTCATATAAGTATTGTTACTCCAGCTTTCTTTTTGTTTCCATTTACTTAAAATATCTTTTTCCATCCCTACATTTTTAGTCTGCAAGTGTCTTTAGATATGAAATGACCTAAAATGATCTAGTAGGCAGCATATAGACTGGTCTTATTTTTTTAATCCATTCAGCTACTCTGTCTTGATTGGAACTTAATGTCATTCTTATCCTACCTTTATGTTGCCATTTAGTAAATATTCTAAATATTGTTATATACATGTGTATACACACACACATATATATGTATATATAAACTCTCCTAATATCATATATAATCTCCCAACATTACACACACACAGACACGCACAGGCACACACACACACACACACACACACACAGCAAAGCCATCCATTGCATGAAGACAAGATCCCTACATCGATGTTATAGCACATGTTTATCCTGACTAAAGCAACTGCAGAAATGTTATGATGTCTGGAAAGTAGTGACTTGATGATGGTTGCAAATAGCTTGCCTGTAATAGGAGAATCCATATTCACAAGGATCTCAAGTCTTGGCGGTCTTTTCCTACTCATCATCTCTCTCCGTGTACAAATGGTTCTATTGGACGCTATAAGAAACTTGGCATTAAACACTTTTCTTCTCAAAATAGGAAATTATTGCAAATGCATCAACTATCATGAGCTCTAATTTCAAAGCAGACAGAAAAACCCGCTTCATTATTCATGGATTCATAGACAAGGGAGAAGAAAACTGGTTGTCCAAAATATGCAAGGTAAGATATGGTAATCAATGACGGGAAGGCTGCTTCTAGACTGATGATTAACAATGAGGAAGGCACAGGCCCCAACCAATCAGGACAAATGCTAGCCACTATGACACCAGAGGATCACCTGACTCTTCTGGGCCTGGGGATTCCAGGTAAGGTCCAGGAGGTGGTAGAGGGGTAGAAGGGACCTGGAACAGTCAGGGCAGCAAGGTTGGCAAGCATTTGGTGGCTCTGTGTAGTAGCTATTTAATAACTAATACAGAGATATTTCAAAATTTTAGCAAAGAATGTTGCCATACTGATGCAATATTAGTTGTATTTTCAATAACTTTTAATT